>NW_023270305.1:3608969-4039152 GCF_011800145.1 Mirounga leonina
CAAATAAATAAATAAAATCTTTAAAAAAAAAAAAAAAAAAGATTAGGAGCTGGGGGCGCCTGGGTGGCTCAGTCATTAAGCGTCTGCCTTCGGCTTGGGTCATGATCCCAGGGTCCTGGGATCGAGCCTCGCATTGGGCTCCCTGCTCTGCGGGAAGCCTGGTTCTCCCTCTCCCACTCCCCCTGCTTGTGTTCCCTCTCTCACTGTGTCCCTCTCTGTCAAATAAATAAACAAAATCTTAAAAAAAAAAAAATTAGGAGCTGTACTCAGGGGTCTCTAGATGACTTTCAACCTCTCAGATCCTGATTCTCTTCTCAACTCTCTTTATTGTGCTCACTTCCCCTGATGGTGTCAGGTGAATAGTTAGATATTGACTCTTCTACTCACTTATTGCAACTTTTGTTTCTGCTAGAGTTTAGATGGGACAAAATATTTCTCTTGAACACAGATCTGAAGGGCTCTCCCATTTGTTCACAATTGTTCAGAGATCTCACCAAGCTGTTTGTGATAGTCTGAAAACTGCACTCTGATTTTCATTATCTCCCTAGAGGTCCAGTTTTATTTTCATTAAGTACAGAAATCAATATCATAGGAAGAGGCTTAATTTTTAGCTGGATTAATTCAAATCACCTAAGTGAATCCTGAAGTCATTGGGAAGACAGCAAAAAATTTTTAAAGGGTACTTCTTACAGGCTGAATTGCGGCCCCCAAAAGATATTTTGAAGTCCTAACCTTGGTGCCTCGAAATGTGACCTCATTTAGAAATAGGGTTGTTGCTAATGCAATTAGTTAAGGTGAGGTCATTTGGTTGGGTCCTAACACAATATGACTGGTGCCTTTATAGGGTGAATTTGGCCATAGAAGTAGACATGCATAGAGGGAAGATCATGTGAAGACATATAGCAAGATGAAAGGCATTTGACAGCAGATACAAGGATTGGAGCAATGCATCTATAAGGAAAACTGGCCAACACCAGAAGCTAGAAGAGACAAGGAAAGAATCTCCCCTGAAGCCATTGGAGAGAGAAACCAAGGCCCTGATTTCAGACTTCTAGCCTGCAGAAGTGTGAGACAATGCGTTTCTACTGTTTTAGGCCATGAAGTTTTGGTGCTTTGTATGATAGCCCTAGGAAACTAACACAGTGCTTAATGCACTGATAATTTCCAAAAGAAACTGAACAAATGCTCCTTCTTTGTATTGAAAATAATGACAATGACAATACCAGTGATGATGTAATACATGGTAGCAGTAGTGACAACACTGATAACCCCCATTTATACAATTTATAAAATTCCCGCTTGTGCCAGGAACTACCTAGATACTTTAATACTTTTTTTATCACAAAGAAACTGAGTCTCCTGTTTAGGCGGTCTGGCAAAATTACCAAGATTTTAAGTGCCAGGGGCAGGATTTCAGCCCAAAGCCTTCTCTTTTGACCAGCTCATTCAATTTCTCTCCCCCCAAAAATCAATTGTTTGTGAACGGACTTATTTCAAAGGCATTTTAGGATATATCTATTTCAGTTTCACTGCAGATTTTCCCTGTGAACCAAGTAAAAACTAAATTAGAGGAAAGAAGTTGACTTTGTATGAATACCTACTATTTCAAAACCCAGGTGTATCTACATTATTGTATGTAGGCATTTGATCCTCACAACCAATAATCTCATGAAGTAGGTATTTCAATTTTTACCTTTCATGAGAAAACTCAGGCTCAGAGGAAACTATAGTGCTATTTTCTTAATTACAAAGTGTATAGAATGTGGTTTCTGCAGTACTGTTCAGCAGGGCTCTATTTCAGCAGGAAGGACACTACAGCTTGAGCTAGGAAATCTGTGTTACAGAATTCTGGCCTGGGACTTGGCTACACATAAACCTATTGGCTGTCTACTTCCCAAACAATAAAATGTGGACAATATCAATTTCACTGCCTACCTTACAGAACCGTTAGGAGAATTCAGTGCAGTAATATTTGGGAACCTGTTGTATACTCTTTACCATATCACTTTAGGACAATTTTATTTAGAACAAAAAAGAGAAGGAAAAAAGGGGAAAGGAACATTTGATAGTACTTATTAAGTTCCAGGGAACACCGCAGAAATGATCTCATTGAATATTCACAAGTGCATCTCAGTTTTTATCTCTACAAATGCAGAACCTTAGATGAGGCCAGTGCTTGGACCAACATCACAGAGGGTTTAAAATAGAGGACTTTGGAGATATGATGGGGAAAGGGAGTCATAATCCCTTGTCCTTAAAGAGCATACAGTCTAACTGAAGAGAGAGACAATAATCACAAATCAAATACAAAATTACAATAGCAAGAAAGGCCGAAAAAAGGAAATTCCACAATCTTTCTCCTCTGGGAAGCTATACCCACCTTCATACCACCGTTGTTATGGCAGAACTGAGAACACACTCCACACTCAAAATTTTCTTTTTAATTCATATCCCTTAAATAAAGAGAATGTTTTCTTTCAGCCTTTTTGACCAAAATAACCTTGAAATTCCAACATCTTGGTCTAATATGTGCATGCCCATTTGGGTTTCTCTTTTATTGTTTTGGATTAGCTCATGGTTTCATGATTGCGTTGAGAAGAAAAAAATATATATACTTCTCTGCCACTGGAATAAAAGGGTTTTGTGATCAACCTTTTCCTCCTTGGTCATCTTGTGACTGTGTTTACCCCTCTGGGTCTACCATGTGATGACTGGTCCTTCCCTGTGGAGAACCGAATCCTTCCAGTGGCACCTTAACACCTTTCTTGAAGAGAAGGCATCTGAGCCATTTTGATGAAGTTCTTTGATGATGCAGGTCCTCAAGGCAGTCAGGGACAAAGACTTTGATGTGATAAGAGCAACTGGGGACCAATTTATGGTAACTTTCTGGGTCTTAGAAGGCCAGAAGGAAGAGCCTCTATAATTGGAAGAAGGAAGTGGGGAACTTATTAATAATAATGAAAATGAGGTGATGATTATAAGAAAAAAAAGTGGTAACATCAACAACCACACAACAAGAGTAGATACCATTTGTTTAGAGCCTGCCGTAAGTGCAAGGTTTTTCATGCATAATCTCTGATTCTTAAAACAGTTTTACAGGATAGCATATTCAGTTCAGAGATGAGAAAAATGAAGATCATGGTCACAGATAAAGCAAATGACAGTACATGAGTTCACAAAGCCCAGGCACCATTCTGCCCCTGAAGTTGATTTCTCTGCTGTAAATGTTGAAGGCATATCCAGACTGTAGCTCATCTATTTGGATCCTATCACATTGTCCATTTTAAGTCATTCTTATCTCCTATAGCTCTTGATCTTGTCCCTATCCCTCTAGCCATCCAACAGAGAAAAACCATATGGAACTGTTTCCCTATGTCCTTCCAAGACTTCAAGTACCATTCATTTCTAGACACCTAGTACAAGTACCATGTGACTACCCTCAGTACACATGAGACTGGACTCTGTAGAGTTTTAGCACCAGTTACGATCAGACACTTAAACATACTCCTTCAGATGATGTATTTTCAATTATGAAATTTACTCTTTGAATAGAATCAGTTTTCTCAGCTCTTGGCTCTCCCAGTTTTGGCTTTGTTTCTCTTTCCATTCAACATGTACTTCTAACGTCCCCATATAACTTGTGACAATTTTTTTTTACTAGCTCTGAAAACTGATAAGGTAGAACATAGGGGGATTTTGGCCATCTTGGCTCTTTAGTAATTGTTGAGGGGTATTGGGTCTAAATTCCTCCCCTTTCTTTTTTAATACAATACCTTGAGTTAATACTAATATACATGATCTCTCAATAAGTGGTAAAAATGTACTAATTTAATAATCATTACAAGGATTCTAACACCCTTAAGTTATGGCTTTCCAGTAAAAGACAGATTAGAAAACATGGCTTGGGCCAGAGGATTAATTTGTACTTCCCACTTCTCCATCAAACTGAAAAGAAGCATACATTGAGTGTTTTTAAAATGTGTGGATGGCAGATGTGCCAGGGCACTGACATTCAGAGCAAGAAGATCAAGTTGAAGGGGTAGATTAAAGGATTTAGGCAAATTAATCCTACCCATTTACTAAATGGTCCAGTAGATATTATAACATTCTTTTCCTTTTTTTAAAACATTTTATTTATCTATTTAGAGAGAGAGAGAGAAAGAGAGCATGCAAGAGCAGGGGGAGGGGCAGAGAGAGAGGGAGAGAGAGAGACTCTCAAGCAGACTCTGCACTGAGCACTGAGCCCGATGCGGAGCTTGATCTCGTGATCCCAACCAAGATCATGACCTGAGCTGAAATCAAGAGTTGGATGCTTAACCAACTGAGCCACCAAGGTGCCCCCATGACATTATTTTCTAAGCAACCATTTTTCCTCCCTTGGGGAGAATCTTGAGTGTAAGTCTGAAGTCTATATACAGGCTGAGATTGGAATGTAGGAAGAAGTACAAGGATTTTCCTTCCAATTTCCCAACATGTTTTCCTCTTAGTCCATAGTAGTTTACCACAAAGTCTGTTTTCAACCAAGTTGTGTATGTTTATATTCTCCCTGGAGAACAGGTCAGCTTTGGGCTTTGTGAGGTTAACACTCCGGTATATGTCTCTGATTCTTATATAACCTCCTGGGCCCAGAAATGGGCAAATCAATCCACTAATAGTTATGTGTCTAAGAGGGAATTAAGGAAAAAGAAGAAGACGAAGAGACAGAAAAACATCTTTTCCATATAATGTCAAGAGAATTTAAATACGGTATACTCCTTATCATTGAATGAAGACTTACTTATGCCTTACCCAGTACATAATATATAGTGCTTTAATGATAAATGGATGGATTATGACACAGAAATCCTGTCCCAAATGAGAGGACACTTAGATAGTGGAAAAACTCATAAATTATGAATCAAAGTACCTAGGTCTAGTCTCATGTCATCCTGACATTCATATGGCCCTAGGGAAATCATTTGATGTTCCTGAGTCTCATGTTATTCATTTGTAAATTAAAGCCATATTTCCCTTGACTACTTCATATGCTTGATCTTCAAGTTGCCAAATAAAGTAAACAATATAATTTTTAAATTGCAATAGTTTGGCTACCATCCCCTTATTCATAAGAGCATAAGATTTGGAGTGATCTTCTTCCTCCTATTAGACTCTCTTTTGGAACTTACAAGGGCGGTCTTATGGCTCCAATCCCTTGGCATATAGAGCCATCAATTCAGCCTTTCTGGTCTTGGGGGAAATACAACCTTTCCAGAATGATGGTTGATTCTGAAATCCAGTGCTTGCACATCATGGCTTAAATAAAGGCAGCGTGAGGTGAGAAAGGATAGGGATAAGAGCCATTTCTGTGCTCCACTAGAGTGGTAGCTTCTTTTCCTTCTTTCTTTTGCTTAGCCACCATCTCATGCTGTGGGATGTGTGCTAGACAGAAGGTGACTTCCAATCTGGCTTGAAAGAGCTCTCTTCCCCATTCAATTTGCCGTCCTTCTTCCCTTTCTGTGATACATGCTCAACATCTAATATTGGCATGCCATGGCTCACTGTAGAGCTCTATAATCTACGCCCAATTAAAGTTTAGTTTTATTTTACATATTCTATTTACTGACTTTATGCTTTTATGACTTATTAATTCATAACTTTATTTTTTCTGATCACCTTCTGGCCAAGCCTTAGAAAGAAGTTGGAAGGGCCATGTCTGTTTTGTTTCCAAAGTGTCTTGGCAAGCTGGAGAGATGACCGTGCCTACAAAAACTATCTCCCATGAGTCTAACACTCTGGTGCACTCACAAAAGTTTCAGTTAGGTCACTGAGTGGAGCCAAACTCTTTCCCTTCATGAAGTCTAGCAGCTTATGCAAGCCTTTTTTTTTTTTTTTAAGATTTTATTTATTTATCCATGAGAGACAGAGAGAGAGAGAGAGAAGCAGAGGGAGAAGCAGGCTCCCAAGGAGCAGGGAGCCCAATGCGGGACTTGATCCCAGGACCCCGGGATCATGACCTGAGCTGAAGGCAGACGCTTAACCATCTGAGCCACCCAGGCGCCCAAGACTCTTGACTTCTATTACTATGGTTGCCCCAGGCTTCCTTCCTTATTACCTACCATTCGGTTAACAAATATGGAAAGAAGCATACAAAGATATTTAAGCTTTCATTTCACTTTTGGAGGATCAGGCTCTTCCATCATAAAATATTTTTTTTTTCATATCACTATTGATAATTTTATTAAAGAGAGGGGCAATCTGAATGAGAAATAGTTAAAAATAACTACAGCACCAAATATCTTATTCATCTTTTTTTATAACTGAAGTAAAAATTTAAGGCAGATCAGTAAGTAGAAATAACACTGGTCTGAAGCAAAAGGTCTCAGTTCTCTTCTTGACTTTGCTAATTATTATTTTTTCAACATAAAATATTTATAACTGTTTTACCTTCTTCACTGGCTGATGATGCTTATGAAATTAAGTATTATATAAGAAAGTGCTTTGTAAACCTTAAAATATTATACAAATATAAGAAATAAATATTAGTGAAGAACTTAGAATACTATAGAGTTGGTTTGCTCCCCTTCCCCAGCCAGGAAGATTTTTCTGGACTTCAAATTTCACATCCATAAAAAGATGCTTGTAGAAAGTGAAACTAAGGTCCCTTCTAGTTCTAATATTAGATCATTCTAAGTGGGTTGGACATTTCATCCAAGATATTTTAAGGGAATAAAGCACTTTTCTAATCAAAGAACTTTTCAAAAGAGAACACTTTGAACCTTCCTTATGAGTCATTTCACAGTTGGGGGACACCTTCTAATTTTATTTTCAACCATCGCCAATCAATCACTGAAGGAAGGGAAATAACCTGAGTTATAACTTTTAAAAAGGCTTAACAATTCAGCCGAGCAGAAAAATGTCTATGGTGTAAGGAAATCACTCATTTTCATAAAATGAGGACGTTCAAACTGTCCACTAAGTTGAGAGCATTTAAGAGGCAAATGTAGCTGAATAATTTGTCAGAAAAGTATATAAAAGGGATATTATGGCTGATTTCCTTAAGAGATCATAATCAGCACTAGTTGCAACAGAAATGGTCTCATCCTTGTCCTAAGGCTGCTTTAAAGAAGCCATAAGTCTCCTTGGAACACATTTTAACAACAAACCCCCTAATTTTATAGATAAGGAAAGAGAGCTAGAAAAGTAAAGTGACTAATCCAAGTCATAGAGCAAGTTGGCAAAAGAAACAAAGTTAGATATAGGTTATAACTCCAATTCTAGTTTTCTTTTCCTATATAACATTGCTAATAGAAAACTGCATTTTAGGAGGATTCATATTCTCCATGCATCAAGAATAGAAGTGGCAAAAGCCCAGCACCTTAGTATATAAGTATATAAGCAGTAAGCAGTATGTATAAGTGTATAAACAGTGTTTTTGAATAGTGTGATTTCTATTAAAAACATTTTGATGATCTCCTCTCTTTATATTATATTGGGTATAGTGAAAATTAGTTGATTGACAGATCACTGTGTTTACAACAGAATTGAAGAGAGCTGTTGAGGGGCACCTGGGTGGCTCAGTCAGTTGGCCATCTGCCTTCAGCTTGGGTCATGATCCAAAGGTCCTAGGATCGAGTCCTGCATCGGGCTCCCTGCTCATCAGGGAGCCTGCTTCTCCCTCTGCCTGGCATTCCCCCTGCTTGTGCTCTCTCTGACAAATAAATGAATATATTTTTTTTTAATTTAAAAAAATAAAGAGAGCTGTTGTCTTTTGGGCCCTCGCAACCAGCAGAGGAGCTACCACCGAGCAGCTGTGAGATTTAATATCAGTTAGAAACCCTCCCATCTCTAGTTTTCACATGGCTACCTAGGCTTGATATCAAACATTCAGATATTAGCAGGGGCCCCAGAACTTTCCATTAGTTTGCTGACTCATGAGCTCCTACTCAGTCCTTCAAATCCTGTAATTATTTTGACACAAGTTATCTCTGACCTCAAAGGTCCCTGAGAGACCCAATTTAGGATACTGTTCAATCTCCAAGTTTCTTCAGTAGTGTTAGTGATAACTTCTATTCTTGGCAAGAGAGAGAGATGACTATGCCCACCACAACTATCTCCCATGAGTCTAAGAATCTGGTGAATTCACAAAAGTTTCAGTTAGGTCACCAAGTGGGGCCAAAAACTAACAAGGTTTCAATTCATGCACTCCCACAGTCTTTCTTCCAGAATATCAGATCTGAGAAATGAGGAGATTACACTCTACCACGGGGCGTCAACCTTGTTACAACCAAAGAACATTTTTTTATTTGTGAGCACCATTAGTTTGTTAGTTTTTTGAACACCATTTTTAGAAGGCAAATGTCTACCAAATAAATTACATTTATTCTATAATGATTACCTCTTTTTATATCCGTTCGTGGTTGGGCAAAGAAACATGTAACTGTCTATAATCGCTTCCTATCAGCATGTGCTTTCCAGTTGTAATCATTTCAGCCAAACTGACATTCCAGTAAATCTGTATACTCTTGTTGGAAGTAATGCATAACACCTATTTTAGTAGTAGACATATTGAAAAGTTCTGTAGTGCCTCTGACATAACCATTAACAAGTCAGGAGAATTCTTGCTCAGAATTATCCCTGTGGCCCCCTGGAATTGAGAAATGTAACTATCTCTTGATACTCAACACTCGGTGGAACTACCTAAGTAGATAATTGGACCATCCTCAGAAGAGAAGGGAAAACAAGTATTAAGAAGAAACTGAGATATTCAGGTTTTATTCATTTTTAATTAGACTACACACCTTCAGGTGAAACACATTTTCTTGGTTACATTTTGTGGGGGTGTTAATGCATTCCTAACTCATGATGAGTCAAAAGTATATTTCAGAGAAATGTTGAAATTGTCCCCAGTAAAACCTGAAAACTTAAGAGAACCCTGTGGTTTGAACAGTCTTCTTTTAGAACTCCTGCCTCTAACCATATGGGTTGCTGAGTAATATATATTTTTAGGAAGATAACATATACCGTATACCATTGCAATTCTGGTAAAAAAGAAGTAACTAGTTCTTCACAGTCATGTATCAACAGTGATTAAAATCCTTGTGCTCTAGCTCTGAAGGTGTGGTTCTGCGACCCCAGGAAGACCCGAATCTTTTCGGGGGTTAGTTTCTGCAACCATCCACTGAAGAGGTTGAACTAGAGTCATTCGAACACCTTAGGCAATCTTTGAAGTCCTTTCTAGACATAAAGTTCTAAGCATCATGTGTCTATAGAACATGTCATCTAGATTTGGGTATTCTGACATCTCAACCCTTGCTTTCTGAGCAGAGAATTCTTTGACAAACATTACCAGTTCCACACTATTTACTCCATGTGATTTGATTTCATGTCTTACTGATCCATTCCTTCACTCAATCATTCAATAGAACTTTATTAAATAGCTACTCTGTGCCAGGCAGAGAGCCAGGAACCACATACAGAGGAAGTATAAAGACACAGGGTCTATCTTTAAGGCACTTAGGACTAGTGGTTGCAACTCAAGTGATCGGGTAATTGTGATTGAATGTGGCTGAAATGTTGTGGTTGAGGGGCATGGTGCCGTGGACACACATGGGAGACACACTTATAGCGGGAAGGAACCCCCAGGGGGAAAAAGTGACCCTCAGAGAGTGAACACAAGTTAGTTGGATGAAGAATGGATTTGCTGTCATGAACACGGTCAAGAAGGGTTTGGCAATGTATTTGGATTTGATCTTAAATGTAATGACAGGTCATTGGAGAATGTACCTAGTGGGGGTGATATGGTCAGATTTGCATTTAGAAAGATCACTTGGGCTGCAGAAGAAAGATAAAAGATGGGAGAGCAGAGGGCAAGGAAAGCAGAAAAAAAAGAGGAGGCTTTTGCCAAAATTCACGAGGAGGACTGATCTAAAATATTGTAGGTTTTTTTTTGTTTGTTTTTTTTTTTTTTGGTTCATATATATAAAAAAAACTACAGGAAAAAGAAGGCCATGAAGAAATTTGAGAGACATGGGCTGGGGGGAAAAGATGACAGGACATAAGGACACAAAGGGATGAATGTTATGGTTAAATTCTTTGGCTCTAAAATTCAGTCTCAAATCACCTTATAAATTAGAGCAAATATAATTGACCACATGTTAAGCCTGTAGATATCCACAGCTGCACTTTGTATCTTTCCCTACAGACCCTCTACTGAGGTTTTAATGATTGGGAAAAAGCAGCATGACAAAAATCCTTTACCAAACAAAAATATCCCCAAACCCCATTAGACAGTGCGTAATGAAATGTTACAAATGGAGGATTACAAAGGAAAAATATAAATGACCATAAATCCAGGGGGAATCAGCTCTTCTTTCCAGATTATATTCAACTTTAATAAAGAAACTTAATAAGCTCATGCATTCCTGCCAGCTTTCGATATGGCCACTGCTGATCAATAGCATTTATTTCTAGAAAGAGGGACTAGGGAGGGATGTCAGAGCAGCATGTTGATGCTAAAGCTTGTGAGTAATGACATAGTGTGGCTGGTAATGAAGATTTGATAGAGGAAACAGCCCAGCAAGCTTGTCTTTGTCTCTGAATATCAAACTGCATGCCTCTCCTCCAGATCCTATTAACACCTCTTATTCTACAACTGGGTTGTGGGCTTCATGTCATCTCAAAGGAAAACAAAAAAGAAAATGCTGTTTATTTTTCCCTGTGTTTACGAATCTAAATAAAACTCAAGGCTTTCAAGTTGGAAATGAAATTTTTGTCAGAGGCTGATTTCATGTAACAGAGGATAAGTTTACAGATAATCAGAGCTCTCCTGCGATGGTGTGGGCTGTTGTAGGAGAGGGGCAATGATTTTCTTACCTATAAATATATACAAGAGGAAAGCAGATGAACATCACTTAGGAACACTGGGAAGAATATTCCTGCATTGGGGCAAATTTTGGCTAAGTTAATTCTGAAGGCTCCTTTTAAATCTAAAATTCTCTCTCCCTCTTCCTTTTCCTTCCCTCTCCAACATCCTTTTCTTCCCCCTCACACATTCTGTTTTAAATACAGACCCTGTGGTTTTTCAGAAGAACGCTTAAACATAGTTTACAGAGATGTTGACAATAAAACACAATACAAGGAAAATAAGGAAATGGAGGCAAAGTAAAAATAGGAAAATATGACACTAAGCAGAGATTATGATCCAAAATGTACACCACAGAACAGTACATAATTCCTGGAGGTGAGCCAAAGGTTTTGCTCAGTGACTCTTCGTCGCCCAAATCATGTTACTCTTAAGACTAATAAATTAAAGGTAGAAGTATAAACACAATGGCAAAATTCACTCCTACTTTGAAAAGGGTAATTTACAAGAAACAATATATTTTCTGAAGAAAAATTTATTTTTTCTCTGTTCTGACCTCTGAAATTTCTCTTAGGAATTCTCATAAAAATAGGACTTGGTGACACGGTGGATTATATCCTCAAAATACTCCTACAGTTACTCCTACGTAATAATCTTTGTATGAGAGTCTAGATTAACTTCAACCTGTGAAGATATAATTAAGCCCTAAGAACAGGATTCATCATCAAGTTACCTCTGTGGCCCATTCAAGGCCAACACATGTCTGGCTCATTGTAGTTTTTTTGTACAAGCTGATTCTCAGATAAATGAATAAATGAATGAAATGAATGAATGAATGAATGAATGCATGAACAAGAATTCATGGTGGATCTAGTTTTCCTGCTGGAGTGAGCAATGTTTTCCTCTTCTCCCATTGGTAGGAAATATTTTCTTTGAGTTTTAATCAAAAGTCTCCATTGCTTTTTATATTTTGATATTTTATATTAAAATGCTAGGGAAATAATCTGAATTATCAGTAACTTGAAATGGTCGATGTATATACTTTTAGGAAACTACCACTCAATCTAATTTTTCTTTAAAACTGACCCTAAATGAACTGAGACATCATAGCCTCTTTGTAAAATATTTTAGAAGAAAAATAAGAAAAGGATAAAGACAGTACCATCCTGAAGGAAGTACTAAGTGAAAAAGGTCTGAATTCAAGTCCCAGTATTATTGTTTACCACTTGTATACTTTTGAATAAGAAAATCATTCTGAGTTCCAGTCTTCTCATCTCTATAAAGAAAACGTCAATACTGCCTTCCAGTTTTGTTGTGAGGCTAAAATAAAATAATGCAAACCAAAATGGTTTATAAATTGTTACGTTTTATACAAAGGTAAACAGTGGCTGTTTTTATGAGGAAAAAATATTAAGTCATTGGAATTCTCATAATCAAACTAACTACTAGATTCCAAGGTATACATTGCCTTTGGAATACAGACAAATTTTGCTTATCCATAATTATGGAGGCTTTCCATAATCATCTCTGGGGTCCAGTGGAAAGATAAAATATAGAAACGAACCAGGTCATCTTTTTCTCTACCTTTTTAAGGTAGAGTTTTTTAGCAATAAATAATCACTTGAAAAAACAATGGGAATTCTTGCTTCAGACACAAGTAAAGTATTTCTAGTAGCAAAGACTAGAGATGAAATGTCTAATAGAATAAATTATCTAGGGCAATAGGATGCAGAAGTTTTATTGCTAATGGTCAGAAAAACTGTGATCATACAAATAGAGAAAAACTTCAAATAAACAGAAATTTCCATCAGCCAGAAATTATTCTGCTTCATGCTGTATCTATGCAAAGATATAATAATAACAGATAGAATGACAGACAATAGTCTGGGTCTCATGTGCTCCTCATTCTAGGTTCCTGTATCTGCTATAGACCTGAAACAACTGCATGTCCTTCAAGAATTTTTTCCTGGTGCCAAAAATTTTATTTTCTCTCATTTCTGAAACACAGGAGCATTTATTTCCCCCTCTCCAATAATTTCTATGAAATTCTATTTTTTTAAGTATCATTGACTCAACCAACTTTTATTACACACCTTCTGTTACGTTCTAGGTACCATGCTTAAATATACAAAAGACGTAGAGCCCAGGAGAAGGGAAAGGCATCCGCACATTCATTCAATCAATATTAGAGGTACACTGATAAATGCATAGTTTCTGGTGGAAGAGTAAGATCAATTCTACCTGGAGTAGTAAGAGATCATAAGATGTGATGCACCATGAGGTGCCTTGAAAGTTGAGCATTAGCCAAGAGGATTGGTATAGGGGTAGAGCATTTCTGGAAGAAAACATCAACATTAGCACCGGCATTGAATGAGAAACATTTATGTGCAATCAGAAACTGCAAGCAAGTGGATAGGACTGAAGAAAGAGAGGAGGCTGGAAATAGGGCTTGGGGCATATGATGGTGTACTTTGAATGGCATGCTCAAGCATTAGGTCGAATATTCATGTAAACAATGAGACACCCAATGGAATTAAACAGAAGATTTGATTTGTGTAATGAACAGGTCAACCTATGACAGATAGAGGAAAGAAAGAGCAAAAATGTGTATGTATGTGTGTGTGTGAGAGAGAGAGAGAGACAAAGATACCAGTTACAACAGAAGCTATTAGAATAGGGAGGCAAGAGATGATCATACCTGTATTTAAGAATTGTTAAACAGAATCTCCAGAGCTAAATGACTGCCTAGATTGAGTATAGAGATGTGTAAGAGAGAGGAAAAACACCAAGAGAACTCCTGAATCTCTGGTGAAGGGCCTGATTGGATCTCGATGATAGTCATCATAGACCAAAAAAAAAAGCAGATAAAAGAGCAGACATTCCATCTGACTGAGCAGATTTGAGGTGCTATGAAGCACCTAAATGGAGCTATTTCCTATGCAGCTGGGTATACAAGTCTGAAGGAATCTGGGCTGAGAAAACAGATTTGGGAGACATCCATATTTGGCTGAATTCCAAGCTATAGTAGAAGGGTCGGGCTGGCAACTGACAGGGAAAATAAATGCCAAGACAGAGCCCTATATAATGTATCAAAACAAAAAAGAAGACCCAGCAAAGGAGTCTACAAACAACATCAGAGAGAGAAGAATCCATCAAAAGAGATATTTAAGCCATAGAAAGGAATGAATCAAGAAGAGTAGCCAATGGTATCAAGCCCATTTGAGAGAAGGGATAAACACCGAATCTGGCGATTACAAAGCCACCTGAAGGCATTTTTATAAAGATGTTTCAGTGGAGGCAAAGCCCAACTGCAGATGAGTACAAATGTAATGGGTGTTCAGGAAATGAAGACAATGGTTTGGTGAAGCATCTTGTATATAAAGGCAAGGAGTAAGATAGCCTGGTGTCTCAGAGAGAACAAAATGTCAAATAAGGGATCTTTCAAGAGGGATTTGTGATTGTTCATAGTCTGCAAATAAGGAGCCAGCTAACAGAGAGTGTTTAAATAAAGGAGAAAAATGTAAGAACTTGTGTCAAAAAATATTCCAAGGCAATCAAATTTAAAAGTAGAACTTGTAGCCTTGAATAGGGTCACTACCTTATTTCCACAATTAGACTTCAAGATTTGGGAATCAGTCAACTCTTGACCTTCATGTACCAGGAACATTTCTTTTTTTTTTTTAAAGATTTTATTTATTTATTTGACAGAGAGAGAGAGAATGAGCACAAGCAGGGGGAGTGGCAGGCAGAGGCAGAGAGAGAAGCAGGCTCCCCACAGAGAAGGGGGAACCCAATGCAGGGCTCGATCCCAGGACTCCGGGACCATGACCTGAGCCGAAGGCAGTCGCCCAACCAACTGAGCCACCCAGGCACCCAACCAGGAACATTTCTTAGCCCATTTTGTGTATTCAGAAAATATTCAAAGCAAATTTGACATTTGATGAGAATAATACTCAAAAATAAGTATAAATGAGACTGAGGTATTTAAATCAATAAAGAGAATTTTTTTTTATGTTTCCTGTTACTTTATCAAATGGGATAGGGAAACCTATCTACAATTTTTAGAACGCCTCCATTCTCAAATCAATTTCTCCAGTGATCGCTCCATTGTAATTAATAGAGCCACAGCAGCTTTGTGATTGTAAAGTTTGTCTGCAGATGAAATTGCACCATTGGCCAAATATGTGGACCTCCTTGGAGAAAAATTCCACATGCCTGAAGGTATCTGTTTGAGTAGAAGGCCATACACCAGCACATACCCAGCTACGCTTTCATTGTCATTTACGTTTGGAAATAGGGTTGTCCTTTCATTCATTTTCAAATGTTTTTTGTTGTTGTTTTGTTTTGTTTATTTAATTTAGAGAGAGAACGAGAGAGAGAGAGCACAAGCAGGGGGAGCAGCAGAGGGAAAGAGAGAAGAAGGCTCCCCGCTGAGCTGGGAACCCGATGCCAGGCTCCATCCCAGGACCCTGAGATCATGAACCTAGCTGAAGGCAGACACTTCACCAAATGAGCCGCCCAGGCACCCCTCACTTTGGAATGTTGCAGAGGAATAATATTTGCTCCTATGTTGGCATTGTGAAATGTGTGATGCTTGAATGGAAGAAAAGAATAAAAGCTGACTTGTCACTAGGGGAACTTATGTCAGTGTTTTCTAGTCTTTCTTCCCATGCTTCAATAAATTACTGGGTTAGCTCCTTACGTGCACACAATGGCTTATTTCCTCTCCCTGGAAGTAACATTACCTAGGGAAGGAATCTGGATGGAAATGTGACAGGATGGGATGAAGTGGGTGTTATGCAAATTTGGAAATCCCAGAAGCAAGTTACCAGAGGAAACAAAGCAGGTGACTGAGATGCCATGGGAAGGCATCTGGGCTTTGAGAGGAGTCAGCATTTTGCAGAAATCTCAAGTGCAAATAAATTTCTGTTCCTTTACCAAGATTAACTACAGAGTAGGAACCCAATGGGAGTCACAAGACTGTTATTTAGCATTTGTTTGGCATTGACCACCATGTGGCCTGGGTCAAAGACTCTTTTATGTCTATACAGTTAACTGATGTAGAACAAAAACATACAAAGAGATTATATATCCATGTCTTTATTAGCAGCCTAAATTTATAGCACTTTACTTAAATTATAAACTATTTAAAGTTCCAAAATACTCATAGCAACAATTTATTTCCCCTGGGGGTGCCTGGGTGGCTCAGTTGGTTGAACCTCTGACTCTTGATTTCAGCTCAGGTCATAATCTCAGGGTCATGGGACAGAGCCCTGACTGGGCTCCACGCTCAGCGTAAAGTCTGCTTGTCCCTCTCCCTCTGGTCCTCCTCCTGCTTTTGCTCTCTCTCCCTCTAAAATAAATAAATAAATAAATAAATAAATAAATAAATAAATAATAATCTTTAAAAAATACACACACACATACAGATTCCCTCTGGACTTATATACTCCCATGGACTAAACTGTGCCCCCCCCAAAATTCACATTTTTTGTGTGAAAGCCCTAACTCCCAACATGACTGTATTTGGAGATAGGGCCTTTAATTAGCAATAATCATGCCTCGGATAAACCTCATTGGTTACAATACTGCCACTGCGCAAAGCTGAGATAGGGCCTTTAAGGGAGTAATTACAGTTAGATGAGCTCATAAGGGTAGGACCCCAATCCAATAGGATTAACAACCTTATAAGAAAAGGAACAGACACCAAACCCCTCCCCTCATTTACTTGCTTGCGTACATGCAGGCTTTCTCTTTCTACACAAGCACAGAACAAAGGCCGAGGACACAGAGAAGGTGGCTGTCTACAAACCAGGAAGAGGGGACTCACCAGAAACTAAACTTTCCAGCACCTTGATCTTAGACTTCTTGCCTCCAGAGCTGTGAGAAAATAATTTTTTGTTGTTTAAGCCATCCAGCCTGTGGTAACCTGTGATGGTAGCCCAAGCAGACTAAGACAAATACCATCCCAAGATGCCATCTAATCAAGTTAGACATTGGTTCATGATTTATAAGTCAATCATCTTAGCATATGTTAAAAGGCCATTCACGAACTAGACCCACTCTTTCTAGTTTCCTAGCTTCATCTCCCACAGTTGCTTATCTATTCTATAACCTTTGACCCAATAATACCAAATTGCTTACTTACATAATAAAGTGTTCCATGTTTCTTTGCCTTTCCACAAGCTTTTCCTTAAATTTGGACTTCATACCCAGAAAAACATATAATATGGCATAGGACCTTGTTCTAGGTCCTAAGTCTCCCTTTTTACTAAATGTGTGACTGGGAAAGCTACTAATTAACTCTGTTTTATCTCTGCGAAGAAAAAATAATAATAGTCTGTACTTCATAGGGCTTGTGTTAGTGAATTTTTCTACAAAATAAACACCAAAATCTCAGTAGCTGATGACAACAACAACAACAAAAATCATTTTTTGTTCACATTGCATATTTATCTGGTCAGCTGCAGTTTTGCATGGTTCTGCCTGATTCTGCATATGGCTCTGCCACACATATCTTATTCCCATACCCAGGCTGAGGAGGCAGATATGATGGTAGATACACCTATTCTCACTACAGAGAGAAAGGAAAAAAAAACAAAAACAAAAACAAACAAACAAACAACTAACCAAACCATGCTACTGTTCTTAACGAGTTTGCTTAGATGGACATAGTTACATCTCTTCATGGCCAATGCAAGTCATATGGCTAAGCCTAAAATCAATGGGATGGGGATACCGTTTCCACAAGAGGTATACAAGATACATAGCAATGGGCAGGAATGTAGAGGCCTCTTACAGGGAAGAGGAAAAGTGAATAACTGTGAATAATAATAATGCGATCTCCAGAGATGATACTTGCTTATGGTCAATTATTGTTATTAAAGTCCAGATTACGGGCACCTGGGTGGCTCAGTCATTAGGCATCTGCCTTCCGGCTCAGGTCATGATTCCAGGGTCCTTGGATCGAGCCCCGCATCGGGCTCCCTGCTCCACGGGAAGCCTGCTTCTCCCTCTCCCACTCCCCCTGCTTGTGTCTCTGTCAAATAAATAAATAAAATATTTTAAAAAAATAAAACAAAAAAATAAAGTCCAGATCAGGTGTTATCTCTTCTCAGAAGATTCTTGGACATATTTCCACCTACCCACAACCTCTAAAATGGTCAGATACCTGCTCTGCACTAAAGTTTTGCACCATACACATGCTGCTCTGTGATTCATTTCTATCCATGTTTCACTTTTCTTCCAAGATTGAGGGACACTGCCATTGTTCAGTAATTGAATCAACACTTGGTGAATGGCTACTTCTGCACTAAGTGTGGGAGGGTAAGGGGAGAGGCATACTCTGCAACAATAAACCTCACAGTCTAGTAGGAGCATTAAACAAGTACACAGGTACTCCAAATATAACATAAGTGTAATAATAAGGCAAGTGCCCGGCAGTAAATATTGCTCTAATCTGAATTAATCATATTTCCTCTGTGCTGAGCTAATTCAACTTTAGCTTCAAGGAGCAAGAGCCCCTCCTTAAGACTCTTTATAATTTGTGCCTTTCTTGGTGCAAACAACGGTTCCTGCTTACTTTCTGATGCCACAAATAGGTAGGAGAATCAAGACTGAGGGTAGAAGAAGACCAAAATGTAAACTAGTAATACACAGATATAAGGGTCTACCTCAGAAGGTTTAATGTGGATTCAGTGGTAGTGCTGGTACTCACACAGACAAGGGAATGGATGAACATTTTCAGGAATCCCTTAGCAGCAGATATAGCAAAAGGAAACAATGCTTTCTCTCAACAACAATACTAGGAATGTTTTAATAGTGCAAGATAGAATGGCATTTTGCAAACTTACTATTAGCAGCAGATCTTTTTTTAAATTAACAAAATATATAAAATAGAAGATAAATTCTTTCTGCTCTTGTTGAGGCAGAAATGAAGGGCCTAGAATCTGAATCACCAACATGACCCATCATTCCCTGCGGCCGCTAATGAAAACAAGAAACATTTGTTGAGCGTCTCTTAACTACATCTACCTCATTTAATCATCACAACAACCATATGGATGAAATCAGTTATTTCCACTTTAAACTAATGAGGAGAGTGGGGCTTGAAAAGGCCCAGTAACTAGCTCTAGTTCACACACCTAAGAAGTGGTAGAGGTGAAATTGACACATGGCAGCCGGATTTCAGAGTAGGTACCTCCACCCATTGCATGCCTCCAAGGCATAGGCTGAAACTGCCATTTGAGAAGAAAACACAGGAGAGACTTTTAATCTCAGGAAACAAACTGAGGGTTGCTGGAGTGGAAGGGGGTGCGACGGATGGGGTGGCTGGGTGATGGACATTGGGGAGGGTATGTGCTATGGTGAGCGCTGTGAACTGTGTTTAAGACTGATGAATCACATACCTGTACCCCTGAAACAAATAATACATTATATGTTAATAATAAAAAAAAAATTAAAAAAGAAAACAGGAGAACCAGATGAAATCCTAGAAAACTCCAGTTCTCCCTCCAGCTGTCAATATAACCTTCAAAAAATTATAACCACACCCCAGGTTTTAGTTCTCTCATCTATCAAGAGGAGATTAGATCAAAAGGAAGGTTCTCCACATTTTTCTTTCTGATATACCTGATGAATAGGACACCCTCTCATCAACAGCAGCGTGTCACGATGGCAGTGAATCTTAGAAAAGTCAAGAATACAAAGCTCTAGCAGAATCACATGTTGGGGTGTTGGAAAGTCACATTTGTTATTGTTCTATGGTTTTCGATTCAAGAATCACTGGGCTAGAATTTCCCTAAGGGCTAACATGATAACTCTGCCCCCCCTTTTTTTTTGAGTGTTTAAAACTTTAGGAAATTATGGGTGACATCAAAGGGAAATTATTTTACTCTTTTTAACATTCCTTTTCCAAATACCAATAACTCGACCAATTATACGATTAGCTTTCAAGGACCCTGGGAAAATATGGTAGAAGTAAAATAAATGTTTTAGAATGTACCAGGTATAGGGATATCCTAGGCAAGACTGATGGCCAAAGCCCTCTTATAATCCTTTTCTTAAAGCCAGGTTCAAACACACTATCTCTAGGGATTAGGCAATTTACTAAATAGACATTATATAGGCCTGAAGACTCTAGAGTTAACAAACTGTAAAGTAGCTTGGGTATTATTCTAAGTGTTTATGTAAAAACCATAGGTAGTTGATACTTCCATACCTACTTAATCTTTCCAACTGTGTTAGGAATGGAACAGATGTGCCATTTGTTTTTGTTTTAATCGACTTTTTATTTGTACTAATTTTGGACTTACCGAAAAATGATACAGTTGGTACAGTTATTGTATACTCCTTAGTTTTCCCTAATGTTAACATTCTTCATAACCATGGTATTATTACCAAAACTAATTAGTTATGAAACTAATAAATATTATCAAAACTAATGAATAGTCATCATGGGTCGTAGGCTACTTTTGGTGTGAGAGTTTCTCCAGCTTCCCCAGTTTTTGATGATCTTGACAATTTTGAGGAGTACTTGTCAGGTATTCTGTGGAATGTCCTTCAATTGAGATTTGTATGATGTTTTTTCTCATGGCTACACTGGGGTTATGGTTTGTTTTAGGGAAAAACTACAGAGCTAAAGTGTCACTCTTATTACATATCAAGGGTATTTACCTTCTATATGATTTATCACTGCTGTTGTTGACCTTGGTCACCAGGCTGAGGTAGCATTTGTCAAGTTTCTCCACTGTAGGTTATTTCTCCCCTTTCCACACTGTATTCACTGGAAAAAAGTCACTATGCACAGCCCACACTTAAGGAATGGGAAATGATGTTCTACTTCCTTAAGGGTGGAGTATCTACATATTCTATTTGGAATTCTTCTGCAATGTACCAGGTTTTTAAACATAAAATGGAATGGAAATGTATAATTTAAAAAGGAATGCACATTTATACTTTCAGCAGAATAAAACTGAATAAGCATTTGAAAAGAAAGCACAGTAGGTTACAGGATTTGGGGAGGAGGCTAAAAATCATGGCAAACAACAGAGATGTGTCGAATCCCTTCCAAACGCATGGTGTCAGGCACTGCGGGAGAAACAATGTGTACAAAAGGATGTCTGTCCTCAAGAGATTTCAATCCATTGCATTTGGGTGAGAAGTAATATTCTCCAGCAAGTACTGACCACTCTCTTAAGTGCACTTCCTTATCATCCCATGCTTCCAACCTTAAACCAGTCATGCTTCATTGTGTGATGAGCTACATATTTGCCTCTCTCTAAAGGTGACATCCTCCCAGGCAGATGCTGTATTATCCCTGATACTCTGCTCATTGTCTAGAGTATCATAGCACTCAAGAAATTATGGGCATATGATGGATGGGTCAATGGATAGCTTAATTAATCTTCTCTCTCTTCTTTGTCCTACAAAATTCACTATTTTCTAATGAGTGATCGATATTTATATTCCTGTTTTCTACCCAAAGAACCTCTCATGCATTTTTTAAGGTTTTTTTTTTTTAAATACTTATAAATTGAATGCAGTTGTAAGAAATAATGCAGAGAGATCCTATATAGCCTTTCCCCGTGTTTCCCTGCAACGATAACATCTAGCATGACTATAGTACAACAATGTACCCAGGAAATTGACATTGATATAATCCACCAACCTTTTCAGATTTTAATCAGTTTTATGTGCACTCGTGTGTGTTTAGTTCCATGAAAGTTTATCACTTGTGTACATTTGCGAGACTACCACCACCAACACAGTGTATCTCAAAAAATTAAAAAAAGATGCATCTCAAAAACCCTCATGTTTCTGTAGACTGTAGTCCTCTCCCTCAGTCTAGTCTTTTGATTCTTCTATATTCCCATTGGTCCTGTTCCCATTCTTTAGAACCAGGCATAGCACATCCTGAAAATTTCTCTTGTACATCATTCCCCTCTATAAAATCTAATGATAAATCTACCTTAGGGAAAATGGGAAACATGTAAAGTGTGTCCTTATCGTGGATTCACACCCCTTCTTTGCTGCCATACTAGGGTTATTACCACAGCGATACATTTTCTCCTCCATGATGAAAAGAAAAACCTTTAAATACTAATATTGATAAGGAACAGTATCACAGGACTCACACCATCCACGTTCGCAACACCCACACAGAGTTGGGTAGTCAGCAATGCCTGACCTGACATTGTTTATGGAAAATTAACTCTCATTTTTGTACATGTCCAGTGCTTCATTCTTGATCCGGTCTCTCTTTCTATAAGAAAACAATTCCAGCTCTCTTCAGCACAGATGTGATTTTCAAACTAATTAATTGACTGATGACCTTACTCAGATATGAAAATACACAAAACCTCAAAAAATAATTGAAATGCACTCAAAAAAGTTATTTGTAGAAAGGTATCTTTTGAGGTTAAAATACTGAAAAGTCTTACCCTAAAACATTTTCAAGTTACCTATATATAGAAGTGCAGAAGGTATATTTTGAGGGCTCATTAAGCATCTATATATAACTTTACTATAGAATCCTCTTACGTTGTGTCTAAAATCAATTTTATGAGTCACAACTTATGTACAGTTAGGATTAAAATATTTTAAGAAAACCCAGTACAATTGCTTTTGTATAATAAAGAATCCTTTCATATATTTAAAAGCAATCATGCATTTATGCAACAGATATGTAGTTGGTGCTTTCCACGTGCCAGTAACTGTGAAATGTTTTAGGAACACAGAGATAATTCAGAGAGAGTTGCTATCCTCAGGAGTTCATAATCCAGTGAGCAGACAGATATGTACATAATAGCAGGAAAAGATACACCGAGGAGAGCGGGGATGGGAAGCAGGGAGTGGGTACATCTCTTTTGTGGATGTTAGGGAAGCATTCATCGATCTTGACTTTAGACAGGCTATGTAATAACTACCAATTTCTCTATGAATGAAGGAAACCAACATTTAAATTGTATTCTTTGGATTTGCTTGAATTTTCTCGAAACAGGAAAATTTACTGGTTAAAAGTGAAAAATAAATTCATCATCTCCTTGGACTATGTTCTGTAAACTTCTAACAATAACAAATAAGCAAAGATATGTACAATGTTGTATAGTGTGTCAATCATTTTCATATATTTTACCTCATTTAATCATCACAACAGTTCTGCAAGTTAAATGTTACTATCCCCTAATTAAGGAACACTGGATTCGAGCCACAAGTCTTTTAGCAAAAAAAACTGAGGCAGAGTTTGAAAGCGGGTCTGCATGATTATCCAGCACATGCTATCCTTCCGATCTTGTATAATGCTTCTCAATCAGTTTCCACTGGAGCATCTTCAGGACTACAGATGAGAATTATTTAAGCTTCAACCTTTGAAATGGAACTAAAAATGCAATCACCCTTTGTTACTGAGTAAAGACAGTGGAGTACTAGATTTCAATGGATGTACAGTCCATGAGCACTGATAGGCTCATTATCTTGTTTACATTATCTCTTAAAAATGTCAGTGATAATAATTGTAGTAATAGTAAAATGTTATCAATAATATGTTAACATTAAATATTTTATCATACTTTGGAGATTGCAAGACACCTTTACATACATTATGTCATTTGATCTTCATTTTGAGAAGATGCCATCATAAGCATTTATACTTTCCATTTGACAGGCGAACAAACAAACTCAGGAGGTAAATCATTTAGAGACATAGATTCAGTTAATATGGCAGAGCAAAGATGGAACATGATGCCTTCTAGACCTCTGAAATAAATAATGAATGATAGCCTTGAATGTAAAACACACAACTTCTTTAAGACGTGGAGAAGGTCAAAGACTCAAAGGCATTTTACCTGCTTATTCCCAGTGCATAATGCAATGCCTAGTGGGTGCCCAATATTTGTTGATGACTAATAAATGATTGAGTAGTGAATGATGAAAAATGAATAAATGCATGTTCTGCTCTTTTAACTAGATACACAATGATTCTATGATACACAGCAGGAGTGTAAGCTAAAAGTCAGAAACCCAAAGTCTATTCATAACTAGTAGTTCTCAGCTGGTAGCAAGTCCAATATCTAAAACACACATGCACACACGCACACATGCACATACACAGAATCCAGTTACCTTACACCAAAATCCATATGATCAAATTCTCTAGTATGTGAGGGTTCACTGTACATTCCTGATAATTTTCCTTCCTATTCAGCATGTCACTTTAGAAACAGCAGGGAGGGGCACCTGGGTGGCTCAGCCTGTTAAGCATCAGCCCTCAGCTCAGGTTATGGTCTTGGGATCCTGGGATCGAGCCCCAAGCCCAGCTTCCTGTTCGGCAGAGAGTCTGCTTCTCCCTCTCCATCTGTGCGCCCTCTCTCTCTCTCTCTCAAATAAATAAAGAAAATCTTTAAAAAAATAAAAATAAATAGGGCGCCTGGGTGGCTCAGATGGTTAAGCGTCTGCCTTCGGCTTGGGTCATGATCCCAGGGTCCTGGGATCGAGCCCCGCATTGAGCTCCCTGCTCAAGTGGGGAGCCTGCTTCTCCCTCTCCCTCTGCCATTCTCTCCACTTGTGCTCTCTGGCTCTCTCTCTCTGTCAAATAAATAAATAAAATCTTTAAAAATAAATAAATAAATAAAAATGAATAAAAAATAACAACAGCAGAGAAACTGGAATCAGAGAGATCTGGGTAGTAATAAAATGCTCCTATTTAATAGTTGTGTGACTCTGAATGTATCAATTCTACTTTCTTTTTTTAAAGATTTTATTTATTCATTTATTTATTTATTTATTTTAGAGAGAGAGAGAGAGTGTGAGTGGAGGGAGGGACAGAGGGAGAGGAAGAGAATCTCAAGCAGACTCTGCTCTGAGCAGGGAGCCTGAGAGGGAGCTCAGTCTCACAACCCTGAGATCATGACCTGAGCTGAAATCAAGAGTCAGATGTTTAACCAACTGAGCCATCCAGAAATCCCTCAATTATACCTTTTGTACCTTAGTTTTCTCACCTATAAAATGGTACTTATTATCTATTTTGAAGGTTTGGTTGTAAAGAATCAAAGCGATGGTTTAAAAGCACCTAGAACAGCATCTGCATATAGTAGGAGCTCCGGAAATGCTAGTTCTTATGCTATCGTTCTCAGGATAGGCTTTTTCGGGGGTGAAAACAAAACAGGCAGTCTTTCCTCCCAGAAACATTCTGAAACACCATCACCCATTACCTACACTAAGAACAGCCAACATGCTGCTCAAAACAGCCACAGCTTGGACTCACTTAGAAACATGAGTGCAGTCCCAGAAATGATGCCCACTTTATGTTGGGACATCATGCACGAAAAAGTGAAGCTGCACAGTCGTTGTAACTGAGGCCATCAGCCTCAGTTTGAGCATATTTCTCAGGCAGGGTATGAACAGACGGTGATATTTTCCAATTATAATCCCAGGGCCATGAACCTTGGTGTATGTGGGCATCGTTTTCACCTGAAGAAAAGTGACTTTTAAGGAAATGAAATACCAGCTGTATGAATCCCGACCAAGAGATGAGAGAGAGAAAAGAGAGAGGAGGCGACTTGGAGAATCATCTGTTGCTGATGCCCAACCAGTGGATATTAAAGCAAAATAGTTGGGTGCTGGAGAGTCATAACGCAAGTAACAGAGGAAAGTCAAAATACTGAGAAAGGAAAGGAAAACCACTATTTAACACGTATCGATCTTTTCCAAGGAGGAGCTAACGTATAAAACCATTTCAGGTGAGTAATTGGAATAAATGCCTTCCAGGCTAGGATTAACATAAAAATTGTGATTCAAAAAAAAAAATTATTGTAAGTAACATTCAGAAAAACAGGGAGAAGGAGGGAATCAGGACAACATGTTCTTGGCAGTTGTTCTACAAATAGTCGCCTATTTAATTGCCACCAGTTAAGTATTTTATCATCAATAACTCTCTGTCCCTTAACTATAACAGAGACTCAGACAGGTGTCTGACTTCAACCGAGGTCACACTTCTGAAATCCAGGGTTCTGGTATTTCTATCCCTGTGGTTCTCAAACTTGAACGTGGATCCCAATCACCTGGAGGACCTGTTAGAACACAGATTGCTGGGCCCCCGCCCCAGAGTTTCTGATTCGGTAGGTCTGGAGTGGGGTCCAAGAGTTTCCATTCCTTACCTATACTTTGGTGATGCCGATGCTGCCGGCTTAAGGACCACTCTTTGGTCCATTGTATGGTGCTATCAAAGACCAAGAGCCATTATCTCCTTGCAGGTGCTAGCTTTATCTCAGATCCAAAGAGTCAGAGGAGGAACAGACTGGAATCATGACTGGAATGATTAATCTAAGAAAAAAACTGCTAGAGGGTTTTGGCAAGTCTCATGCATACATTGCAAAGTATATTAAACAGCATGTGCTAAAACGTATGCACCATTCTTTATGGCTCAGTAAAGACTCTGAGAAGACAAAGAAAGAGGAATTCAAGATCTGATGGAAAAGGCCTGCCGCCAGAAGAATAGACACAAGGAGGTCGGGCCCGGGGAAGAGGAAATTGAGTGCTTGGATCTGCCCGTTCACAGGTGAGTCGGAGGGAGCCAAGGATGCAAGTGTTACCATCTCATCAGGGAGCCAGTGAAGCCCAGGGAGGTTCCAGAAGCAACACAGAACAGCCAGGATTTTAGAAACAGACTCAAAAGCATTAGGTAGGTCACCTGTTGGGTCAGCAGCTGTTTTTCTATGCTGAAGCTAGACTAGCATGACATGGCAGAGAATGTTGATATTTATCCACCACCTACTCCTCTGCTTTGTCTTGCTCCCAGAATCCTGCTTCTGTGTGGGGTGGGGGTAGGGTGGGGACACTGTACCCAGCCTCATAAATCATGATTTGTCTAAATGGTGATTGTTCTAGGGATAAAAATATAGCCAAGTTCAAGAGACCTAAAAAGACTCCTAAGTGATTTCCAGAAGTTATTTTCCTTTGTGATAAAAGAGATAGTTTCATAAGGAAAAGACACGATTCTTGCTTGAGACCCTCTTGTAGGGGGACTTGATGCTTACATTTATAGCAGCTGTCTTGCGGACCTGAGGGGAGAGACCACCAACAGGCTGAAGATGGCGTTTCTGAGGGAAAAAGACAGTTGGGGTCTTGAAGTGCTCACCTCTATACTTCATTCAAACGGGATCATTACATGGTGTGTATATGTGTGCATGTGCTTTCTTTTAGTGTTTAAGCAACTAACTAACACAACTGGCAAATGAGATGTGATCCTTAACAGGACTTCGCAAAACTATGGCCAAGTCTCTCAATAACTGCCCTGTTTAGGTAGCAAAGTCGGATGCTTTTTCCTCACAGAACATTTGAGGACACAGTAAACTTTCTAATTATTAATCTCACCCTACAAGTCCCCTAGTGAAACCTTTTTAATAAAGTCCCTTTATATATAGGATTGAGTTCAAGTTCCTAGAGGGTCCTCCACATTCTATTCTAGGTCTCCGGTCTGTTTTCCTACCACTGGCTGCCTCCCCCTTTATGCTTTAGTCATCCCAAATATCTCGTGTTTGGAGGAGGTCATCCAGCTCTTATAGGACTCAATGCCTTGCGGTTCTCTGCCCTCTTCCTTTCCTATATTATTCCCTCCTTCCCTTCACTTGCACATCTGCACCTGGAAAACTTCTGCTAGTCACTCAAGACGCAGGTGAGGTAATACCTCCTCCAGGAAGCCTTCCCTAACACTTCTCATACGGGCTCAGGGGCCCTTCTCTGTGTTCCCACCATAAGTCTGCTTTACATTTCATTGAACTCAGCCACCATGCTGCTTTGACACAGTCAGCTGATATGTCCATCTCCCCTCTTAGATCACAAGATCTTTAAGGGAAGGAACTAGATGTTTTCAGTTTGTATTTCTAGTGCCTAGACACATAATTGGTGCTTATTACCTTTGTTTTTTTGGACTGGAAATAAACTCTGTTAAAATTCTAAACACATATCATGAAACTACATCCTACTTCTTATAGTTTATAATAACAGATACCTTTCAAGCTATAAGCAACAATGAAAACCCAGGCACTATGGTAATTGAGTGTTGCACCCCATGCTGTCAGTAACAACTGAATGATCTCCAGAAGCAGAAGGAAGCCATGAGGCTGATATAAGTCGTTTCCAATGGGAGTCAAAATCTCGTACCCTTCCAAAATAAATGTTAATGAGAATAAGATCATCTTTTACTATAATGAGCATTGTCTTTCACAAAACACTGTGTAAGTGCTTTATATGAAGTAATCTTTACAAGAACCCCAGGAAACAAGCATCATCACTCTATTTTGGCAGACATGAAAGCTCAGAACCCCTTTACACTCTTCAAAGTTATCAAGGACCCCTAAAAGGTTTCTCTGTGTGGGTTAAAACTATTACTATGTCTCTTCAAAATTACTATCAATACTTATTGTATTAGAAACTAAAACAAAAAATCATCATAAAACGATTTCACATGAATATATTATTTTGGTAAAAATTAGTGTGTTTTACAAAACAAAAAAATGTAGTGGGAAGACTGCCATTATTTTGCATTTGGGTAAACCTCTTTAATGCCCAGCTTAATAGAAAATAGCTGGATTCTTACATCGCTGTCTGCGTCCAGTCTTTTTGCAACATCACATGTCAGGTAGGTTCTGGAAACTCTGCTGTATACTCATGGAAAGACTGCAAATTGGCAAAGAGTGTCAGTGTTAGCATGGAGACAGTTTTGGCTTCACCTGGGGTCCTCAGAAGGGAAACTGAGGATCCCAGGAACCCCAAAACCACACCTTGAGAACGGGATTAGAAGGAGAGAGTGTCAAGGACCTGATGGAGCTCAAGCAACTAATTCAGCGCCTGAGTCAGGATGTGAATCGGAGCCATCAAGCACTGACCAGAGCAGAACTGAGTAGTAGAGAGCCCGGGAGTTTGGTGGGTCACCAACCTTGCATTAGTGGGTTCCGCGAAGTGTGCGCATGCGTCTGCGGTGACGATGACGTAATTACTAGCCAATAACTAACACAGCAAAACATGCACCGCTTTGCTGTTTGGCCAGCACATCAGCGAAGATAAGAATGCCCCCCCCCGCCCCGCCTCCCTCCCTGCCCGGGCCTGTCAGGTGTAGGTGGGGCATCCCTGATGTGTCAGGATTGGCTGAATAACTCAGGCACAAGCAGGCAGAATCAAGTGTACTGTTTCCTGTGAAGTTGAGAAATCTGGTGGACCTTGCGGTCTGTTTCTTGGAAACTAGAGCTTATAATGGGATTGAGACCGAGGCCACTGAAAGAAAAATAGGATTGAAATCCAAGAAATTCCACATGCACCAATTATGCAGATTTTTAAATTGCATGTGTTTCAAACACAAAGAGAAGATCTCAAAGCGATACGAATTTCAGTCCGAAAAGAAATCTCTCTAAAACAGCTGCCAGGGCATTATGCTGATGTGTGTTGTACCCCTGATGAAGCAGGAAACCTCACCTACATTCCAAGTTTAAGAGCTGGTCTAGGAAATTAAAACATCACTAAGACAGACAGGTCGGGGCCAGGAAGCTGAGATGAGGATATTTGATTGCCGTTCATACTTAATTAGACTTGGATATCATCTTAAACAAAAATGTAAACTTAGTTAAGTGGGCTAATAGAATTAATATCCATTATTCCAATGAATATTTGAATGACAGTTACAGTCAGGAACAGGGATATTCCCTGGGGATTTTAGGATAACAAAGACAGTCCCTCCAGTCAAGACTGACAGTTACAATATGGTGAGATAACAATTACTATGGGATTAAATATACCGGAGTAGCAGGTAATGCTGGCTAATGGGGAGAGGCATAAGGAATGAAGACTTGCTTTTGGAAAGTGGGGCACCTCCACTAATCCCTGAAAGATGAATAGGAGTTACCAGATGAAGAAAAAATGGACATTTATAAACAATTCAACTATGTCAAGCACTGACCAAATTTACACGACCTCATTAAAATTTAACAATATCATAAGTTTGATATTATTTTCCCAATTTTATGGATGGCAAAAAAAATGAGGTTTGTAGAATTTACCAGCATTGCCAAGGTCTCCCCCTTAGTAAATGGTATAATTAGTATGTGAACATGATCTGTTTGAGTTCAAAGTGCTTTTCACTGCAGGCTAGCAGGATGGAATGGCACAGACACAAAGATGTGAAGATGCATGGTACATTCGGGGCAATGAGGTGAGCATGTATTCAGAGACAGTTGTACATGGAGAAGCAGGGGAAGACGCACGCAGGACTGGATCTCAGAGGCGACGAGCGATTTCTCCAGTAGGAATGTCAGTGCTCATCTGCACATTGGAGAAAGGCTTTTCATGCGGAAGGCAACACATTTATAGAATACTTGTTTAAAAAGGGCAGGGAGGGGGTAGTCATCCACTATTTGTTATTTATTTGAAATTAGAATTGAGTGCTAAGATATGTTCAGAGATTTCAAAACTAGTGTATTAGGTTTATAAACACAAACAAGTAAAAGATTATTCTGATGCTCTGCTCAAGTTCCAAGAACACCAAAGAGAAAACTCTTCTTCTGAGCCAAGGCCCTCGTTCATAAACTCATATTTCAGTTTGTCCTGACGATGGCTGGAATGGAAGTATAAAAATTTAAAGAGACTCCCAGCTATTTGTCAGAGCTTTCCCTTTAAGGTGGGCTTTCTAGGGAGGGGATCATTCTAATCTGGGAAACAGTTAAGATCAGTTGTTCTAAAGGCAAGCCCACTGCAGAATATGCTTACTCTGACCAAAGTCTTCCAAGTTTCCAAGCTTGGGCTTGTAACACTGGCCCATACTGGTGTAACCTCTTTAAAAAGGCAAAGCCACATGGCAAAAGGAGACAAGAACTCAAGAAATAGTGAGGTATTCATAGGCTGAGTAGCATAAAGAAGATTAATAGCAGGAAATGGGGTCTAACCAAGCTGCAAATTATGAGTACAAAGTTGTAAGCACAGAGGAAATATTCAAGGGTCAAAGAAGCCAATACTTCAGGTTGTCAAATTAGGAGTGTTGCAATAAATGGAAGCTCAGAACAGTGTAAAGGAAGCCAGTACTGAGCAAGAAGAAATGGATAAAAGTGTATGGAAAATCCCAATGTTTTTATATGAGATATCCTGAGTAAGGCTGATTTCTAGTATTATGTACTTTGTTATCCTTTGGGCAGATTCCGAATGGAAAAGGTAAACCTGCACATCACCCTGGATTTAAAGGAGACCAATCCCAATGCTGAGCATTAATTTGGCTGCGATCAGCTTTGTATAGAAAGCAGACCAGACTGCAGAAATGTTCACAATCCCAGAATTGGGTTAGTTTCTCATCCTTAAACCACATATGGATTGTTTGCACATGAAAAGAGTGTTCTCTCAGTCATGTAAGAGAGGGCAGACGCAACACCCCAGTAACAAGAGCACATCTAGCACCCGGATCTTGGTTTCTAATACCATTCTCCAATAAAAGGAGACAGATCTCCAGGGAGAAATAGCTGACTCTAGGATGGACAGAAAGCACACAAAGTTTGAGCCTAGAATATCTTAAAGGCCAGAAAATAAGTGCTAAAAAGAAAAAAAAAGAAAATCCACATTATGGGAATATGTCAAAGGAACACAGAAGCCAATTGGAGGAGCCCTTAATTTACAAATCTGGAATAACTTGAGCAAGAAAATAAATCAAGTAATATTGGGCTATAGCCCAAAGTATAAAACAAAAAATACACGGAAGATTCTGGGAAGATGGCAGAACAGGAAGCACTGAGAATCTGTCTCCACCTAGAAAACAATGCACTGGCTGAATATGTCTGATGTCACTTCTCTGGACTCTACTGAACGCTTGAAATGTCCAAGGCAAGGCTTAGATGGCAAATCGTGGTTAATTTTGATCGATTTTAGCTCTTGGAACACAGTAGCAGTTACCCATTCCCCACCTTCAGCCCCAAGGGATACAGCTGTGCATGTGTTCCTGGAGTAGCTTGCACAGACCTTGCAGGTACCAGGGTGGGCCAAAGGGTTCCTGTCCTCCACATACTGGGGATCTGTGCTTGGATCGCTGATTGCTGCTTCTGATTCCAGAGTGCAGAGGAAGAGGCAGGCCACTCTTGCAGCTCCCTTACTGTTGTAAGTCTCTCTCCCTCCAGCTGACTACCAGGAGACTTAAAGTGCCAATGCCCCACCCCCTTTTATTTTCATCCTTTTCCTCCTTTGGTAGCCAGACATTGAAGACATGGACATTCAAAAGCAACTGCATATATGGGGAAAATTAGAAAGTGACCACTTCTAGTCCATGCTTTTAATTAGACATTCATGATGTTACACAACCATCACCACCATCTATCTCCTTAACTCTTTTCATTTTGTAAAACTGAAACTCTATACCAATTAAACAGTGACGCCTCTCCCCCCCACACAGGGATCCATCCCCAAACAAGGGCTGTAGCCTAAATTCCAAAAAGCAGAGCCCAAAATCTTCAGCTTTGCCTAAAGGAATACCTCAATCTCTGAATCTCTGTTGTGTTGTTTTGTACAGGGCATTTTCTCTACTGATTTTTTATGGTTATAAAACAATTAGCAAACAACTTACAATTCTATTTATTTCCTATTGCATACCTCTCTGCCCCATGTTTTATCTCCTCAAAATCCATTCCAATCAATCAATCAATTTCAGAAGTATGTTTTAAAAAAATAGTCAAATTATTTCTGGCAAAGGCGTCAAGAACACTGAAGAGGAAAAGGCAGTCTTTTCAACACATGGTGCTGGGAAAATTGGTATCCACATGTGTAAGTATGAAGTCGGACCTTTATCTAACACTATCTACAACAATTAACTCAAAATGGATCAAAGATTTAAATGCAAGATCTAAAACTATAAAACTCTTAGAAGGAAACATAGGACAAAGATTCGCAACACTGGATTTGACGATGATTTCTTAGGTTGGACTTTCTAAAAATTTGAAAATTGTGTGCATCAAGAGACACTGTCAATTACAGAGTAAAAAAGCAACCCGCAGAATGGGAGAAAATGTTTGTAAATCATATTCTGATAAGGGAATAATATCCAGAGTGGAGAGGACTTGTAAAACTCATCAACCACCACCACCTGCCTAAAATATGGGCTAGCACTCAAAGAGACAGTTCCCCAAAGAAGATATACAAATGGCCAACAAGGACAAGAAAAGATGCTCAACATCACTTATTATTAAATAAATGCAAAATAAAACTACAAGATACCACCTCAACTCATAAATCCTACTTTCAAAAAAAAATGTTGGTGAGGATGTAGAGATACTGGAACCCCTTTGCACTGTGAAGGGCAATGTAACATGATACAGCTTAATGGAAAACAGTATGTTGGCTCCTCAAAAAATTTAAAAATTACCATGTGATCAAGAGATCTGGATATATAAATAAAATAATTGAAAGCAGGGTCTCAAAGAGATATTTGTACACTTATGTTCATAGCAGTGTTGTTCGCAACAGCTAAAACATGGAAGTAACCCAAGTGTCCATGGCTGGATAAATGGCTAAGCAAAATTTGGTCTATACATACAATGGAATATTATTCAGCCTTAAAAAGAAGGAAATTCTGACATATGCTACAACATGTATAAAACTTGACCACATTGTAATAAGTTCAATAAGCTGGTCACAAAAAGGCAAATGCTGCATGATTCCTCTTAGAAGAGGTACTCAGAGTAGACAAAATCATAGAGACAAAAAGTAGAATTGTGTCTGCCAGGTGCTGGCAGAAGTGTGTGGGGGGGAGAGGTGTCACTGTTTAATTGGTATAGAGTTTCAATTTTACAAAATGAAAAGAGTTAAGGAGATGAATGGTGGTGATGGTTGTGTAACATTATGAATGTATTTAATACCACTGAACTGTACAGTTAAAAATGGTAAAGACAATAAATTATTGTTATGTGTATTTTGCCACAATAAAAAATTTAAAATAAATAAATATACATGAGTTTACACTGATATAAAGAAAATATTGTATAGGGCGCCTGGGTGGCTCAGATGGTTGAGCGTCTGCCTTAGGCTCAGGTCATGATCCCAGGGTCCTGGGATCGAGTCCCGCATCAGGGTCCCTGCTCCTTGGGAGCCTGCTTCTCTCTCGGCCTCTCTCTCTCTCTCTCTCTCTCTCTCTCATGAATAAATAAATAAAATCTTAAAAAAAAAAGAAAATATTGAATAAATAAACAAATCGAGGGAAAGAGACAAATCTTCCATGCAGGAGAGTTCCAAGTAATTTATGTAGCTACTCTGCCCTCAAGGATGGTGAGCATAATTCCTACTCCCTAAGTGTGAGTTACATATAGTTACTTCTCCTAAATGAGTACAGTATGGAAATGGGGAGGGAAAAAGACTTTACAGTGGAAACACTGGGTAAACATTTCCTTAACCAGATGATCCATTGTCATCAACAGTGATACTCCATGTTGATACTATATACCCTTGATATAATGTGATAAAAAATGGCATTTTATCTCTGTGCTCTTTCTTCCAAACACCCATAACCCCAGTAAAACAATGAGAAAAAAAATCAGACAAATACCAATTAAGGGATAGTCTATAAGACACCTTACCCGTACTACTCAAAAATGTCAAGGTCTTCAAAATCAAATAAAGTCTGAGAAATAGTCACAGCCAAGAAGGGCCCTAAGGAGGCATGACTGAATAGAATATTGGTATCTTGGATGAGATCCTAGAACAGAAAAAGGACATTAGGTAAAAACTAAGGTAATCTCAATAAAGTATGGACCCTGGTTATTAGTAATGTATTAATAGTAGTTGATTCCAAACATACCATACAAGTATAAGATGTTAGTAATTGGGGAAACTATTTTTGCCATTTTTCTATAAATTTAAAAGGGTCTTAAAAATAATGTCTACTTAAAAAAAGAGAAGGTTTTCCCACTCACACAAAATGCCAGAGTTTATTTTCCTTTTTCCATCTACCTCAATTTTTGCCACATGCAGATAGGCACGTGGTAGAATTTATAGTTGTTAAAGAAGTGTAGTATGTTGGCAGGCCAATTTAATTTTATAGACTGAATAACTCTCCAGCAAATAAAATTCATCTAAAGCAGATTACACTTTTAATGTAAATTCAGGGTAAAGAACAAGAATATGAAGTCACTGAGAAATAGTCAAAGGCAATGAAAGGGAGAGGCAACACACCAACTAACGCAGAGCTGCCCCTGGAAAAAAGGAAACCTCCTGTATTTTTCTTCCTAATTAATTCCTCCACTATGTTCCACTACCCACTGCAGCTTCAACAGGATACAGCCCCCTAAACTTCAACATCAAAGCTCAAGGACAGGGGCGTCTGGCTGGTTCAGTCGGTTAAGTGTCTGATTCTTTTTTTTTTTTTTTTTAAGATACTTATTTTAGAGAGAGATTGGGAGAGAGCATGCATGGTAGGGAGGGGCAGAGGGAGAAAGAGAAAGAGAAGTGCACTCCCTGCTGAGCAGGGAGCCCAAGGCTGGGCTTGATCCCAGATCCCTGAGATCATGACCTGAGCCGAAGGCAGACTCACAAACAACTGAGCCATCCAGGTGGCCCTAATCATCTGATTCTTGATTTTGGCTCAGGTCATGATTTCAGGGTCGTGAGATGGAGCCACATGTGGGCTCCGTGCTGGGCATGGAGCCTGCTTAAGATTCCCTCTCTCCTTCTGCCTCTGTCCCTCCCCTACTCCTCTTTATATTAAAAACAAAACAAAAACCAAAAAACAAACAAAAAAAACCACATGCTCAAGGACAGGCAGTTGATAATGGAGAAGTAAGTCATCAAGCACCCAAAGCACTTCAGGCGGACTACCAGCCTCTTACACACAATGCAGTTGGCTGTATCATTTGTTCCAGTCTTCATTTGTATAAACAGTGTGCAAGGCACAAAGGCATGGCCCCTTGGCCTCCAGAATCACTCCCACTCTTGGCGGGGTGTCTGCCAGAAGAGATGTAGTGTCTGCCCCACAGCAGATAAAGCTGAAATTATCAATTAGACTCATCTCTCCACATCTTTATAAATGTGAACCAATGACAACAGGTAGAGAGTCTTCAAGAAATAAAGAGAAACAGCAACTCAAAGATGAAAGAGAAACCTAAGCTAAGAAAGAGAAAATATTAAAATGTTAGATATTAATAAATGAAGACATTTAAGCAGATTTTGAATTGATTAAGATAAATAGCTGGCAGTTCTGAAAATGAGGGACAAAAATAATGATAAACCAACTCAAATTCCCAGAATATATCAAGAAGAAAAAGAAGGAAATCATCAGAGAAAAGATCAGACATGGCTGATAAATCTGGTAAGTCATTAGCTGTATAATTAGGACACCATAAGAGAAGGGAACAGAGGTAATGAAAGCAATTATTAAAGAAATAAAAGAAGACAAATGACCTGAGCTGATGAAAAACTTTGTCTTCACATTGAAGGAGAGCTTCATCTACACATGTCTAAGGAGTTTTCCTGAATTCTAAGAACAAAGGAGGAAAGGGGGCACCTGGGTGGCTCTGTCCGTTAAGCGCCTAACTCTTGATTTCAGCTCAGGTCATGATCTCAGGGTCCTCATGAGATCAAGGCCCCTGTCGGGCTCTGTGCTGGGTGTGGATCCTGCTTATGGAGCCTCCCTCTCTCTCTGCCCCTCCCCCTGCCTCTCTCTCTCTCTCTCTCTCAAAAAAAAATTAAAATAAAGGAAGAAACATTTTAACATCTAGACAGAAAAAAAATACTTAAAAAGTAGCTTAATTTTTCAATAAGCAAAAGCAAATGAAAACAGGATGAATAAACCAATAATGACATGAGCAAATATTAAGATATTAAAAGGCAAAACATGTAGAATTAGAGATGGTTAAAATGGAGAGAATACCTATGAGCCTGATCAATGAAAAAGTCCAACTATACAATATGAAGAATGAGAAGATGATGCAACTGGGATACAAAGAACTTTACTTAAATAAGGGAACATTATGTACAGTTTTATGACAATAAAATAAAAATCTAAATGAATTGGGTAACTTTCTAGGAAAATATAGGAAAATTGAATTTAAAAGAAGTTGAAAAAAATCGTCATAGACAAATAAGCAAAGAAGAAACTGAAAGACAGAAAAACAAAAATTTCATAAAGTAAATACACCAAAATTTAAGGGCTGTTCACTTACAGTGAGATTAAGAGGGGAGAGGTATACACTTCCCACTTTGTACATTTACACATTTTTGGAAAAGCAATTTTCCCTTTTTATGCTTTATTTTATACTTAAGTAAAAAGAAAGAAGACAGTACACAATCACTATTATTCATGAAAAGCTAGGAATTGTGTTTATTTCCCAGGTCACTTATATTTCTATATTTATTTATTTAGCACATGAATTGATGTTTAATATGTGAATATAAATGAGCATAAGACATGCATTAATATTATGCACATATTTATACACATAATTATATGATGGGTAGTTTTAATATATGAACATTTATTTAAAGTTCATATTTACTTTCAGTATATCTGCCCATGGAATTCCTTCTTTGTAGGACCAGCTATGTAATTTGTGGTATCCAGTGCCCATAAAAAGATGAGGCCCCTGCTAAAAATTATTAAGAATTTCAAGAGTATTAAACCAAGAGAAGGAGTATGAGCATGCAGCCCCGCGTGACTGGACAGGTCCCACACCTGTGAGGATGGCCCTATTCCTACTGATCTTACTTCAAGGCTCAATTCAAGCCCCCCTCTTCCAGGTCTCCTGATACCCTACTTGAAATAAATCTCTGCCTTCTCTGGGGTCCAAAAAGCATAGCCCATTCTGCCTTGAGTTGTGAATAGCTGTGAGGACACACGCCACCCCACTCTATCAGAGTTCTTCAAGGCTGAAGCTTTCATCTGAGACAGCTGAGTATCCATGTGGCACTTAGCATAGTGGCTTGCACAAAACACGGGCTGAAAAATGTTGATCAAAGCTAAATATCAAGAATCATTTGTTGAAGTAACATTTGGAGTAAAAAAACTAACACTTGGGCACCTGGGTGGCTCAGTTGGGTAAGTGTCTGCCTTCAGCTCAGGTCGTGATCCCAGGACCCTGGGATGGAGGCCCACATCTGGCTCTCTGCTTCTCCTTCTCCCTTTGCCCTTCCCCCCGCTCATGCTCTCTCTCTGTCTTTCTCTCTCTTTCTCTGTCTCTAATAAATAAATAAAATCTTGGGCGCCTGGGTGGCTCAGTTTGTTGGGCGACTGCCTTCGGCTCAGGTCATGATCCTGTAGTCCCGGGATCGAGTCCCACATCGGGCTCCCTGCTCAGCAGGGAGTCTGCTTCTCCCTCTGACCCTCCCCCCTCTCATGCTCTCTCTATCTCATTCTCTCTCTCAAATAAATGAAATCTTTAAAAAAAATAAAAATAAAAATAAAAATAAATAAATAAATAAATAAATAAATAAAAATCTTTTTAAAAAGAAACTAACACTCCAACTTCCCCATTTGTTGATATACAATTCAATTTTATATTTATTTTTCACTGGGGCTTGAACCCACAGGGTTTGAACTCACTACCCTGAGATCAAGACCTGAGCTGAGATCAAGAGTCAGTTCCTTGACCGACTGAGCTACCCACGCACCCCTTATATACGATTTTAAATACATGATTTAAGCCCATTTAGTGGCAAAATCTTCATTGGCAAACATTACAGGGCCGGCAGTAGGCATTTAATACATTTATAAGTAAAGGAAAAAAGATGAAGTCCTAGAAAGGATTTTATAAACTGGAAAGTAATTTACAAATGCCCATATCTCTCAGTTATTTTCAAAGGAATTTCCAAGCACAAAATTCTCCAGAATTTTTCTACAGGAGCGTATCACAAATTATTTGTTTAAAATAAGAATTCCAGCTAACACTAGCAAAGTGCTTTTCCCTTGACAGCTTTTATCAGAAACATATGTCAATATGTGTCATTGAGTTCTTAATTGCAGATAGCAAAATTCACTCTATCCATTTCAAGTGAAATTAATAGAGTATTCATCATTAGATTTCCAGGAGGAGCAGGAAAACCAGGCTTGTAGGCTACACAGAATAATGCAGGCAGGAACAACAGAGCCAGAGTAATGCCCAATCACACCACAGGACTGTTGGAGCAGATACATCATTTTTGCCATAGCCTCCTCTTGGCACCAATGATGCTAAGGCCTGGGCCCCAGGAATCCTGGTCCAAAAGTTACTGAAGCCTCTGTCACCATGCTTTCAGAGGCTACTATCAGCTGGGGCATTGCTGTCGTCTCACGCAGCTCATTCTTTTCTTTCTCCAAGATGCCTGTGGGTATAGCTCCCTGAGAAAACCACAGTCCCACAGATGTAAGCTTAGCTGTAAGAGAGTCTGGGAAAAGCAAATTCTAGCTTTCCAGCCTTTCTGGTACAGGCAAGCTGGTAAGACAGAGTTTGGAGTGGGAGTTGATGTGCAGTTATCTGCAAACTGAAAGTGAGTCAATATGACGACGACAGACATAGTGAATGAGTTTCCTCTGACCCCTTTGCTCCCTCACCCTCCGAAGCACTGATTTGGTGGCTTTAGCGTTTTAACTCTGGCAATAGAGCTTTCCTTTTTTCCCTGCGCATGGGCCACTCCTGTTTTAATTGCATCAATTGCATGCCTGGAGTAATAATCATGACCTGAAAGTGAGAACAATCCATAACTACCGGGTTGCAGGTCACCTCTGATAGAAGCTGCCTGAGGGAAATGTGCAGACAGAATTATGCAGTGTGGTCTTTGGATGTCCAATGCAAAAACTTTTCATGCATGGGAATGCCAATCAAAGTGCAGATTACGGAAGCCAGAATAAATCTAAGGCACCGCACTGGGGAGTGATGAAAAGGGAAGAGCTCTCGGTGTGCTGGGGTTACTGCCAACAATGCAGGAATCAAAAGCAAAAGAGCTAGACTGAGCATGGTCTTTGGGCAATCATGCCACTTCAAGGAGCGTCGCGATCCTTATTCATAAAGCACACATCTATCTATCCTGTCTTGTTCCTCCAGATTAAGGGAAAGGAAATAGAAATGACATTTGCTGAGGTCTTTTTGTGTAAGGAGCTGAGCTAGATGCATCGTCATAAGGAAAGAGAGTTGGTTCACAAGCCCAAAGCATCTCAAACAGCTCCCACCCCACAGTGAGTTCACCGTGTATAAGAAGAATAAGAACATTATATAAATTAATTATAATAGTCATAATTAAAATAAGAATTTGTTTTCATAAACAATTAGAAAAAAATTTAGGAATTTCTGACCTATATAGAGTTTATTACAAAATTAATATAAACATCAATATATATACTACAATCTCCAGATAAAACAGGGTATCTTCTAGTATATATTCACCAAGAATTTAGTGAAAAAATTTATCTATGTTGACTACACAATAACCATCATCATCACCATCATTATCATCAAGTGTCTTCTTTTCCACTTTGCAAATCCTGAGGAAATTCTTTAAAGTACACCATATTATGCCTGCTCTATATTGGTATATGCCGAAATTCCAATTCATGAGAATATTCGCATATACATTTATTAGACAAAAAATTATTCTAGGACTCCTATGTCCTAGAGACTGGGACAGGCCTTGGTAAAACATTGAACATCAGAGATATGGTCCCGGTCCTAATGGGGCTTATACTCCAACAGAAAGGAAAGGCATTCGTCAGGGTTTGGACAGGCTTATCCTGTCCACATAGCCTCTGAACTACACTTAAAGTCAAGTGGGAGGAGACAGGAATGAACACAACCAATTATGAGATAACTGTTATACTGTGAGAGCTAATCTTACAAATACATAAACACATTACTATTGGCTAATAAAAAGAGGCAAAATTAATTCCAATTACACAGAAGGGGACATACTTACAGAAGAGGTGACACTTTAACTGGCTCATAGAGAATAGGCTTGAATTTGGACACAGAATTCCCATCACAGAGTAGATTCTTAATAAATGTGTGTGGAATAAATAAATGAATAATGGGATAAATATTCTAGGAGCATAACAATGCAGACACAGAGAATTGAGATAGAAATGCACAGCTTACATTTGAATGAATGCATAATTTTTAAAAATTTTATGTGACCCCGTGATACCCAATGTCAGTCAAAATGGGAGAATTTTGAGAGGAAAAGTAAGACCAAGGTGCTAAAGGAAAATATTTAATAATAACAAACAGTCCCTATTTTAACCCAGAGAGTTTAGAGAAAGTGCCCTTCATGAGTAAAGGTTACACAAATGGAAATATTCTGCTTCCAGAGAATATAGAGCAGCTCAGCTGTGTTTTATATATGTAATTTGGATTAATGGCAAATTAAGTTATTTCCACTGCCAATGACTTTGTTCGTACTCAAGGTCTAATTCAGCATAGGGGATAACTTAAATATTGAAAGGAACCTCATATTTTCCTTTGCCTCCTTGAAACCAGTTCTAAACACATTTAGGAGGAGTAAGTATGACGAAATAATTTATAGTTACTGCTGATCTCAGCTCCATGAGGTATGCCAGATTAAAAAAAAAAATACATGGAATCAATAAGAAGAGGTCACATGTAAGGGAAGAAACTCCTCAGGCTCATTCCTAAGTATCCCATCCCTTTCCTCTACCCTCCAAATCAGGGGCACCTGGGCCCTCAGAAGGGCCATCACCAGCTTGGAGAGTGAAGAGTGTCACTCTCAGAGAGTGTCTCCACTGTACAAATCTGGAGAAAGGGCCTCCATGTGAACCACAGTAGCCTTGACCCATTTGAGAAGAAGAGGCCTACTTTTTTTTTTTTTTTTTTGGTAAGAAGAGATTTCCATCCTTGGAAGTGTCTTATGAATTTAAGAGCCAATATCAAAATAAAAGCAAAACTTAGAACGTGTCAGCCTCGTGCTATATGAGCCTACCCTCACCTTCCTTTTTAATCTGCGCAATATGCATTGGTCCGGAGAAAACAGATTTGGATGATTAAGTCACATTCCTCAAGTCACAAAATCTAAAAGCAGTGGAGGTCAGACTTAAATGCAGGCCTCCTGGTGGCAAGCCCACACGTCCACCAACTTTGCAGTTCCTTGTGGGCATCTCACTCACTAGCTGCAGCACCCCACTACCCCCTGAGGACAGAAAACATCAGCCCACTGCTACCCAGGACTGGAGCAGTATTTGAGGAGACAGATGCTGGGGACAAGAGTAGACTCTTCTTTGGAAGAGTCTGAAGAGAGCTGGCCAGAGCTGCCCAGATAGTAGGGTGAGCAGAGGTAACTCGAGTGGGAGCTCAATACTTCACCACACAGCTGGATGCATATTTGTGAGGTTTTATGAAGCCCGAGTGGACCTGCTGGAGGAAGTCAGGCTGTAGTCAGATTGAAAAAATTGTATCCCGGTATATCCTTCCTGGCAAGAGGGAATTGGCTCTCACTGAGGGAAGCTGGAGTAGAACCATCAGAGGAAGAAGCTGAGGAAGGAAAGGAGTCCGCTACAGACTCACTCACTGATACTCTGGACAGTTTCCCTGGAGGAGCTCCAACAAGATCTCAAAGAAACCCACAAAAGTGCCCCAGGAGTTGGCATTTGTATATCCATAACCCCCAGAGGGCATCAATGCCTAATGAAGACTGCCCCATTCAAGTCAGGTGTTTGGTGACCTTCGTTCTATTCACCCCCATTTCAAATCTAGGTAAGATGGATGGGAGTGCACAGCAAGGAGGGTTAAATCAGGAAAATACACAAAAGCTGCCCACAACACTCCTCTCCACTGAAGGTATGCAAGGCTAAGTCACATCTGAGTTGCTGGTGGGGTTGGGGTCAGAGTGAGAGGGAAGCTTGACCCTGGATAATTAATTGCCTAGGAAACAGCCTATGCAATAAATCAGCACTGTTATTATGATGACAACCCCATGTGTATTACTGCAATGCAAGTCACAGAGATGGGAGAATGTGTTGCATAGCTACTAAATGCCCAAATCAAAAGTTCTTGCAAGTTAGCGTGGCTTCACAATCCATGCTTATCTTAGAACTCTGTGCTTGTTCTCCTACCCGTCTCCTTGGGGAAAATTCCTATCTTAGTTCCTGGATGACTGGGAAGGTAGCTGATTTTTAAATCCTACCACTTGCCATGGTAGAAGTTCATACATTATCTGTAAAGATAGTAAATTAGTAAGTCTACAAGGCAGTCTACGTGAGGAGAAACCTGAGGTATATATTAGCATTCTCTGGTCCAAATTACCCTCAGGAGGAAGGGAACCTAAGAGGGAGTAGGAACAAGCTAACATTTCCTTTTCCTGGTCCTCAGAATGGCTTTTGGAAACTCCCACCAGTGAAAAGAATGCTCAAAAGTGTCAGAGCACAAAAGACCACTCAAATCGGTCTGGCAGACAAGGCTCCATGGAGGAAGAGATGAAAAGTTAATGTTGAAGCTGTCTGCATGAGGTTGAATAGGGTTATCTCTCTGAAGCAAAACAATGGCCCCACATAACACTGAAGCTCTTTGCAAATGGAGGGTACCATTTTTCAAGAATTGGAGATGAATCATCATTAGAGCTCTTCTATTATTAAATAGCCAGTGTTAGGGATGATGAAGTTTCTAGTCTGCCAGTGCATCTGATAAGATGTGGCCTGCTTGGATCAAGTTATTCTACGACTGCATAAGTATCTGAAAATGGAAAAAAACAAAAACAAAACTTCATGTTCAAAGGTGTTCATCAGAGCCTTTTTATAATCATGAAACACTTGCTGGGAACTCAAGCCCAACAATATGAAAATGGTTAATAAAACGGTGGCCAAGGTATTGTAAGAAACTCCTGTGTAGCTCCTAAGTTGGAATTTAGACCACAATTCAAGATATCGTAGGTCAGGTACCCAGTGAGTGTCAAGGACACCAAAGGGCACAAGCAGCTCAAAGAAGGATGAGAGTCTCCTTGGTTAAGGTATTTGGGGATTCCTACTGGGCCTCGAAGGAGCTGGTTTTATCAGTGCAAAAATTCAGAGGGATAAAAATCAATAATGAAAGGCACAATGATCTTCTAGCATAGACTTTCTTACACAGTTCCCTCCTTGAAAGCCTTTACATTTGTGTTAAAAAAGATAGAGAGCAGAAAAGGAATTCCCATCTAAAATGAAACTAGGATGTAATTACAACCACTTCTGGTCATATCTTCCAGATACAAAAAAACAGACTAAAATTTGGATAGACATTTATTCAATGAAGTGTGCTAAGATCTGAACTGCAATGGTAAACAGGGGACACACGACCTCTAATTTCATCTGGTTTATTTTGAAAAATTAAGTTCACAAACTAATAAATGAATTGTAACTGAGGTCATTATAGTGGCAAATGTCATAGGAAGACAAACACGGGGTTGAGTTAGAGAATGACTGTGGGGAGAGGACACTACTCTGAATAAGCTAACAGGGGAATTCAGAAGTGTTACCCAATTCAAGATCAAAATTCAAAGATAATCTTATACACCAACAGTAATTTATTTTATAGTAAAAGGTATCATTCACAACAGCAACTTAAATTATAAGGCATACAGAAATAAACCTAATAAAATAAGCATAACACCCACATTAAAAAAAAAATTGTAAAACACTACTGAAGGAGACAAAAGATTTATATAAATGAGCATATGAGCATGTATAATTTGTTCAAGGATAGAAAATCTTCACTAGGTGGACAGCACCCACCCCCACCTAAATAATCCATATATTCAAGACTATTTAAATCAAAATCTCAACATGATTTTTCATGGAAATAAACTGATTCTAAAATTATTTGAAAAAGCAATTATCTAACATATTTCAAAATAATTCTTTTTTTTTTTTTTGCAAAATAATTCTTAACAGAAAAAGAATCAGGGTAATTTGTCCTATTATACATATGACTTTATAAAACAATGGTAATTAAAACGTTAAGGCAGACACTCAAATGTAGATGAACAGATGAAGGGAATCAACAAGAGAGACCAGAAACAGACTCAGGCTTGTGTGGAGATTAGTACCTGGTGTGCATGGCATATAAATCCTGTGCAGTGATGGGCTATTCAGTAAAAGTTATAGTGACTCAGTTGGCTTTCCTTATGGAAAATCAAATCGAGAGCTCTATCTATTTCACATCTGACAAAAAATAAATTGCAAATGCACCAAATATCTCATTTATCAAACTTATAATGCACTTAAAAGAAAATGCGGTAAGATGTCTCTAGGGCTTCTAAAAATATAAACATTTCTTGGATAAGACAGATTAAAAAACAACGAACAGAGAAGGACAATAACACTGATTATATTATATCAGAATTTAAAATTCCTGTAATATAAAGATGGCATATACAAAGTTTGAAAAGGACCAAATGGGGAGAAGAGATTTCTGTTAAATATTTAAAAAATCAGTATCTAAAAGAAAAATAATCCAATAGAAAAATAAAATGAACAAAAGAATTAATTGAACAGGCAATCCCAGAAGAGGAAATAGCCAATAAATCTGAAAATACATGCCATCTCATGAGAAATCAGGCAAACATGAAGTAACGAAGTAAAGCAATGGACAGCACCAATGTCCTTGTATCAGATGATTGGCAAAATTCAGGAAGTTTGACATTACAAAGTTCTGGCAATGATGAGGGCAAACCAAAGTTTTCATATTCTCTGTAGTATGAATATTAATTTATGAAACCAATTTACAGAGCATTTAGAAGCCTGGTGAAATTGAAATGGACACATCCCACTGTATTACAGAATAACTCTGCTCCTTGTTTTATACTATAGAAAAACTCACATACTCATATACTAAGAGATAACTCTTAAGTATTCTCACCACAAAGATAATCACGTGAGGTGATAGATATGTTAATTAAACTGTGTGATCATTTCACAAAGTATACGTGTGTCTAGTCATTACTGTGTACAGTACTTTAAATATACACAATTTTGTCAGTTATACCCCAATAAAGCTGAAAACAAATTAAAAATTTTTAAATTAAAAAAAAAGACATATCTACAGAAAAACTTGAAACAACATGAATGTCCAGGTAATATGGTATATTTTTAAGTAAAATACTTTAAAAACTAAAACAAACCAGACCTTTGTTTATCTTCACAATGTTAAATCAAATATTTAATTGTGGAATGACATTTATGACATGATAGCATTAAGGAAATAAAACACACACAGACACACACACACATACACACACACCCCTCCAAAGTGGTATGAAAAAACACACCCAGATCAAGATCGTTTACTCTAGGGAAGGAGACTTAGTAATGCAATTGAGAAACAAAGGAATTTCTTCCCCAGTGTATTGCATGACTGGAGCTTAAATGATAAAATATTTCCATTATTTTTTGATGTTGGTTAAATGGGTGTCTGGCATTTCCTTCTAAAATTTTTTAACCTTTCAAAAATAAAACATACAGCACTCAGTGGTCACTAAAGCAAAAAAAAAAAAATAAAACAGGAGAAAGAGGGATAAAATGGGATCTTGAAAAGTCTGATTACTAATAGGAAACTAAGAACTGGGACAGTTAATGGAATAAACCTATGGGAGTTGCAGTTAAGGGGTTTTTTTTGGAGGGGGCAGTGGAAAAGGCTAAAGAATGCTCCAGAGACATTGGGCAAGATTCACCAGAGAAGCTATGATTAATGATGCAGTAGAGAGATGGACTTGCCAAAGATGGAGGCTGAGGAAAAGCAAGAGAGAAAGAAATCTATTAGAATTTTGGAGTCCTTGAAAGAAAGTCCTTTCTCCATTGAAAATAGGAAGAAAAGATGGCACAAACGTGTATATAGCTTCGGTGTGTGTGTGAAGAATGCTAGAGTTGAGTCACTCAATTTGGGTGACTCTTCCTCCTGATAGATTTGGAGAAGTCAGCTAGAGTAGTGACTTCTAAAACTAATGGAGGCCAGAAGCTATCCAATTTTGCTGTCATTATTATGAAGGCCAGTCTTAGAAGGCGAAACAAGTCTGCAAAGATGCTGAGTTGAGATATACTGTGGTTGTTACAGAAAGAAGCTTCACACAGGGGTAGTGCTGACCTTAAGCTGCATCTACCCCCAAAGGGCAGGTTTTATACTTGCATGAAGGTGGTTTTTTTTGGCTCCTTCCATTGTAATTACTGCCTCTTCCAAATCTGTTCCTCTGCTAGAGATTTCAGAACAGGAAGGGTGAAACATCTGCACCAATGGTACAATGAAAGTTTACCTTCATCTCCTCCTTCTCAGAAAACTTATCTCAAAAAGAATGTTGAATGAAATACATAAGTAGGTTGGAAGCTGTGAAGGGAGGCATGTCGTAGTTTGAAAATTTATGATGCTAGACATATACACCTGAGAGATGAATACCAGCTGTCACATAGTATATATTAAGAGGGCTCCCATGCCAAAGAAGATAAAGCAATTCACATCTGATGACTTCAATTTTCCATTTGAAATATGAAGCTAGGTCATCAGCTGAGAATTATGAAGAGATTATTTGAAGAGTGAATTGGCTTTGAGATAGTCATCTTAGATCATGCTAAAAAGAGGTATTAGAGACACATGGAAGGATTCCTAGGCCATTCTCCTTTCAACTTAGTGATCTTGTAGGAAAAACAAAACTTGTTAGCTCACTTGTGTGATTTTTCCTTATCCAGAGTCAGATGCTCCAGGTGCAGACCCTAAGGATAGCGGGTCTTATATATAAGATGATATCTAATCAGATATCATAATTTCCATCCAAGGTGTGTAAAAGAGAGGAATATAAAGACAAAGTGATTGAGAGTATTTTCAAGCAATTCATAATAATGAATGATGCAATTCATGACCAAACAGCTGGAAAGCAAGGGATTCATTGACAGTGAGAAAGTGATGGGTTCATTGGTTTGAAATCCTTGATGTGGTTTAAAAAAAAAAAAAAGTGGGAGGAGGGAGCAAAGAAAGAAATGGAGATTCTTAAAGCAAGAAAAATAGGAAATTGTGGGTAGAAATTAGGATATTTACATTATAACTTCAGAGGTTATCATGTCAGGTGGTAATAAATTCTGGAGTGTAACCTGCAGGGGGGTTGCAAATAAATTTACTGGAGCTGAAGAGGTAAAGAACCAGAGACTCTCAGATGATTTATTCATGTAGACTTTGAAGTCCCTGACGACATGAATTGAGATAAATGCTACAGGCCCAGAGGTAAAAAGAAATGAAGAAAAGACAACGTTATTTATAGAAGACAACGACTAAGAGGGAAGAACAGGTCCTCACTAAATGACAGGAGCTTCAAAAGAGCAAGAGATCTGTCCATCCCATTTACAGTCCCCAACATAATGAGGAACAAATGGACACTTAACCAAACTCCTGGCCCTAAGATGAGAGGGGGAAAAACAAACAAACAAAATCCTACAATCAATTTAATTTTGACAGAACATAATGAAAAGTAGTATCTTCATGAGGCAGCCTTATTTTACTTAAATCAACGTAGTAAAAGGCATATTCAGAAAAAGAGGTTCAGAGTATTAGAACATTGGCAGAAAACAGTGCAGAAGGTCTAGAGTGCCCAGTGAATGATTTGGAGGGCAAAGAGATGAGTGGAAAACTGTATCAGATGAGAGGATGAATACAGAGCAGTTAGGGGAGGAGAGCAAGGGCAGCAATTGCCAACCTAGGAGGCAAGGACTTCAACACAAACCCAGTCAAAATCCCAGTGGGTTACTTTGTGGATGTTCACAAATCTAAAGTTTTTAAGAAATGCCAAAAGACTCAGAATAGTCAACACCTTATTGAAGAAGAACAATGTTGGATGACTGACTACACAACTTCAAGCCTTATTACAGAGCTATTGTAATCAAGAGAATGTAGTATTAGTGAAAGAATAGATCATTAGAACAGAATAGAGAGCCCAAAGTAGACCTACACAAATATAGTCCACTGATCTTTGATAGAGGATCAAAGGCAACTCAATGAAGAAGAAACGATAGACTATTCAACAAATAACACTGGAACAATTAGATATCCACATGCAAAAAATATGAATGTAGACACACCTTACATCTTTCATAAAAATTTAGTCAAGATGAGTCATAGACTTGAATGTAAAATGCAAAATTATAAAACTCCTAGGAGATAACATAGGAGAAAATCTAGATGACCTTGTGCTTGGCAAGGACTTCTTAGATACAACAGAGACGTGATAAATGAAGGAAAAAAAACACTGTTAAGAAAATGAAAAGACAGGCTACACACTCAAAAAAAATGGATCAATACCATGTACCCATGGGATAGGGATCCACAACTAGTTAACCACAATTAGGTGATACATACCTAAACAGAGTACCTTAAAATGTTTGCTGGGTAGGGAGACAATACCACCATCACCAAAAATATCAGGCAAATGCAAACATAACAAGAGCAATGGTTTCAAAACTAATAATGGAAATCACAAAAAATAAAGCTTCCCTTTATAATTACTAATGGGATAATCAACAGAGAAATTATGACTTATGTATGTTTGCATAAGTTAAGCAGCAAAGAGTAATAATGAAGCAACAAATAATATAAAAATATAACACGGATGGAAATTTTTAACACACCTTTTTCATTGTTTACGGATGAAATAGACACAACCATGCACAGATACAGAGCAGGGGTTGGCAGATGTTTTTTGTAAAGTGCCAGATAGTTAATACTTGAGACTTTGCAGGTCTATGGTCTCTATTGAACTGCTCAACTCTGCTGTTGTGTGAAAGCAACCATAAACAATGTGGATACAAATTGGCATAACTATGATCTACTAAAACTTTATTTATAAAACAGTTGCCCGCTGACTTAGCCAGCAGGAAGTACTTTGCCAACCCCTGATACAGAGTATCTGAATAATATCCATAAAAATGTCTATCTCAAAAAAAAAGTATGTGTGTTTGTTTTTATACACATGTGTACACATAAAACTCTATACACTTTACATGGGGACTGCATCTTCTTTTCAAGCCCTGAGGTTCATAAACTGCATTTTAAATAATAATAGTTTAGAAATAGAAGGGATCAGATTTGCTCAGTGCAATTTACTAACCACATAAATAGGAAAAGTAGAGACATTTGAAAAGCAACCAATTATTTTTTAAAATTTCTCCCTTAAACAGTATTGGCTCAAGCAAGTTTAGATGTCTAATGCAGAAGGTCTAGCAATTAATGTCAATGATATTGTTATGTTTTGAACTGTATAAATCAAACCAGCACTTAATATCTAAGTCAGGAACTAAAGCTAAAAATGTTCTAAGAGAAAAATGCAAAGCCTTAAATGGTTTCATTTGTAATCAAGAAAGAATGAAAGGAAATAATTTCAGTGAGTCAATTACTATATACAGATAGCTTGCCTGGGCAGATCCTACCTAATAGTTGCAGAAGAGGCAAACCAAGAGAGCAGCACTATGACGAAATTCATATTGTTTTGTATGAAGGAAATGTATTTCTGCAAGGCTGTGTTATGTTTCTCAGGACAGTATGTCTAAAAGGAAGTGCAGGACTTCACCCCACCACTCACTACAACAGAATTCCCATCCTCAGGCATCTGCCGCAGGATTCAAAATAATTACGAGTGTGTGCTGAGGGGGATCACAGAAGGTAGCTGTCAATACAATCAACATACATTTTTCTTTGTAAAAGTGAGCAGACAGGGGTGCCTGGTTGGCTTAGTCAGTTAAGCGTCAGACTCTTACTTTTGGCTCAGCTCATAATCTCATGGGTCTTGAGATCAAGCCCCATGTGGGGCTCCCCCCCCCACTCTCGCTCTCTCTCTCAAATAAATAAATAAAATCTTAAAAAAAAAAGTGAGCAGAAAAGCAAAAATCACCAAACATATGAAGAAAATAGGCAGCTCTAAAGAAGGTTACCCAAGAAGTCATAGCAAATAATTCCCAATGAAAAGGAGTTTATTTGAGACACAGGAAATCACAGTAGGAAAAAAAAATATATATGCACACATATAACATACAAATATATTTTGCAGGAGATTTGAGGTGCTATTGGAATACTAATAAAATAGGAGCTGGCTTCTTTTGGCAAAGGAGACATTTTTAAAAATATATAAAAAAATAAAAGTACAAAAAAAGCATTTAAATAGTGAATATTACAATGGACAGAATTGCAAACAGAATTAATGAAAAGATGGCCAAAATTCTCCCAAAACTCAGAGCAAAAATACAGAGGAATAGAATTTATGGGAGATACATTTCATATAGCTGGAAAAAAAAATGTTAAAAACAACTCTGGATTCTGGGAGAAAAAGAAGATTGTGATTCAAAATTTTTATTGTAAACTAAATTTGTATGTATTATTAAGGGAAAAAAAACTTCTTAAGACATGTCAGGCTTCAAGAGAATATATTCACAAATATTTCTGAAGATAGTTATCTCATGTAATCTTTGGGTGGAAAAGTCAGTAATATACACAGTCTAGTGTGGCAGTTTTGGGGGAGTAAGGAAAAGTAAGACCATTCAACCCCATCAACCTGACAGGTCCATGGGGTTGAGGTCACTCTTATGTTGACAAGTTTAAGGCAATAACTGGTAGAAGAGAAGTGCAGCTCCCCCATGGAACTGGAAATAGAAGGAAAAAGAGTTCCAAAATGGTAACAAATATAAAGAGCTCAAGAGAGATGGTAAAACATAACTTCCATTCACTCCATTGAGTGAGAAGCACACTTTTATCAAGTAGAAAGGGGAAACCAGACAATCTAAAGATGACAGTTGGATGAGTGGATGGATAATTCAATGATATACATTAACAAAAATATTATAAGTCTAAAACTTAAATATGATTTTTGGGGACATTTTTTAAGTTTTAATTTTCTCTATCTCTGAAGTGTTTATAATAAGCACCTATTTCTTTCATTATAAGAGAAAAAAGTCTTTATATCTTTTTTTTAATTTGATTATGTTATGTTAGTCACCATACAATACATCATTGGTTTTTGATGTGGTGATCCACGATCCATTGTTTTCGTATAACACCCAGTGCTTCATGCAGTACATGCCCTCCTTAATACCCATCTTTATATCTTTAAAATAGAAAGTTCCTTGCTTTCTCTAAACCTAGCAGATTTAAAAATCTACATTCAATGTCTTCTTCCTCCTCAACTTGATAAAGAACAACTATAGAAAACCTATTGCTAACATCCTACTTAATGGCAAAAAAATAGAAACTTTACCCCCACGATGAAGAACAAGACAAGGATGTCCCTTCTCTCCATCCCTTTTCAACATTATACCAGAAGTCCTAGTTAATGCAATAAGACAACAAAAGGAAATGAGAGGTACACAAACTGGGAAGGAAGAAATAAAACTATCTTTGCTGCCAAATTACATGATTATTTATGTAGAAAATTCAAAAGAAACAACAACAACAACAACAAACTCCTGGAACTAATAAGCAAATTACAAAAGGTTGCAGAAGGGGTCCCTGGGAGGCTCAGTCGGTTAAGACACTTGATTTCAACTCAGGTCATGATTTCAGAGTCCTGAGATCGAGTCCCACATCAGACTCCATGCTGGGTGTGGAACCTGCTTAGGATTCTCTCCCTCTCCCTCCATCCCCCAACTCTCTCTCTCTCTCTAAAGAAAATAAAAATAAAAATAAAAATAAAAGTAAATTAATTAATTAATTTTTAAAAGCCTGCATGATACAAGGTTAAAATACAAAAGTCAACTGTTTTCCTATACATAAGCAATGAGCAAGTGGAATTTGAAATAAAAAAACACAATACCATTTACATTAGCACACCAAAAAAATAAAATATTTAGGTATGAGTCTAACAAAATACGTAGGAGATCTGTGAGAATATGAGGAAAACTACAAGTCTCCGATGAAAGAAATCAAAGAAGAACTAAAGGACAGAGATATTCCATTTTCATGGATAGAAAGACAATATTCTCAACATATCTGTTCTTCCAAACTTGATCTATAGATTTGACATAAAACCAGTCAATAAATTATTTCATGAATATTCACGAACTGATCCTAAATTTTATACGGAAAGGCAAAAAACCCTGAAAAATTAACACAGTATCGAAGGAGAAGAGCAAAGTCATAGGACTGACACTACCCAACTTCAAACCTTATTATAAAGCTATAGTAATCAAGAGAGTGTGTTGTGTATTAGTAAAAGAATAGGCAAATTAATCAATGGGATAGAATATAGAGCCCAGAAATATATATACATACATATAGTCAACTGATCATTGACAAAGGAGCAAAGGTAATACAATAGAGCAAAGGTAATCTTTTCAGTAAATGGTTCTGGATCAAGTTGATATTCACATGCAGAAGAAAAAAAAAATGAATCCAGACATAGACTTTATACTCTTCATAAAAATTAACTCAAAATGGATCTGAGACTAAGCATAAAACTCAAAACTATAAAACTTCTGGATGATAACATAGGAGAACACCTAGATGACCTTGGATATGGGGATGATTTTTTAGATACTACAACACAAAAGGCATGATCATGAAGAAAATAGTTGGTAATTTGGACTTCACTGAAATTAAAATATTTTGCTACGCCAAAGACACTGTCAAAAAGATAAGATGACAAGCCACAGAAACCAACCAGGAGAAAATATTTGCAAATGACACATCTGATGAAGTACTATTATCTCAAATACACAAAGAACTCTTAAAACTTAATAAGAAAAACAAACAACCCAATTTAAAGATAGGCCAATGTTCTTAATGGACACCTCACTAAAGAAGATATACAAATAGCAAACAAGCCTATGAAAACGTGCTCCACATCATGTCATCACGGAAATGCAAATTAAAACCAGATACTCTACTCTTATCTGGAGCAGATAAGAACACTGACAACATCAAATGCTGGCCAAAGTATGAAGCATCAGGAACTCTCTCTCATTGTTGGTGGGAATGCAAAATGCTACTTTGGAAGACAGTTCCCCAGATTCCTACAAAACTAAACATACTCTTACCACAGATGCAGCAATCCTACTCCTTAGTTTATACCCAAATGGATTGAAAACTTAAGTCCACACAAAACCTGCACGCTAATGTTTATAGCAGCTTTATTCACAATTGCCAAAACTTGGAAGCAACCATGATGTCTTTCGAGAGTTGAATGGATAAACTATGGCACATCCAGATAAGGGATAATTCAGTACTAAAAACAAATGAACTATCAAGCCATGAAAAGACATGGAGGAAACTGAAACGCAAATTATTAAGTGAAAGGAACCAATCTGAAAAGGGTACATACCGCATAACTCCAACTACATGACATTCTGGAAAAGATAAAACTACAGAGACAATAGAAGGATCAGTGATTGTTAGAGGTTAAGAGTGAGAGAGGAATGCACAGACAGAACACAGAAGAATTTTAGGGCAGTGAAACTACTGTGTATGCTACAGCAAAATGGTAGATACATGTTATTATATATTTGTCCATCTCCACAGAATGTACAACACCAAGAGCAAACCCTCATGTAAACTATGGAATTTGGATGATTATGATGTGTTGTGTAGATTCACCAACTCCAGCAAATATACCATTCTGTTGGGGAATGCTGATGATGGGCAAAGCTGTGTGTCGTGACAGCAGGTATATGGGAAATCTCTGTACCTTCCACTCAATTTTGCGGTGAACTTACAACTGCTCTAAAAATTAAAATCTATTAAAAGAGATCATCCTCATCAGAACTCATCCATGACATGAAAGAGAGTTAATCACACAACAATATGGTTAAAAAAGTAAAATTCTGGTTTTGTTCAGATTTAATGTAGTCATATGGCCAGACCAGTAGTTATCAAATCCCTAAAATCCAAAGCATCTTCATTGGGAAAAAGTCTTTCCTCCTGCCCTCCATCCTGGGTCAGCAAAAAATATTCTACTGTTTTAAAGATTTATTTTAAGGGTTTGAAGCAATTTACTCCTTGCTAAAGCAAGGAAACAATTACTCCAGAATTGGTAGAAAATCCACTTCAGCTGAATGTGAAACTTCTCTATTCAGAAGTTCAATTATTTAGTAAAGCAACTCACAACTGAATTAATCAAATGCATTGTTAAGAATGGGAAGTGAGTATTCTCTGATTTCAGGTTACATTGAAAAGTTTTACATAATTTTCAAGGTATAAATAAAGAACCACAATTACACACAAAGAGAATGAAAGAAGAATCAGGCTTGATTATAGTGAAAGGGATTTTTTTTTTTTTTTGGTAATTTGTTTGTATAATAAATATCTTATTCCGTAGAAAAATGTGCCCAGAACACCCAACTAAAGGTCAGATCAATGCCGCCAGAAACATGTTTGGTCTTCTTTTCACATTTTCTCTCTTCCTGATAGTAACTCACATGCGCAATCCTCAAAGTGAGCACCTGTCTCCCCCACAGCCCCCCTCTGCTGCTGTGTAGGGACACTCTGTGACCACTGCAGGAAGTACTCTGGCTACTCTGGGTAACATGTAATTTTCAAAATTTGGATGGAAGGTAAAAAGTATGCTGGATATAAGAGGTCATTGAAAACTGAAATATAAAAGAAGGATAGTGTCTAATGCAACCAATGTTAAAGTCTCCACAAACAGAGGATGTAAATAGAATCAGGATACTTTTATTTTCCCAACTAATCTTTGGAACCCCAATTCCTTATTAGCAGGAAGTCCAAAAATCCCCTCTAAATATTAATACTTGTACCCTATCCCATTAATTGTAGAAGAACCCCCAGTGTCATGTTTGACCCAAAAAGCTAAATCTCCTAATGCCAAGCATGGAATAAATTGGACTCCAGCTAGCCTTTTATTGTCATAGATCCCTATGTTTACACTGTATCTTTATTGAAGTTTACCCTACACAATCTGATTGGTGATGTTTATTCACTGCAACAATGATGAATCTGCTTGTTAAATCCAAGGTTTCTCGTAGAAAGATGATCCACTTTTCTGAACAAGGGATGTAAGGTGACAGCTCTTACCAATCTTAGCATACATGTCCCAGAATGAAAACAGCTCAGAAGCCTCAAATCAAAAATCTGAAATTACTATGCCTCCTGTGTCCCTGGTTATTGACTCCTTAAAACACTGGGTCACCTTTTTTTTTTTTTTTTTTTTTTGAAAAACAAAGAGCCTTACTGTTCCTGAACAATTAGATATGCATTCTCTAGCCAGCTTCATAAGGGAGCCTACATTTAATAATTCCCAGGTGATTTGGTATTCTAAGAAGGTATCCTTAGGGAACTCAGGGTGCTTCTCTGCTCTGTCTCCTACCAAGAAGCATAGTACTTCTGTTGCTAAAGAAAGAAAAATAAGGGGCACCTGGATGGCTCAGTCATTAAGCGTCTGCCTTCGGCTCTGGTCATGATCCCAGGGTCCTGGGATCGAACCCCGCATCGGGCTCCCTGCTCAGCGGGAAGCCTGCTTCTCCCTCTCCCACTCCCCCTGCCTGTGTTCCCTCTCTCGCTGTCTCTCTCTGTCAAATAAATAAATAAAATCTTAAAAAAAAAGAAAGAAAGAAAAATAAAATGTTCATCACCTCTAGGGCAACACTTTGGTAAAGCATCTGGTTATGCTAAGAATAGAAACTGTTTCCTATCTTTTGAAAAGATAGTCATTTATCAAAATGTGACTCTCTACCTATTGTTTTTTTTTATTCTTATGTTAATCCCCATACATTACATCATTAGTTTTAGATGAAGTGTTCCATGATTCATTGTTTGTGCATAACACCCAGTGCTCCACGCAGAATATGCCCTCCTCAATACCCACCACCAGGCTAACCCATCCTCCCACCCCCCTCCCCTCTAGAACCCTCAGTTTGTTTTTCAGAGTCCATCGTCTCTCATGGTTCATCTACCCCTCCGATTTCCCCCGCTTCATTCTTCCCCTCCTGCTACCTTCTTCTTCTTCTTCTTTTTTTTTCTTAACATATATTGCATTATTTGTTTCAGAGGTACAGATCTGAGATTCAACAGTCTTGCACAATTCACAGCGCTTACCAGAGCACATACCCTCTCCAGTGTCTATCACCCAGTCACCCCATCCCTCCCACCCCACCCTCTCTACCTATTGTTTTGTGCTATACTCTCCCTCACCACTTATTTTTCCAAACTGTTATGTCCTTATACAACACAGGGAAAAACCGATAGTAATTGATGCATCTATCTAGTACCTGCACTTGACTTACACGATCTCACCTGATGCTCCCAAGCAAAACTATGAGGTACCTTTATGGATAGAGTAGCCTGCTCCAAAACCAGCTGTGTGGGTTGGGCAGGATTAGAACCCAGGGCTACTTGTCTCTAAAGCAGATATCCTGCCTCTTACACCTAACTGTATAATTATGCCCACTGGAGAGGTAGGGAAATGAATCACAAAGATATGAAATAAGATGCCCACACTAAGCTCTCACAGCCAACAAGAATCAGAGTTGAGAGTCAGACTCTCCAAATGCTGTGCCTGTTTTTCACAGCATTTCTCTTCTTTTCAAAGAACGAGAACAAAATCACATTGCATTAGTGGCCATGTCTGGCTCTGAGACGTTTTCTTTTCTTCTGTCAGCATCAGAATGAAGAGAGGCAGACGCTGGTGAAGGCCATCAGTCATTTGGAAGAAACCTTGCACAGAGCCCATTAGCCATAAAAACAGGATGTTTGGGGACGCCTTTCAGAAATTCGCTTTCAGGGACCTTTTCAATACAATTATGACCTTGTCTCTGTTCTCAAAGCACTGTCAGCATGCACTTAAGGAACTCACCTCCTGCTAAAATGCGCTATAGGCCAATGGAAAATTTCTCAATCAGGAGCGGAAGTCAGAGGCTCTTCCTGATCACCCCAAGATGGGGATGCGGCCTTCTGCAGGTCGTCCAGGGCCAGTAGCCACCCCTCTGACTTATGTAAGAATGGAGGTGACCAGCGGGGAGAGAGAATTTCAGGATGTAACCCCTAAGGTCCTTCCCTCCATTGCCTCGGAGAATAGCTAGCATTCTCACTTGTAGGGACAAAAACAAATCAGGAAGCAAACGCACAGAGACCGCTCTTATTTTAAGAGCAAGTCACTCCTTCAAAAAAGACTTAGAAGAACTTGAAAGTGTTCTGTCTGATGGCAGATGCTGGAAGCTTCTATTATCAGACATTATGCTTTATATAAATTATTGTATTTAAGCCTTATGAAAAACCACATGCGAGAATCCTGGGTTTCAGCACGTGTAAATAATTGAAAATGGTTCCTCCTAACATTGGCAGCTAGTTGGGGGCAAAGCTCCATCCCAGGAAAATGCTTACCCGGAGTATGAGGATGGATGAAGCGCAGGGATCTTGGGGGCTTGCATAGATGCAGGGCGATGCACAGCAGGGCGTGCCAGTGGGAGGCAGAGCTGCAGGACTTCACATCAGCCCCTAAAGAACTATGGTCCTAAACTTACACCCCCCTCAGCTGCCCTCTTCCTCTTTCCAAAACCACAGTGGACGCATGGCAAGTGAACTGTGAGAAGAGCAGGGGCATGAGCTTCGATGCTCTGGCTCAGGCAGCAGCAACGTGGGTAACTCAGGCGAGCTGGTAACCTTCTCTGGGCTTCAATTTACACAGACACAAAGCGGGGCTTTGGACTAAAGTTTCTGCAAGATCCCTCTGGTTCTCCTACTCTTTGAGTTCATAATTCTTAAATACAGACGGTTATAACAACACAGTAGGTTGACATAAAATATTAAATTGTTTGATTCAAATAAATGGAAGTAAAATAGCATGATGTGTTCTATCCTCAATAATGTTTGACCGGATTCATGGAGGATTAGAGGAGTATCCGATTCAATACACAGACTTTTACACCACAAATTGTCTCTGCTTTTGGAAGGGCAAAGGTAAATATTAACTAATGTTTCACAGTTTATAAAATATACCTATATTATGGTTATTAAATCTTCCCAGTACTTGAAGCAGACATAATGTTGCCAGTTAAAATCACGAAGACCCAGGAAGTATAAATGAGTTTGCCTAGAGGCACAGGACTTGTACGTAGCAAAGCCAGGACTGAAATCCTTGTCTTGACTCTAAATTTCATGTTCTTTACATGTGTATACTTTTCCTTAAGATTAATAATCAACAAATGCATTTTTACCTTACGATAAATTAAAATTCAATATTTACCCTCAAAGGCATCACTAGATCTTTTTAACACATCTGTTTGGAATATGGCAAAATTTCTGAATAGTTTGGGGTTCCTTTTTCATTATATGGCCCTAAATTTGCAGCTTTTCATTTTATAAGAAGAAAGATGAGGAGAAAAAAAAAAAAAAGATGGAATATTTCCATGTTTTGCCACTGAAAAGTAAATCATTTTTTAAACCAGTGGCTCAGTAAGTACCCAAATGCAGGTTTGACTCCATTTTGAACTGTCAAAACATGTTTTCCTGCCCAGAGCTAAAACCGTTTCTAATATACTTTTCAAACATGGTGGCCAAACTGATAACTTTTCAAGTTCCTTTGTTTGAGTAAAGCAAAATTATTATTTCCTGAAAACCAAAAGTGGGTTAAAATGTCAGTAAGTCCACACATTCTGCATGGAGCACTGGGTGTTGTGCACAAACAATGAATCATGGAACACTTCATCTAAAACTAATGATGTAATGTATGGGGATTAACATAAGAATAAAATAAAAGAAAAAATAATAAAATAAAATGTCAGTAAGTCCATTTCTCCCTGAGGGAAAGAGAATGAGCCCCTGGGGAGCTTTAAATGGTGACCATTTCCTACAGTGGAGATAAATCTTAGTTACAGTTTTTCAATCTGTTAAGGTGCCCTTCAGGGGAGGGTAAGAGGTTGCACAGACCCTGTGGGACAAGAACAGGAGCAGGGGTGCTCCCTTGGGTCCTGGAGCTAGCTGGAGATGGTAGCTCCACACAGTGAAATACAAGAGAAGGAACAGACTGAAGCCTGGAGTTCTGAGTGGGGTAAAGCAGAATCAGATGGAGTCAGGCCTTCCCTACCCCGTGCTCTTCACCTCCCTGTGCTGTCCTGTGAGTTGGAGTATACCCCGGGCTGAAGAGAGAGAGCCTGGACTACCTTACCCACAGGCAGGGAGAAGCACCAAGGCAAGGCATGGCTCAAAGCCTGATAGTCGCCAATGCCAAAGGATAGAACCAGCCATCTGGGTCTCTGGTGGAGACAGGGAAGAAGCAGCAGGAAGTGCCAGGCCTTGGGGGGGGGGGGGTGAAAGGCATCCTCTCCAAAGATCCTCTTGTCTCTGCCACAAACCCCATCCCCAACCACACCCATGTCTGTGGGGACTGACACAACCAGCCTTCAGTCCTGGCTAGTGACATGAAGCACTGTGACTTTAAGCAAAGTGTTCCTTAACTACATAATGGAGGAGAGACCACATGCTCACCTCCCTTCCTGAATTCCTGGGAAAGTGCCTTGGAAATGAACTCTCAAAAAATGTTTGCCAGGATGCTGCATACAGGCCAGGCACCATAAATTTGAAACTTCAAAGTAATACAACACATAATGCCATGATGTAGTTGAAGTTTATGTAAAGAAGGACGCTATGTGAAAGAAAATACAGAAACCTTGAAATCAGTGCTTATTCTTCTATTTGGGGACAGAGTTTCAAAACGCTGGGCTGCAGACCTCCTTGTTATCAATTCAGAGCATAAGCTGCTTTCATAAAAGTTCCCCTCTGAGTGCAGCAGGAGCTGAAGCCCCATGAAATGTTCTTTAAAGGTTTAACAGACTGTGAGTAGGTCCCTGGGGCAAGATTAACCAGTTCTCTCTTAAAATAAAAGAAAGAAAAGAAAAAGAAACAAACAAACAAAAAGCCAAACATGTGCATTTATAATAGAGTCTTACATTTAGTCCTGATCTCATGGAACAGTTTTGAAATTTCCCTGAGACAATGACCAGGAGGATAATGTTGAAAAATAAAACCTTTGTCACTTTCTCATGTTCTTAATTGTATTCTCCCCTATTATATCCCTGTAAAAATTGGCAATCAAAACTTCTAATCCTATTCTTCTGATGCCAGAGGTCAGAGATCTTAATTCAAACCCAAAGAAAGTTGTCTGAAGGCCCTTTTGCATGTTTTTCTCAGAAGAAGAGTATACTAGATTGTTAAAATATTACTATTCTTCCAGTTAATAGGAACTGCACTGGGCTCACTAAGCTAAAATGGGAAACAGTTTCCAAACCAAATACCAAAACCATGCTAAATCCCTTACTCAATCAAAGCCCTTTTTATGTCAGATCAAGGAATAGATCTCAAAACAGTATGAGCTTGATATTTTTGGTGCCTGTTCTAAGCCTTTTGCAAATGTAAAGAAGATACTTGTATTAACAGAGACGGAGGGAGGGGGAGAGAAAGTCATTGCTAATCATTTGTACCATATATAAATTTATATATTTAGTTATAAACATATATTTATAACTATGTGTGTGTGTGTGTGTGTGTATATATATATATATATATATATATATAAAATATCCATTCCACAAAAGGCTTGAAGCCAAGAGAATGACAAAGTTTACTCAGGGCTTTATAATTTACAGCATTTAAAGCTACCTAAGGTCATGTGATCCTCATAGCAATCCTTTGCTTTATCCTCCCACATTCTGTTGATGAGGAAACCAGTCCTCAGAGAAATAACTGACATCATCGCATCCCATATGAGTAACTCTGAGCCAGGAAAAAAAAAAAAAAATGCCAGTGTTTCACTAAGTATGTCCCCACTCTTTGCTCTTACTGTATTTCTTTGAGAAGACGTCTTGCCTCTTGTCCCTCAGATCTGACCTGACCCTCACATGAAGCAGCCACAGTGCACAGAGGTTCATGCTCCATTTAGGGGCCCAGGAAAATATTTTAATTTCTTTCAAAATCAGGAAAGAAGATTGAGACCCATGTCAGGCTCCACGCTCAGTGTGGAGTCTGCCTGAGGTTCTCTCTCTCTCCCCCTCTGCCCCTCCTGCTCATTCTCTCTCTCTCTCTCTAATAAATAAATAAATCTTAAAAAGAATAAAATCAGAAAAGAAGTGACTATGATGTAGCCTGGATTATATTTATCTTTATACCATCACAGTTGCATACATACGGTTAAGAGGGGAGGGGGGAAGGAAAGAAGAGGGAGAGGCAGAAGGAGGGAGAGAAGGAGGAAGGGAGTGGAAGGAGACTAAGAAGACATGAATGCTTAGGACCCACAGCCCTACTTCCTGCTTCCACCACCTCTTTCCCTGGTTATCTCCTACCCATCACTTAAGACACAGCTGAAAGGTCAGTTTCTACAGGAAGACATCTTTGAGATAAGAGAGTGTTAGCAAGAGAAACTTAGACTAGTTATTCGAATTATTAGAGGGTTCAAGTCAGAATCACCTGCATGGGTACCACAAGGACAGATGGGAAGCTTTGGCTCTTGCAAGGCTGTCGGGAGAGGAAAATGCAAAATGAGCAAAGCTGTGAAACCAAGCGAGAGTCCAACCTAAGTTACTTTACAAACATAATGAGGAATGAAAGGAATCTATAGAATCTCATTTCCTCCTCCTGGTTAATCAATTCCCTTTTGCCAATCAATTCTAATAATTGATTAGCTAATAAGAGGCTGCATTTACAGCTGTTGGCAACAGTGGGCTCCCCCTCACTGGGAAAGAGCTTTCTTGCAGGGAACAAGGAGCCAGCAAGGTGGAAGCAGCAGAGGGAACATCCCTCCATCAGGAAAGCCTCTTGAAGAAACAAACAGTCTCTTCTGGTTTTTTTTTTTTTTTTTATGAACATGCTTTTGATTTTTCAAGAATTCAGACTGGTCTCTTTGCAACTCATCCACATTAAGAACATTTTCCTGGAAATGCAAAAATAGCACTACTTACCATTATAAGTTCAGAACAGATTAGTTATTTCTGTATTCAAGTTCATCTTCTCTTTAAAGAGAGATATATACCTCCTGTCATTTTCTGTATTTGCATCAGTGTGAAGATTGATAAAATCAACTAACCAGAGCAGTCAAAACGCAGATGAAGAAAATTAGTTTATTTGTGGTTTTTTTCCCAGCCCAACTGGGATATAATTGACATATAACATTGTATAAAGTTTAAGCTGTACAATGTCATGACTTGATACATGTATATATTGCAAAATTATTATAATAAGGTTAGTTAACACATCTGTCATATCATATAACTATCATTTGTGTGTGTGTGTGTGTGTGTGTGATGAGAGCATTTAAGATCTACTCTCCTAGCAATTTTTGAGTAATAATAATACAATATGTTCACTATAGTCACAAAGCTGTACATTAGATTCCCAGAACTTATTCATCTTATAACTGGCAGTTACACCCTTTGACCAATATCTCTCTCAAGATTTCATCTGCCTCCCAGCCCCTGGCTATCACCATTCTACAACCAGTTTCTGCCCACTTGGCTTTCCTAGATCCACATATAAGTGGAATATTAAAGAAAAACTCTATTTTAAAGTTTGAGCCTTTGCAGTTGAAGAGACAAAAACTTTGACAGTTCATATTGGTATGAACACAGCTCAAAGGAGGGTGATACAGGCCAAAAGAAATAGACCAGTGAACCTCAAAATCCAAATGACAACAGAAGAAAATTAAAACCAGAACAGATGAAGACTCAACAACTGCCCTCAACTGAAGTTTTCACCAAAGCCTCACGTGGAGGATTTTGTTTTGCAGGGATATCATGGATTTGTGTTGTTTAATAGACTGAACACAACTCATTTGAGAGCATGGATTCCTTCTGCACCAATATTTAGTTGGCCTTAAAGCCTTTAGTTAAAAGAACCACCCACATACTGTAAAAGACAGGCAGGTAGTTTACCAGTTCCTTCTTGCCCAGAATGAGCTCACCAGTAAGAAATGCTTCTTACAAAATTGGAAAAAACAAGACCAAACCTTGCTCTGTTCGAAGCACCCCTAAAAATAAATATAATGAGTTTGAACAGTGCGTATTGAAGATGGAAAATTTTTAGGCATATATTTCTCTGTTGGTGTTTTGACATGTGACTCCTTGTAGAGTGCACTTACTTTCTAAGCACCTGCTTCTTTTCTTTTCTTTTTTGTTTTGTTTGGTTTTGCAATAACTCTTAGGTTTCAGAAGTGATCTGTCCCATCTCAAATCCCCCTGTGCTTACAACAGGCTACAAACTCATTTGGTATATGCTTTGTTTCTCATAATTTATTTGTATAAAACCAAGTTCTAAAACCCTTTTATTCTCTACCATCAAAGTGACTCAGTTTGTTTTAGAAAATATTTTGATACCTGTGCTTTATTTTCTGCTGAAATTATACTGCACTATAGTTTAATTCATTTCATCAAAGATTATTATAAATTTAAACTGTTTCACTAGAGGGGAGTTTTAGAAACATTGTTCTAAAATCATTGGTGCTTTTTTTTTTTTTTTTTAGATCAAGGTCTTGGGTAATTCCAAAAAGTAAGTAGAGTTATACCTACTTTTTGCCGGCTCAGTTTGTTTCTCAGTGCTATTTCTAAAAAAGGTATTATTCAACAGGGCCCTCAAATCAATGCTGCTCACTTCAGGGAATGCTTTGTAGTCATGCTCTACTTTTTGTAGTCAGTTATGAAGTCCAGCTTGTATTTCTACAGTAATCATAAACTTACTGAACAATTACATCCATAGTACTGCAGACATAATTAGGTAGTTTCAATTTCAAACCAAAAAATTATAAGTTTCACTAAGAGCCCATAAAAACTAAAAGAACAATAGTTTCAAAAAAACTAAAGCTATGGTGTTTAAAATATCTTTCTAGCTGGGACACCTGGGTGGCTCAGTTGATTAAACACCTGACTCCAGCTCAGGTCATGATCCTGGGGTCCTGGGATCCTGCTCAGCATCTGGCTCCCTGCTCAGTGGGGAGTCTGCTTCTCTCTCTCCTTCTGCCCTCCTTCCCCACCCCCTGCTCATGCTCCTGCTCTCTCTCTCTCTCAAATAAATAAATAAAATCTTTTTAAAAATTAAGAAATAAAAAATATGTATCTTTTTAGTTATTACTTCCCTGTCAAACAGGGAAAGCCTATACCTAGAATAAGTGAATTTTTTAAAAGGGAGTATGATTTGGTGAGAAGAGTACTACCCAAATTCAGCTTTGCTTCTCTTCTGCAGCCTTGTGTAAGGGATAAAACTCCCTGAGTTGTATATGTATAATGATGGACCTGGTCTAGGTGACATCCCAGATTCCTTCTGCTTGTGGCATTTTATGAAACTCATGACATTTTGTAATTTTTACTTTAAAATAAAAATTTTAAATTCCTGGGGAGGAAGTGTCCTACTTAATCAAGTGCATATCCATTGCTTGGCATAAATATGCTATGTTTTGCATTCTGAAGTTGTGTTTTAAGAACATGCTGGAAATTTAGAGTAGATTCAGAGATTTATTAAATAAAATATATCAGCCTTTATGGCAAGACTTTCTCTGAAATTATGAGGGCTCCAAGCAATTGTCTCATAGCACGTTTTCCTCCTACCTGTGAGGATGGAGCTTCCAGACAGCTATCTACCATGGGGAGACCAGCGAGCTCAATGAGTGTAGCCCTGAGGATGCGGAAAGCACTACCTGGCAATACCTCCTCCGTGACCTCCATCAGCTAGATACCCAAAGCTACAAGGAGAACTATGTTCTACCATGGCACTTCGGTAGTTTAGAATCTTCCCTGGGGCAATTCATGGCATGCATCTTATCTTTGGTCCAAGTGCTTTCATTTGAACATCATGAACATGTTGCTAAAGTAACATAGCCAGTCTTCGGGGTCACCTTGCCTACTCTCTCAAGATCTCTCTCATTACTTTTGGTTATGGCTGCGAAATCATGCTTCCCTTGTCTTCAGCCTGCTCTTCCCCCACATCCTAACCAGACTCATTTACCCACTGCCAGGTCTGGGCTCCCTAAATCCTCCCTGACAGCCCTGTGCAATTTGTACATAGTCACCCTCCCTTTAGATCCTTTACCCAAAGCTGTGCAGGTTAAGGGATTAAATTCCTGGAATCTCTTCTCCGCTGTCTTTCCTCTAATCCTTTTACTGGGTCTGCATTGCCTTTGTTGTATTTATTTCTATCTTCCTCCTTTTCTGTGTCTGGGCGGGGGCGGGGGGGTGGGAAATGACAACAGAAGCAGTATGCAGGTGAAGTGGAAGTGGTTTCACACACAGGTGCACAGCAAGCGACCTACACAGGAAGTCAGGACACTTGGGATAAGGTCAGAGTTCCCACCAAATTCCTTTGTGACCTTGGACATGTCAGATGTGTGCCACCAGCCATGTTCACTTAAAACCATCCTGTGTCCTTCAAAGAAGCATAGCATAGAATTCTTTGTCACTAGAGAGTTTCAGATAACAAGTGGCAGAATGCAAATGAGTGGAAATCAATCTTGCAAATCCCAGCCATATTTATTTATCTTCAGTATTTAACTTTCTTTTTGTTATTTTTAAAGATTTATTTATGTATTTTAGAGACAGAGCACGTGTGCAAGGGTAAGGGCCAGAGGAGAGACTCTCAAGCAGACTCCCTGCTGAGCGAGGAGCCCAACCTGGGGCTTGATCTCAGGACCCTGATATCATGACCTGAGCCAAAACCAAGAGTCAGATGCTTAACCAACTGAGCCACCCAGGTGCCACTAACTTTCTTTTTAGATATGACCTCATCATAGATTTCTCCATATTACAGTTTTTTTGTTTATTTGGTCTGATAATTAAGGTAATTTGGGTATCAGCATGCCATTTTCTTAAGGAATGGAATCAAAGGCACCTCACTGAATGTGGAATCACCCTTCAAACCGAAGAAGGGAAACACAAAGCTTAGAAACCATCTTGGAAAGGTCAATCAGCTTCAGTTTCTCAAAAAAGAAATTAAAAAAAAGAAAGAAAGGAAACCCAAAGAAAAATGAAAGGAAACCATGCCGCCCTACTGATAATTCAAGGTTGTTAACCAAAGCCTTCATACCTCTAATCGCTGCCTCCCCGACACACCTTCTTTTTCCCAGACATCAGAGGAGGGCAAATTAGATCATATATTTGAAGTACTTGGTCTCCTTGTAGGAGAGGGGTCATATAAATCTTCAGTGTTGTCACTTTCTATTCTCTCCGTGCCTTTGACCTTAGCTCACTGAAAGTAATTTATAACTGGTTGTAAGGGCACCTGAGAACCGCTCCACCCCCGTCACAAGAGCCTGAGGCAAGCACTTGGCAGTCACACTCACTTGACCAGAGAACCCCCTCCCCTGCTTGAGTAAACATAATTATAAAGACAATAGCAGCTGTGACAAGCCCTGTGGTGGCAGCCTGTTAGCTATTGCCCAATTTAGTAGGTTGGAAGGCTCAGTCAGAAGGCCGCCTCCCCCTTTATCAGGCAGTCCTCCCCGCACCTGTCCAAATTTACCAGGTGAAAGGAAAGTCAGCTTTATTCCAGGGAGCACAGACTTGGGGCGACTGTGGAGTCCTACCCACATCATAGATAGCTGGCTCCCTTGGAACCTGTTGCTGCAACTTTTTTTTTTTTTTTTCATTCACTGAGTCCAGGGACTCAAGAAGGGAAAATAGATGCTGACAGTTCTCCTGAGAAGACTGACAAAATAAATAACAACTAAGAAAAAAAAAAAAAAGCAGGTATATTAATTCCCTGTCTCGTTTAGTGTCACCATTTTCACCCAGGCATTCAGGTCATAAACTCCCATCTTCTTTACATCCCCCATCCAGCTACAACTGTCTATCATTTGTGACTCCTGAATACTCCCCACTTCACCCCTTGGTCTATTTCCTACCGCTGTTGACTTCATCCAGACCCTGTAACCTGTTTTCCACAGCTCCTCAGAAGACTTCTGTGTAGTAGAATTTCTTCTAGTGCATCCATCTGATCAATCCCTTGTGTACTCCAAAAAACAGAGAAATTCTAAGAGGTGATGTTGGGACAGAGTGGTCTGGGGGTTCAGCAAAGTAGTTAGGGACAGCTATGAAGAGGAGGTGAAAGCCAGAGCACTTCCTGCGGTCACAGGCCTGGGGATGGGAATGAGTTCCACCTCAGCCTCCAGGAAGGAGGTGTAAAGTGTAATCACTATTCACATACCTGCCTGAAGTGTCTCCATGGCTCCCAGATGTGCCTCGTGACACACAGTAGCACTCAGAATCTAATCCCAAAATGCATTTTCAGCCTCACCCTTTATTTTTCCCACAGAGTCACCCAATACTCTAAATAAAATCAAAAGCCTATGGTCTTTGAGGCTTCTTTGCTCCCAGCATAATCATTCCCAGGATTACTGTTTCATTCCCCCAACTGAAAAACTCTACTTGGTCTTTACATTTTCATGAAAGGATAACTTCCTCTTTCGAGGTCTTCTTAATCCACAGGCACCTGCCTCTATACATTTATTTATGTTTTTTCATCCAAGACTTTTTAAAAAGATTGTATTTATTTATTGAGAGAGAGAGCATGAGCAGGGGGAGGGGCAGAGAGAGAGAGAAAGAAGAGAGAGAAAGAATCCCAGGCAGACTGCGCACTGAACACAGAGCCCGACACCCATGAGATCATGACTTGAGCTGAAACCAAGAGTCAGACACTTAACTGACTGAGCCACCCAGGCAAAAACATGACTCTATTTTAATATCGTTATTATGCATTTGTTTCCTCCACTAAACTGAGTTGTCCCTCTTAGGTTTATTAATGATTTTATTCCTGGCATCCAGCGTCACAACTGGAAAACAGTGGTATAACACATTCTTTTACTCAAGTAAACTGCATGCCCTGAAGGGTTACAAAGAGGGAAGTGGGGAAAAGAGGAAAGCAAGCATGAACACTTGAAGAATGAAGGATTTATTTTCCCCATTATTCCATGCTCTGAGTTTATGCTGCATAGCGGGGAGAAGGGACATGGGATGTGACGCTGGGATCATGTCTTTGGAAGATACGCCAAATTCCTTCAATATACCAAATCAACATGCTAACATCTCCACTCCTGCTCCCCGCCTTCCACTGTAACTCATCAAGAGTTTGAGCATAACATGAATTCAAATCAGAGCAGGTCAAACCAAAAGTGGTAGAAGCACCTCATCAACAGGCTCTAGGGGCAACCATAATTACGTGGTTGGCTGTAGCTTAAGCAGCCATCTTATTTGGGAAGGTTTGGTTGGTTATTTGTGATTGCTTGTTCTTAAGTTTCTTTTATCAGATTTGAGTGCACTGACTCTGTCTCAGGTATTGGTTTGCTTCTATAAGCTGCCAAGGTATTAAAGCCACCCCAGTCTAATGGCTCCCTTGTTTAGCAATGAAGAGTGCTGTGTCCTATATTCAATCTAGCATTCTCTCTCCTTTTACCTCAATTAATGGATTCACTGCAATAGAATAATTTTAAGTTTATAAAGTACTTTATAATTTGCCAGAATTCAAAAAATCATGGAAATGAAAATTTCCTAAAGCCAGTATTTAAGTTGAATATTTTTAGTTGGATTTATCATCCAATCATATTTTTTTATCCTAATCTGCACTATTTATAGTACCTGTAACAAGTTGAAAGTATGACATAGATACTTTATGTGAAATATTTAATATAAAATTTTAAAATTATGATAATCTCAATCTTTAAGAAAACCGAAATTCAGAAATCACTTGCCCAGTTTTTCACAGTCAGTAGCAAAACCAGGACTCAAACTCAGGTTGTTCCCAGCCCAAACCATGTGTTTTCTTTTTTTCCTTTCGCCACCTTCCTATAACCAATGTCAATGCCAGGCCTTATGTCTTCAGTCTTCCAAAACCACAATAACTATCATGATTCACTTCAACTTCACTATTTTTAAAAAATGCAGTTTCCATGGAAAAAACTTCCCTCCCACCCACTGCAGGATTTATAATCCAGCTTTCATTACCAAAGCACATTTCTCTTCTTAGGCAAATTAATTACAAGCTTTGATTAAGAGCATATGAACATGTCCTGCTCCAATCTGTATAGCAGAGGTGTGCTATGTGGTTGAAATACCAGGTTTATAAACTCCATCATCACTCAACCTGGTAGAGGCAGAGCCAGATTTGAAAAATGAGCACTCTCCCGGCTTTTCTTCATACCTTCCAGCAGGGTGCTCTGAGCTCCTGGCTAGGGGAAGAATCCGTGCAGTAAAGAAGAGGAAGAAGTACTAGGATACACCCTCTGCTGTTGACCATACACCATGACCACTCACCACTTTCTTTGGTGGTCTCCATATTTACCCTTACAGGTACCGACCCTCAGAGACCAAAGAGGGGAAGATCTCTGAAGGCAGGCCTGGTCAACTGTTGTCCCACGCCCTCTAAATGACTGGGATCACTGTAAAGTTGGAGAAGCACCACACTGCAGGATCTTGTACTAGGTTCTCTCAGACTCCTCCTCCCTTCCTGGGGATTGGACAATTTTTTGTTCATGGAGCCCTTGAAAGAAGAAAACCTGACCTTGACTTAACATGGCAAGGGAGGGATGTCAAGAAAAGGAAATGTCACTGTAGCACTAGGTATACTCAATGTTTATGAATGTCTGGATTTCCTCCATAATAAAATCATTATAGAATTCAGCCAGATTTAAGAGCCTAAACTTTACTGGTAAGAGGGAATAGTTTATTCTGTATAGCTTTGAGAACAGAATAAAGTCTAGGTGATAAAACTTAGGCTTCATATAAGACTTTTTTAAAAATTGAGTTAACTGTATATAGTAAAATCATTGCAACTAGCATTTATTAAGTATCTATCATGTGCCAAGCACTTATTTACATGACACATAGAAATCAGTGCCTTACCCAGATTAGAGAAAGACATTCATTAGCCTATAATTTTAAGTAAGTGTCAGAACCTGGTATCACATTTTTAAAAGACTAGATTTGTATGAGCAGAAGAATTTGCAAAGAATATGAACTACATCATATTTGGGGTACAGAAATTATCAAACATGTCTTCAGTCTCAATAGCAGATCCTTATGATATTGAGCACAGGGATGATGTGCAAGGCCTCTAAGAGAAATGAACTATGGGGCAGAAATAACCTGGCCCCATTAGCCAAGCTCAACACCCCAGCCTGAGAGCTGAAGGGAAGTAATGCTTCTAGTTTTAGAACATATTCCACCCTGCTCCATAGTGGCAGCTCTTAATCCTGGGGAAGGAGACCATGGTCACTCTAAGACTAAAGAGAACCATAATTTGGGGGACTAAAACAAAATCCTGCCTGGGTCCCCCAAAAGAGCAGACCAGAGATGAAAAGGAAATGTTCTACCTAGAACAGTCTGAAAGCACCCAGGAGGAGAAGACATAGATTCCAATCATTCAGGGGCAAAGTCCAGAAAGAACATTGGGCAATGGGAACCCAGAGCTGGGAGCTATGGCCAGGAGAGAAGGGCCTCTAAGGGACGCATATTAACAGCCCAGGAGAGTCTCCTAGGCAGAGTCAGGGGTGATAAAAAATGCCCAGGGGACATCAGTTGGGCAGAGGCTAATCTCAGCAGCTTCCCTGATGGCTTCGGTCAGGGTTTCTGTCCAAGCTGACTGACAGCAAACAATGATGGGGAAAGCTCATGATATAGGACCACGACAGAGGAACAGCAGAAGACCTAAAATAGCCCAAGTTATACAACAGTTAGCCCAGGGACTCACAGAGGGACTCGAGGAAGGAGGAGGGCACTTCTGAATGAGGCCCCACAAGACTCTATTCTCCCCACAACCACTGTGAGACCGAGGGGTTATCTGGGTATACCCAAGTATCTCCAATTCTCAAAATATTCCCATATCGTATGTGTTGTTAATCATTTTTGCAGATTAAGGAGGGGAAAAGCCAAGGCTTTGACAGCTTATTACTATTACTTATGGCCATATAGCTAGTAGCTATTTAGCTCAAAATTCAAGTTAAATTTACCTGGACTCTTTTCTCTGTGCAAGTGTTTCTCCAAAATGCAGCCAGATGAACACCTGGTACTGAATGGCCTACAGCAGCTCTAGAGCTTGAGCCCCAAGAACCCGAACCTGTAGCAAGCTAAGACATTGATCCCATGCATAACTACTCCATGCTGTTCCTCTCTCACAATAAAACTAGGATCCTGCAGAAGCAGGTGTACCTGCCAAAAGCTGCATTCCAGCCTGGGATGGATGACCACATTCTGCATGCAGGTGGCTGGGAGTGGGCTGCTGCAGGAGTGGTGGAGAGCAGGAGGTGCTTGATTTGATGACCTCAAAATGGCCAGCTGTACTGTTCTTTGATTTCAGAAGTTCAACCTCTCAAACTTCCTGGAGAGCTACTATGGATTGAATTTTTTGTCCCCAAAAGATATGTTGGGCTCTACCCCCGAATGTCAGAAACTGACCTTATTTGGAAATAAGGTCCTAGCGGGTGCGATTAGTTAAGATGAGGTCATCCTGGTGAAAGGTGGCCCTTGATCCAATGTGACCCATGCACTTATAGGAAGGGGGAAGACATGAGGAAGGACACAGAGAACACTATAGAAGGACCGAGTAGAGATGGAAATGGGACAGCTGTAAGCCCAGGAGTGCCGGAAATGGGACAGCTGTAAGCCCAGGAGCGCCGGAAATGGGATAGCTGTAAGCCCAGGAGCACCAACGACTGCCAACTACCATCAGAAGCTAGGCAGAAGCAAGAAAGGATTCCACCCAGAGTCTCAGAGGGAGCTTGGCCCAGCTAACACCTTAACTTTAGACTTCTACCCCCCAGAACAATAAGAAAATAAATTTCTGTTGTTTTACAGTAGTCCTAGGAAATTAATTTCTTACAGCAGCCCTAGGATATTAACATGACAGCTAATGATGGGGGAAATTTAGTGCTTCCTTTTCTCATTTTTCGGAGCTTAAACTATTTTTATTTCTTGACAAGAAAGCCTAGACTTGAAATATCTGGGACTGAACATAACACTACCAAATCAAAACAGGGTCTGGCTTCAGAGAATGTTGATGAAAGCTGTTTAAATCCTCTGGCCTCCCCTCCTCCACCGTCACCATAGGAATCTCTTCCAGGGATTCTCTCTCTCTCTCCTTCTTCCTTTACTGTGAAGAGAAGTTTCAGGTCACAAATACCCCTGCTGTCATCCTCCTCTAAGGGTGCTGCAGAGAACATACCAAATTGCATCAAAACCAGCAATTTCGGGTACAGGATAGGTAATCAGTCTTTGGGGGGAAAGAAAAAAAATATATATACATATATTTATATTTTATATTTTATATGACATTTAAAAACACTGCCTCTGAGTAGCTCCTGCCCTTTGGAAGGGCCAAATCTCAAGGTCAGAAGGCTTTTGATGTTGAAATGTCTGTGTTGCCTGACAGGACCCAAACATTTGTAAATCAGTGATTGAAGCTAATACTGATCTCAGGAGGCAAGGCAAGGCCAAACTCCCACTTCCGTCAGCTCAAAATAAATGTTACTTCTTCTCAAGGCACATTTAGAGCCTGAATCCCAGGATGAATCAGACCAAGTGTTCTTATTTAGATAATAGTGAAATCAGGCCTTAGAGAATTGTTAGTCAGCAAAACTTAATTTTGGTAAAACCATGCTGCAGGAAAGGAAATGAAGAGATCTGAAACCAGATTTAGACCTGCCAGAGACCAAAAACAGCAAGGTACAGAGGAGAAAGATCAAGCTATGCTCCTCTTGCCTGATGTGAGCAGAAGGGAAGCTGGAGTAAGGGACACAAAAAGAAGGATTCACTCACTTTTTGCAAAGTTCCCTGAGCTCCTTCTGACTACAAGATCAGCCTCAGACCCTGTCTGCCAGTGGCTTCTTGCAGGTGCCACTCCACCTAATGGCCTTCTTTCTCTTGGCCACAACTCCCCCAGCAAGCCTCCTGCTCATCCCTATGGCAGTCACCCTTCCCTGCATGGTCTGTAGCCCATCATGTCTTGACACCATTCTGGGATCTTGGATGCAGAGGTATTCCTCCCACAGAGTCCCTGGAAGGTGGGGACTGTACCTTCTTTCCTGAAGCTTCTTCAGTATGATGATGGATGATGGATGAAAGTGTCAAGAAAGACACTCTGCACATCCTGTCCTTGTCAGTCACCAGATGTGGGACAAAAGAAAGTTACGGCAGGAAATGCTAGATTCTCTGTCTTTCCCTAACTCACATTTCCCCCAGCCTTCCCAGGGTAATTCCAGTTATGAACGACAGACATTAAATAACCAGTGGACAGGAGCACTGATCTGTGCTTTTAAAATTACCTTATTTAAATTCTTCCTCATCCTAAGACAGATTTCTTTGGATCTGGCCTCATTTCATTTGGTGCTGTCCTCAGCTTTAAAGCTCTGACAGAACTCACTAAGCAAACCACAGTGACTCCAAATGGTTAGGAACCTTCAAAATTAAGTCCATTCATTGTCGAAGGATAGAGCACATGCTCGTTCTTTCAAGTAATTGAGGCAGTCTCTATCCTACTTTACTGAATAGATCTGAAAGAAGATAGGAACTATAAAAGATCTAAAATTACTTTCATTCTGTTATTCTCCGATCAGAGTATCTTCCAGGCAGTGTGCCAGTCTATGGGAATAAAGTCATGAAAAAGACCATCCATTTGCCCTTAATGTGCAAATATTAGTGGAGGGGAAATACAATGAAGAGAACAGGCTATTAGAGAGAAAACCAAGATAGATGTGAGGAGACCATGCAGGGGAACATCTCTGCCCAAAGATTTGCCACGGTGTGGTCTGGAAAGAGGACCAAAGGTTTGCCAGATATTGATGGACACAGAAGGGGAGAAAAGCAGTGGAGGGAGGGGAGACCGAAAATGGGAGGGAGAAAGGTTAGGTCCTTAGTTAAAAGAGGGAGCAAAATCTACCGCATTTGCGGAAAACAATAAAAAGTTCAATGTGGATGAGCAAAGATATAAATAAGGAGAATACAGAGCTCGGACAAGTGCAGGAGTATGAAGACTATTTCAGAATAAAAGCTTTAAGTTTTCTCTGGCAATGGAAAGTCATTGATGGGTTTTCAACAGGAGTGAAGGATCAGATAAAGTTTTGACAATTTCTTTGGCAGCAACATGGAAAATGTTGTAGAGGGAACACATCTGGGAGTGGGGTAGGAGGCTTGTTAAAATACTCTTGCAACTTCCTGAGGAGCAGAGAATAAAAGTCTGGGATACAAGGTCAGGGTCTGAAGAGGCAGTGCCATAAGCCTGGCTCCCTGCAAACTATGTACACAGTGAACTAATCTGAGATCAATTTGCTAGAAGGACAAAAAAAGAAGAACCAAATATAAAGATGTCCTAAGAAAAATAAATGCTTTTCTCAACCCCTACTCCTGTCTAAGGAAATGACAACACCAGCATGAATAGAAGCTAGAATTTAAAAAAAAATCTTGATAGCATCCAGACCAATTTTTCCCATGGAGAGGAAAAATCGTTTTAAACATTAACTGATATTTTTTTCGTGTCCTGTAATTTTACCTTACATGCCACCATTCCACCATTAAATTGTTTGAAGGTAAGACTTATGACCATAAAAAGGGAGGTCCCAAAATATTCCAGTGAGAACTGCCTTTTTTTTTTAATTTAAATTTAATTAGCTAACATATAGTACATCATTAATTTCAGATGTAGAGTTTGGTAATTCATCAATTGCATATAACACTCAGAGCTCATTATATCACTTGTCCTCCTTAATGCCCATCCCCCAGTTACCCCATCCCCCCTTCCTCCCCTCTAGCAACCCTCAGTTTGTTTCCTATAGTTAAGAGTCTCTAATGGTTTGTCTCCCTCTCTGATTCCTTCCCATTCAGTCTTCCCTCCCTTCCCCTATGATCCTCTGTGTTATTTTTTATATTGCACATATGAGTGAAGTCATATGATAATTGTCTTCCTCTGACTGACTTCTTTCACTCAGCATAATACCCTCCAGTTCCATCCATGTAGAAAACCACCTTTTAAACCCTTGACTTCCTAATTCAGTCTTAAAAGCCTAGGGCACAGAGGCAGTAACTAACCCACTGTTGCTCACTCTGTAGGAAAAAGTTATATTCTTTTCCAGATACATTTCTAGCTCTTTTATCACAACTCAAGCAAATTTATGACTTTATGGCCACTCTTGGTTTTAAGAGCAAGTCCTGTTTTCAAGACTTAGGCTTCCTTTTTGGTACTACAAGTGTTCATCTAAGCATAAAACAAAAGGTCCTTTGTCTCATCCAAACCAAAGCTTTATATTCTGCTCATCCTTAACCCAGTTCAGGGACCTAGAGTGGGTAGGGCAAAAGCACCTCCCTCTTCCCACTGAGGCTCTCACTGAAAGAGGAGTAGGAATATAGGAAAAGGGAAAATATTCTTATCATTTATTAGGTTTTGTTCTCATGGCCCTCTGAAGTTGTGCTGACTAGCCAGTGATGCCCTCCCTGTGGCCGGTGTCATATGCTTGTCCTTCCAAGGGGTCCACGCATAGGTTTCCCAGAATCCTTTGTGAGAATCTCATCTCTGCACAAATTCTTCACATTGACATTTGGACCATTAGTCGATCACTCCCTTTTCAATTTCTGCCCCTGGGAATGCATCCCACAGATGCCAGCTTCCCCTTATCCCTGAAAAACACCCTCTTGGCTAGCTAAGAGATGGCTCAAGTTTTGCTCCTTTCCACAGTGTCCATTTGGGCCATTCTTAAACATCCTGCTGCACCCAACAGCAGGAGGGGAGTCTGCCCTTGGATGCCCTGTTTCTTCACCCTGCTAGCATGGTGGACCCAGTGACCTGCTGCTTCTGGGCTAGAAGGCAGGTACCCATTTCTATGGTTACTGGACACTTGTATTAAGCTCCTTAAAAATAACCTGGGAGTGCTAAACTCTGATGGACTTCATTGCGGTGACTTGTGAGTTTTGTAGGTCAGCAACATCCTCCTGGGAAGGGTGGTCCCAGTCCCTTTCTTGCTGGCCTCCTAGAACTTTCTGGATGATTCTCTTGGAGAACCCCTTCCCTCTCCTTCCTCAGGGAAAAAGTTAAAGCTTTGGATATGACCACTACTGTAAAGGTTTCTGGTTCTCTACCCAATTCCCTTGGAATTTCCAGTCTCCTATTTGCATAGGTTGGGGCGGGGAAGATGGGGGATCACAAGACTGTTTTGGCAACCTCTTCAGGAGTACTGGAAGAGCTAACTGGCAGCAACTTGGTGCTCTATTTAGAATGTCACGGTACTTACCTTTCCAGGTTTGGGACTTCAGCCAAAATTCCAAGACAATAGGAGAAGCCTCATTCAATATCCCTTTTTAATAAGTTCGAAAACTGAAAAGGACTTTTGTCATTGTCATTGTTGATTTTAGCTCTTCAAGAACTACAGTACTCAAAATGTAGAGTTCAGCTTCAACCATAGAGAAAGGAATAGGCAATGCTGACTCAAGTTCTATGTAGCAACTAGACAAGGAGATGAGAAGGTAAATTTATATACTGAACACAGCAACGGGGAAAACTTTGGGACGAGATATAAGTATGTCTGCATGTGTGAGGGTTGGTTGGGGAACTATTACATGCCCCACTTTGGGGGTCAAAACCTTGGGAGGGAAGGGGGTTAGAAAACCTCAAGTAATGTTGGAGGTTCTCAAAGCTGAGAAGGTTTATCTCTCTTGCCTTGGGGTATAGCTCTGTGCTTTACAAAGAGTCAGAGAGTGGAACAAAAATAGCTACAAGGAGACCCAGAGGAAGTCCTGTGGAGAATCCTGCAGCCCTGTCACAGGGGTGCATCCAAGAGCATCTGAAAGTGCTAGCAGATCGGAAGAGTACTCCAGGTTGGGACAAGAAGGAGACAGAGTGTGTTACAACTGGAGACCATGATGAGTCTGCAACCAGATGATACAGTCCCAGTAGGTTAAGGGGTGTGACCAAGACCTGGAAGGATGAGATAACCATGGTAGGTGGCCCACAACACAGAATGGGTTGGGACTCTATGCCCACCTCCCTTCACACCCTGCCCCTACCCCAACCAAGAGCTAGCAAAGACTCTGCACCCTGATGCTTTCCCAGGAGAAGAGAAGGAAAGGGGAGGAACTGGGAGAATTGGAATTGATGTAGTAGTTACCTGAGATTGGATTTTAAATAAAAATGACTGACTTACCTTAATTTGCAAGACTTCATTTCTTGCATCACACAAAAATAGGTGTCTCATGAGCTAAGTTGAACTCAGATACCGAGAAACATAAACATGTCCTTTGTCTACTCCAGACCGTATAACCAAGCAGTCCCTCTTCATACTCAGTTTTAAAGATGGTAGATTGAAAACAGGAGCAGGAATTAACGCCTTAGAATCTAAATAGAGTTTGCAAGGAAGCCAGATCTCTATCCTGATTCTAATCATTGCCTTACACCAGAAGGGGTAATTTCTAGAACCACCATGGGCTGATTTGGAGCATTTAAAGAAGAAAGCATTTTGCCAACACATTTCCTTTGGATGTGATGAATCCTGCCCTGCCACAGCCAAGCCCTGCAAACAAAGCCAAAACCCAAATCTCTAAATAATGTGTTTCTTTCCTTAATCCCCATCTACTTAGACACACATCCATGTTCATTATAATTAGCATCAGAATACCTGGAAGGTTTATAACCCTCATTTGCAGCAATGGAGAGATACTACTTCGGTAGAGAGGCAGAATATATGCTAATTTAGCAAGGAGGCTCTAGAGTCGGCTTGCAGGGGGTCAAATCCAGAATATGCAATTTACTCAATATGTAACCTTCAGCAAATTGCTTAAATATTGCGTGCCTCAGTTTCTCCTTTTATAAAGTAAGGCTGATTACGGTAGTTCTCTCAAAGTTCTCATAAATCTTAAGCCAACATAGCTGGGTACTGGTCAACATGTACAGGAGTGAGTTCTCCGTCAGGTCAGACATTCAAGTTTAGGCTGGACAGCCACATGGTGGGATGTTGTGTTGGACTGAATCACTGGTGAGATCCTTGCCAACTCCTAATATCCTTTGAAAAAGAAGGCTCAGAGCCAAAGAACAGAATCCACTTCAAGATAAACCCAACTGGCTCTCATTTGGAAAAAGAGGCCAAAGACATACAATCTATTTAAAACGAAGATAGAAATGGGCCAAGTCTCCCTTGTTGTTGACTCATAGCAGCTGGAGACTTGTGGCACTGGATTTAGTGAGGAGACCTGGGCTGGCGCCCCAGCGTTTTACTCAGCTATGCCGTCTTGGGAAAGCCAAGTAATACATATGGATTGCAGTTTCCTCACTTGTAAAATGGGTGTAAAAACTTCTTTTTTCCTCAAAAGATACTCATGAGGATTAAATGAGCCAATGTGAAATTGCTTTGAAAATGGTAAATCACAGGATGAATATAGGTATTATCATTTCCAGAGCTCAAATTACACTATGCATCATTAGTTCTGAAAATAACATATGTAACCTCAGACCCTGGCTGAGACTAAGCTATTACTTTAAACATCATGATGGGTATAGAAACTGGAAAAACTGCCATTTCAAAAGTTCTTGCATATTTTCTCTATTACTCAAGAGTGAAGACTCCAATTTACCTTTAAGGCAAGCGGTGATTTGTTCTGAACAAAGAAAAATAAAAATAAAAACAAAAACAAAAGGCACAGCACTGGGCCATATATATTTAGGCAAATATAAGCAGATCTCACCTATTACTTTTTAGGAGTAATTAGGTCATCCTCACCATTCATGAATGCTGATGTCTCAGACCCAGTACTTGACTGTGTCTTCCCTAAATAAAACAGACATATCTTTTATCAAAGTTTTTCTCTATAAATTTTCAGTCAGATATTTATGGGCAGTAACTCTTACACCAGGCAAGTTAATGTTGACGAGACAGACATGTCCCTCATGGTGTTCACAGGCTATATTATAGGAGACAGAGAAAATAAGCAACAAATAATTTCTAAAGAAAGTGTCCTAAAGGCAATGAGGAGTTAAAAAGTGCTATTAAGAATCTGTAAGCAAAGGACCACTAAGTGTGGAATTGGGGAGATTTTCCTGAGAAAGTAGTATTTAAGCTGAGCCTTGAAAGATGAGCTGGAGTTACCTAGGTGTGAGATGCCAGATGAGAACAGAAATGTCTCCCTGTTGTTTCTTTGAAGATAAGTGGGCTCTCCTCCTGGATGAATTTAAACGACTCTGTCTATAAATAATTGCTATTCATAGTAAGTTTTGTGTGTTCTTCCCTGGATGGATACTAACAGAAGAAGCAAGCCAAGGTAAAAAGGACTCTATGAGGACAAGGATATGCCGCCATATTTTATGTCTCATCCTGGAGGAGGTGCTCTAGAAAGAATAAGACTGGGCTCAATATTGACTGGACATCACATCCTTCATATGTGGCATTATGGGATGCACCCTTGTTAGTTTTATTGTCTTACTGTCGCCACGTGGTATCCAAAGGCAAGGTCACTCACTGAGTAAGGCTGGCTTTTTACCTTATGTAAGTGAATCAGCTCACTGTGTCATCCTGTGAAAAGGTTGATCATGGGAAAGAAAATGAAGATTCAGGGGCGCCTGAGTGGCTCAGTTGGTTAAGCTACTGCCTTCGGCTCAAGTCATGATCCTGGAGTCCTGGGATCGAGTCCCTCATCAGGTTCCCTGCTCAGTAAGGAGTCTGCTTCTCCCTCTGACCCCCCCTCTATGTGCTCTCTCTCTCTCTCATTCTCTTTCAAATAAATAAATAAAATCTTTTTAAAAAAGAAAAAGAAAATGAAGATTCACATTTTGCACCTTTAACCAAAGTGTTGTCTGGGTTTGAACCTGAAACCTGAAAATAAGCATGACCTCACGTGGTTATTATGAGGCATTCTCTGTGATATGTTTTCCTTCTTTCTTCCCTCATCTTTTAATACATCCTTATTGAAATTCAAAGCCTGGTCTCGGCTGTGCTCTCCCGAAACAGTGGGTGGCATCTGGGTGGCTCAGTGGGTTAAGCGTCTGCCTTCGGCTCTGGTCACGATCCCAGGGTCCTGGGATCAAGCCCCGCATCGGGCCCCTTGCTCCACGGGGAACCTGCTCCTCTCTCTCCCTCTGCCTGCCACTCTTCCTACTTGTGCTCTCTCTCTATCTTTCTGTCAAATAAACAAATAAAATATTAAAAAAAAAAAAAAAAGAAAGAAACAGTGGGACCCTCTCCTCCGTACTCGGGAAGGTGAAGAGGGGGGTCCCCTTCTGGAGCCTAGAGCAGTGGTGGCAGCCGTGTCATCCATAGAAGCCAAGTGTGTCCAGCAGCAAGGTGATCACACAGCAGTAGGAAGCGTGGTGAAAAAGCTGTGTTATACCCTGGTGAAAAAGCTGTGTTATAAAGCAGCTGTGGCTAAGCAACCTTCCTACCTATTCTTTTGTGCAACAGCCTGCTGCAAAGTAACATCCTTCTCCAAATGACTCAAGTAAGACTCACAGATGCTCCCTTGTTTATATGTGATAAAAGCAGACACAGAACCTCCAAGTTCCCATTCTCTGCCTCATAAATGATTACCTCTGATGCTTTCCACACACCCCCCACCTTCAATCTGAACAAAGTGCTTGTTAACCCAACTCTGGTTAAGTTTCTTTCCTCCCTAACTCTGAATTCTGACCTTAGCCCGAGCCAGCATCCAGCCTTTCTTTAATTCGTACCCACTACCCAAGGACAGGCTGACCTCAGAGTATAACTTTCTGTGATGTGGTGAGTCACATTTTCATCCCACTTCCACACACCTGGTTATTTCTAGCCTTGTTTATTTTTCGCCAAAGAAAAAACTCTTTCCGCCTAAACCTTGATCATAAACCTCGCTGATCTATTATGACAATAAGTAGAGCTCTCTGACCACATGATTAGAAAGCCAATCCTTTAAATAATCCTTGAAACAATCCTTTCAAATAAAGTCTCTCTTTTCTAAGTCCGGATTTGTTTCTTTTTTGACAGTGATGAGATGAAAATAAGTCCTGAGTGGAAAAATATGTGGGACCCCTTTCTGTACACACAAGTTAGCATCCTGGAGAAGCTTCAGAAAGAACAAGAAGGAAAGTCTAAAAAGGGACAATTAGGTCAGAAGTTTTCATGTTATCATAATTTTAGTATTAAATATGAAATGTACTCTTATTTTGGGAACAGTTTTGGGGAACAGGCATATGGGTTACAGATAAAATAATTTTTAATGGGAAAAACACCACAGGTGGCAGAATCCAGCCAGCTTAGAGCACACAATTCTTTCTCAGATATTGGAAATTGCTCTGGCATTAAAATCTAGGCTATTATGAAGAATATGCTGTTAAGTAATAAAGTCCTTATCTCCACAGGCAAAGACTCTGCCTTTGGTTAGGAGTAATTCCTCTCTTCCTACCTGCCAGGAAATGCAGTCCCTAAATCTTTCTTAAAGGTGACCCCAAACACCTCTAAGGAAGCTAAAGACCCAACAGTTCCTTCTATCATCACCACGTCTATGTTCTGACCTTCTCCAGACATTGAGGTGCTGTCCATCTCCAATAAAAGCAGAATTATTAACACCTTAACTCTTGAATTTACTTATCAGTTAAACATAAAACCCTTTGGAGTAAGAAATGGTAGGAACAGAGGGGAAAGGCTAACCTTTGGAGACAGTCAGACACATTGAGATTCAAATCCGCTCTGCCACACATTTGCTCTGTGATCTGTCAGGAGAGGTAAGTGAGCTCTGCAAGCTCATCACTAATGCAAATGATAGCTATATTAGAGCATTATTATCAGGACTGCTAATCATGAAAAACACTATGAAAAAGTGCTTGGTCTTGAGTAGATGGTGACTAAATATTATTTTTCCCCCTTTACTCACGCTGCGCACATTTGCAGCCCGGCCTTCCATTCTCCCTGTGTAAAGTCCAACAAAATGACTAGTATTCATCACTCATTAAAACCAATTGTTTCACCAATTTTAAAGTTATCGTGAGTAGAGTGTAGATATGAAAAAATGAAAGTAAGCTCAAACAACACAGGAAAACTAAGTTCAACACTAAAAAAGACTTCTAATGATTTTCCTTTTTTTTCTTTTTCTTTTTTTGGTCTTCTTTCTATTTTCTCTAGGAATTAAATATTCATTCCCATTCCTTCTTCCTGCTTTCCATGAAGCAGCCAGGGTTGCCAAGCTTGGCTAGGCAAGGGCCAAAGAGGCAGTGAGGGCTAGTGAGGCACATGGGACCCAGGCCAAGAAGGTGATTGAGACCAAGGAAGTGACCAGAACTTGTGGGGTCAGGCAGAGCAGGCAGCCAAAGGGGTCAATATATTGATTCTAAAATGGGAGAATGAACAAATAAGATCATAGGAACCATGTTTCTCATTGTAGAATGGAGTTCAAACAGCACAACTAGAATAATTCCTATGATTTTAGATTTGAATTGGAGGTACTTGTGAATTTACACCAACTAATAGCATTAAAGGATTTAAGTACAGTTTGTAAATAAGGAATATGTTGCCAAGAGGACCCCCAAATGCCTAAAAGACATTGCGCTTGTTTTAATGTTGTGGGTGCTGGCAAGGTCAATAACTATTTTTGACCTTGTCCTAGAGAGATCTGCCCTGCTGTCTCCAGAGATTTCAGTTATGTAAGAAAGAAACCATCTTATACCCTCTTGATATATGTGTGGCATCATCAGTCTTGACATCTGAACCAAATGTGGGGTAGGATTGCATCACGCCTCTGTAGTTGGGTGATGGCACTTACTGTGGAGGAACCAGGTAGACCGCACCTTAACCCCATGATCTAATTTCACAGCAGCAGCAAAAGGGTAAATCAACATCATGTACCTCCTGATGCGATGAGGGGAGAATGGCACAATATCATTTCTGTGGTATTCGTGCCCAAAATGCATAACCTCCATTAATTGTAAGGAAATGTCAAATCCAAAGGGAGGGATACTCCACAAAACAACTGGTCTCTAGTCTTCAAAATATCACCATGAAAGACAAGATTGAAGAACTATTCCAGATTGAAGGAGATTAAAGACGTAAGTAAATGCAGCCTGTGATCATGGTTTGTATCATGAACTAGAGAAAAAAATGGTTTTTATTTGCTAGTTTGGCTAAATTGTACCGTTATTAGGACAACTGATAAAATTTTAACAGGGTCTGTGTACTGGATAGTAATATATCAATTTCTTGATTTAAATGGTATTTTTGTGTGGTTATATAGAAAAGTACCCTATTCTTTTACAAAATACACACTGAAGTAGATACAAAGAGAAAGAGAGAGAGAGATGGAGAGAGAATGAGAGAGAAAGCACACTTGTGGCAGAATGTTAATAATTAGAGACATGTTAAGGGCTATAGGCACTTTGGTACCATTTTTGCACTTCTTTGTAAATTACACTTATTTCAAATTGATACGTTTAATCCCTATTAAATACAAATTTAACCTCATCAGAATTCCCAATTTCCAGAAAATGAACCTTAATTAAGCTGTCTGTAAGACCATGTTAAGCAAATATTTCTTAAATAGGACCCTGAAAGCATTAATCATGAAATGAAAATATGATATAAACATTACTTCTTTAATATTAAGAATTTGTTCATCATGAGACATCAAGAAAGTGAATAGTCAATATATTGAGAAGGAGAAAAGAGTCACAATATATATCTGAAAAAACTTCATATCCAGAATACATAAAGAACTCCTACAAATCAATAACAAAAAAGACAGAGAGTCCCATTTTTAAAAATTAGGAATTTGAGCAAATACTTCACAAAATAGAATATCCAAATGGCCAGAGCACATTAGTCATCAGGGAAATGCAAATTTAAAGCATAACTATATATCACTATACACCCACAAGAATGGCTAAATACCAAAGACCAATAATATCAAATGTTAGCTGAAGATGTAAAGCTTTGTAACTTTCACACATTACTGGTGGGAGTATAAACTTGTCCACACCTTGGGAAAATATATATATGTAGGTTATAGGGCCATCTATTTTAAGGGCTACTGGTTAACTGGAAACTATTTTGAGCTTAGAAAAAGTCTCTACTATGGCTTGACCATATTTAAGTCCTTCTATAACCCTATATATCTCCTCAAAAGGCCACAGGAGTAAAATCAAGTCCCCGTTAAAGGTGAAAATTCAGTCACATCTGGTTGGCACCACCTATCGTCTGTGTTGGATAATCCTACACATGCATGACAACAAAGAAAATGAAAATAGGCTACTTTATTGCTAACCCCAGAGTCAGAATGTGTCTATTTAAAAAGGTAGCAGAAACAAAGCTGAATTGAGTCCTCACAAAGCCTGGACTTATAAAAAATGGTATCTCCAGAGATAGAGTTTTCAAGGAATCCTTTACCTGCAAGCTCTTTACTCCCAACATCTCTATTTAATTCTGTCTCAAACTGGGTGTACATCAAGATCCTCCAGTAACATTTGGGTCAGGAGTTCTTAGCATCTGGAGAGCTTGGGATGAACCCTATATGTCCCATGCCCCTCCTGGCCCAACACAATCCAGTGGGATTATACCTATTTTTCATCTAGGATGAAAGTCCCCTTGCCTAAAGCCCTTAAGCCTTAACAGCATCTGCCAGTCCCTCCCCTTGGGAAAAAAGTCCCTCCCCCCATCTTCCTGGATTTAAGAGTGACATATTATCTCCTATAACAATGGCCCTTTTTTCCTTCCTCACACATCCATTAAGCCCTGCTACCTGCTCCGCTGCTCTGATCACTCAATGGGTTAGATTTCCCTGGACATAAACCCTGGCCCCCAAAATAGAATGCCTCTGGAAAACATTCTCGGGACATAGCTTTTGAGGATGGATTCTGTAGACAAATCATTTTTCTAGAGCCCACGCCAACCAGACACAGCCTCTTCCTATTCTTCATCACACAATTTTTTTAAATGATGTATTTATTTATTTTAGAGAGAGAGTCTGTGGGTGAGCAGGGCAGGGGGCAGAGGCAGATGGAGAAAATCCTCAACCAGACTCCCTGCTGAGTGCAGACCACCCCACCCCTCATGCAGGGCTGGATCCCAGGACCCTGAGATCTTGACCTGAGCCAAAATCAAGAGTCAGATGCTCAACATGGGAGTTACGCTCCCTAGGAGTTACGCTTACATGGGAAAAAAGCATATTTGTCTCTGTTCAGATGTAAATATGAACAAAAGAAACTTAAGGAACAGACTTAGCCTCAAGGTTCTTCTATTATTCAAGCTTCTCTAGAGCCAGCATCTGGATGAAAACCTACGTATCAGCAGAATAGTCTTTTGTTCCCAACAAAATGTGTGAATGCTGAATGGAGTGAGCACATAGCTCATCAAAGGGCATTCATTCCTTGTTCTCCAAACCCACTGCTGCAAACTAAAAAGGACTTGAAACTTACTTAGAATATTCAACTGCCCTTGTATCAGTGATATCTATATATTTATTTATTCATTAGTTACTCATTCACTCAACAAACATTTATAAAGTATGTACCTACTTCATATAGGCTCTGATTAGTGAATCAAGTTTTCATATGGGCATAAGTCTGAGGAGGACCAGGTCACAGAGAGCCTTTCATGGATGAAGAGATTGGATGTTAGCCTATAAACAATGGGAAGCCATTGGTGGATGTAGATAGAGTAACATGGTCCTATTTAGTTTTAGGCAGATCAGCATGATTACCACATTAAATATGGCTTTAAAGGGGAAAAACCTGGGAAGAGGGATGGCTAGGAGGCTGTTTCAGTATTCCAGGTAAGAGATTATGAGATTAAAAACCAGTCAGAAACAGTAGGGATGAAAAAAAGGGTACTGAGCTGAGAGATAGGGACAATAGGATTTGGTGCCAGATTGCCAGGTAGGAACCCAATAACCTTTTGGGACCGTTGCTCTGTTGTACTTTTGATAAAGGATTTTAGTTGTAGTAAATGCCATTTATTAATCAATTCTAGACCAGAGTTTGGCAATCTAAGGTATGTGGTCAAAAATGCAAGAGGGACTTCAGAACATGGAGCCATTCCTTACTGCCACTCACTCTGGGATGCCAAATACTGCTAGGCCTTCCTGTTCACTCCTCCCGCTTAACTTTTAATATCCTCCACAACTCAGGAGTCCTTTTGCATTAGCAAGTGTTTGGGTGATCAGGTTTATTTTTTCTCTCCCTTTCTTTTTCTCTCCCTCTACAGTCTGTAACAGAATAAATAACTGAGAACACTGACCTCAAGCATACGAAGCTGTTGAAATGCTATTCTAGACCTCATTCTAAAATTCGCAAGGCTATAGGCCATGTGACAGTAGATACTCTGGTGTCATGAACATGCCATCTTTTCTAGAATTCCTTTCATTCTTACAAGGGTTTTAGTATTTCTATATCTAAACCTTTGGCCAGGTCAAATAATTGGTACAAGGGATTCTGAGAGATAATGGATGGTCTTCCCAGATTTTCTGATGTTTTGATGAACCTTGAGGCTAAGTCTGTTCCTTAAGTTTCTTTTGTTCATATTTACATCTGGACAGAGACAAATATGCTTTTTTCCCATGTAAGCGTAACTCCCAGGGAGCAAACGTCCACCTCAATTGATTTCAAACCAGCTATGGAGAAACTATACAGTAGTTCATTAATGTAGTTTCCATCTCTCCCTTACTCCCAATACATCTTACAGACAATAAAATTTATCTTCCCATAACACTGATCTCCCTACCTCCTCCCTCATCTTGCTTTAATATTTTCCCTCCCAGTTAACATGTTAGCATTTTAATAGCAACATGCTAGTATTTAACAGGAACCTTTAATTTTTCACTTACATTAGGAATGAACAATGGTGAAATTTTAGGGACCATGTACAGTAAACTGCTGTAAGAAATCATGAGAGACAGATGGTCAGAGAAGGGAATTTCTGTGTCAGATCACTTTGATCTTCATCAGTGATTCTTAGAATATTTAGCTATTTATGTGCAGCGAGCCTTCTCTGAAAACTCCAGAAGCAGTAAGTACACCCTGGGTTACCACTGTGAATGGTGTTAACTCTGGCATCCCTGCACAATTGATTCTTCCCCACTAGACTATGAGCCTGGTATTAAAATCCTATGTTCTTGGCTATTCAAATTCTCTCTGAATGTTGGCATTTGTTTTGAAACCCGTCTTTCTGAATGTATCCAGAGCTGCTATGTTTATGTATAACAGGGAGTGAGAGAGGTAATAAAACTAAGATCGATGGCCTAGTAATAGCCATGATTCCATAGACATTAAAGGGTATTTGTAATTTAGGCCCCATAATATGGCCTAATGCCCTATCTCATGTAGCTATTGATTTTCCAATAATAGGACAGCCCCAGAAAACCTTCCAGGGCTCAGTTCTCCCTGCTGCATCCAGCAAAGAACAAAAACCAGTCTTGTTTATAGGAGCTTAGCCTAGAGAATTGTCTTCTATCCTGGAGGCTGGAAGCACTCTCTGGCTTATGAATTCACTTGCCAATGTTGTTCCTGCATACCTCTCTTTGTCCATCTCTTCAAAAGTTAAAAACAACAGCCACTTAAAAAACAATGTTAAGAAGTTACGATTTAGCGGTTAATAGTGAGGAAGCCCTGAAGAGAACAACCCCCCACCATTGACTTCTCTGACCAGAAATAATGTCCTGGAATGACCCATCACCTTTTAACACATGCCTAAGACTTTGCTGGAAAGGCCTAGAGATTTCTAGTGCTTCTAAAAGCATGAGGACAGACTTTGGCTTTATTACAATTTAAATGTTACCAAAACGCAGCCTTTCAGACAAATACATACTTCCTTCACTTTGCTATTCCCAATGAGTTCTTTAAGAGTATGCCTGTTTGCTGTCTTTTCAGGGTCCCAGGTCATATCTTCGTTCTGAAAAGATTTTACCTACCCTTAAAAGACTGGATTAGCCCTATTCTCCCATAGCTTTATAATCACACAACTCAAGTTTTTTTGGCTTCCACCTTAAACTGTTTGGATAAATAATATATTAAGAGTTCAAGGTCAATGGCTTAGTAATAAGTTGCTCTTATTGCTACATCCATGCTGGTCTTGTTCTGTGTTTCTCTAAATGGGCCCTTGTCCTATTTTTGTATGATTAAGCTTTCACTTTTTCCTAAACTATACAAAAAACAAAAACACAGGGAAACAGCATAAATTCACATTCTGATATTACTATTGGCAAACTCTGTGACCTTGAGTATGTCCTCTTAACTTTAATGAGCATAATTTCCTCATCTGTAGTAAACCCTCCTCTGCCAAATCTGAAAGGCTAATGCAACGGTTCTCAAATATTTGTTCTCAGGAAGCTTTAAAATCTTAACAACTATTGTTGACCTCAAAGAGCTTTTTATTTCCTTAAATGGGGATTTTATCCCTTAATATATAGTTAGAAGCCAAAACCAAAAAAAATTTAAAATATTTATAATTCCTTTATAAATAAGAATTCCATTACATGTTATCATAAAGATTTTTATGAACATAACTATTTTTCAAAAAACTTAATGAGAAAAGTGTCATTATTTTACATTTTGAAATAATCTTTTTAATGTCGGGTTTAATAAAAGACAACTGAATTCACATGTCTGCTTCTGCATTCAATCTGCTGCAATATGTTTCTTTGGTTGAAATACGGGAGGAAAACTTGGCCTCTCCAGGCATATCGCTAGAAAAGGGTGGTGTATTTAAATAGCCTTTTCAGATAATTATGGATATTCTGCTTTGATTCTATACTAAAATTGGAGAAGTGGCAGCTGCTTAAAGGTTGGTTGCCATGTGGAATCTGAAACCACATCAATGAACTTTTTATAAAATCCATTTGCCTATCCACACTTTGAATAGATTTTTACTCACACATCTTTTGTTACATTGATCATTTGGAAAATATCAGTTCACTGAATTATGCAGATTTTCAAAATCCTGACACATTCCAACATACAATATTTAAAAATCTCACTTGTTAATATCACTATGGATCTCATTAGAAGAGTCTTTAAACATTGAAAATCTGCCAAACTCATGGTGATGGGTACAATTTTACAAATACTAATATTTATCTGAAAACTTGAATTTTGTCATTGGCCAAGAACACCATCAATTGTCCTTAAATGTAACAAGCTCACTTTGTTCATTTTGGAGAAAATATCTGCCAAATACCCAAGCCTGCGCAGCCATTGCCGGTCTGTTAGCTGTTCCTTCAAGTACAAATGGTGTTCTGTGAAGAAACTGATGAGTTGAACTTGCAGCTCAAGCCGCTGTACCAGGGCTTTTCCTTGAGGTAATCACTGTACTTGTATGTAGCATAGTTTTTGCCCACATTTTCCAAACTGCAGGCTAAAGCACCCCTAAACCACCGCCAAGAACTTAGAAGAGCTCCACAAATATTTTCAAGGGCGACACAGCAACATCTATTGAATATTGGGCAAAACTCAACATACAACAGGAAAGGAGGGTGACATCCAATCTGACTCCAAGGTTTGAAAACTTGGTGCAGTGACCAATAGGCACATCCCATTAGTAAGTATTTGACATCTATGAATGACATAACATTATCGTTGCTTTCAATTGATACATCAAAACTAAATTGTTTGAACCTATTCACTTAATAAATGAAACAGGTAGTTTTATTTGTTTTGATCTAGGGGCTACCATAAAAACAAACAAACAAAACCCCACTGAGCCACTAATGGAGAAAGCTTAGGAATCTGAGCTTAATATGTATTTCCCATTGGATCACACAGAATATTAAAAAGCTATGTACTTAAAGGTTAGATATTTAATAAAAGTACTATTTTTTTACCATTTCATTAAAGGCAGTCTTAAGCAAAATTGTTTGTTTGTTTGTTTGTTTGTTTGTTTGTTTGTTTGTTTGTGAGAGTGCATGGTGGTGAAAATGAATAACTACTAGAATTATTTGGTGCCATGGCCTTGATTCATGCTAAGGCGCCAGTAATTTTACCCGCCCTTGCTTTTGCTCTACCCGTAAATGCCAACATGGTGAAAAAGGCAAATAATTTCTCAGTGTTGTTATGAAAATAGTTTTGACCTTACACACCCATTGAAAATGGGTTCCCAGGGACTGTACCTTGAAAACCACTGGATAAAAGAATGATCAAATATAATCAATGGGAGGATGCTTTGTGTAACATAAAATGCTGGACTCATTCTAGTTACTAATGTCTTGCTCTCTCTTATCTTATTTTGTAAGTCATTGCCTTAGGAACCAGTGGCCACATCCTGGGCTTATGAAGGTGTTCTTCGTTCTTCGTTCCGGGAACAAATCATCTTTCGAACTCTAAACCCAGGCTTTTTGTAAGCTACTGGCAGTGGTCCTGGTTTTCTATGTGTTTGTCATGTTTAGACTCTTGTCAACCACATCCACTGACTAAGGCAGAAATCTTGATGTCAGTAACAGGATAAGATGGTTAATGTAAACAAAAAATAAATGTATTGAAAGGGAATCGGATAATTCATAAAATTGACTAGAAGGCTGGCATGGCAGGCTCAGGCATCAACTAAGGGAAGAAAAGTAGAGTCACACTCATGTCCCAGACAACAGAACTTGGAATGCCCTTGCTGCCTCTGGACACTCGACATCTCATCACTGATTTCTCAACTCCAGTGCAGCTGCTGAAGATAACCTCTGACAGACTCTACACCTCTGTGTCGTTCTCACAAGAGTCAACTTCCTGTGTGGGGGGCAAGTAACTGACTGTAGTTTAGCCATGGACCTATGCTCTCAGGAGGCAGGAGAGTAACCCTCCCATTTTAGCATCTCACTCCCATTTATTTAGAGCTCCAAATGTGTTTGATGCCAAGCAGTTAAATTGACAAAGGTCAATACTGTTCACTCTTTTAGTGATCAATATCCAAACACACATTTCTTTCTAATCTACAACTTTAAAAAAAGATTTACCCCTGACAGAATTGCTCCACAAGGGAAGACATTTCAAAGACATTATCAGTTATTCCACGCAGCTACAAGTTCGATATATCCTGGTGAAATCTATTTCTCCGACAGGTAGTTCTTTGTGATTTTACCTTAATATTCTGTAACTATCACCTTCATATGCTTCATCAAGTGGTTAGGGGCAGTTGAAGGAAAAAGAAGAAATTAAGTTACACAGCCATGTATTTAACCCATAAGGGAAGGAAATACAGGTGTATTTTCCTTAAATGTGCAACTGTTCACTATCTTGTTATTGATGTTTATGATTTTTCATATACTTTCCCTGATGTTTTTCAAGTTCAGCAAGTACCTTGGTTTTTTAGAGGCAATCTGCAGTTTAGTTACTCAAACCTTTATGCCTAACGGCTTTGCATACTTAAGATCCTAACAACACAGAACTAAAGTTGTTTACCATTAGGTTTTAATACCAATAGTACTAGGAGCTATACTGTGTTCCAGGGAATTCTCTGTGCCATGCATAATCTGTTACCCCCTCACACACACACACACACACACACACACACACTGGTTAGCAACAAGTCTATTTTCCCTAGAGAACTAGATTCAATAATCCCAGTCAATACAATAACCCGTTTTGGCTTGTTTTCTTAGTTATAAGGAGAGCCTGGCATGGTCTGTCAGAATCATTAGAAATGTTATTGGATCCGCTGGTGAGTACCTTCATCCTTTGGTACTAAAATCTGTAAAGCAGTAGAAGCAAGAGTAGCAAGGATGGAAAGCAAAAGGTATGCAAGTGGTTAATTAGAAGGAATTATGAAAGATGCCATTCCCAATTCTACTTCTTACTTACCTGATCCATAATTTATAGCTTTGGAAGAATCAGCACCACATACTGATGACTAATTCACAATGTACACTATATCTAGAAGGTAAGAAGGTATTTTTCCAGCTAGCACCGTAACTGATATTAATTTCCCATTCCACTATTATATAATACCAGCTCTTTTAGGATGATGGGTTAAATAACGCTTTCACTCGACTTTTTTTTTTTTACTATAAAGTAAATTTGTTGAAAAATATATGATTTACCAAAGGCATTCAGTATATCTTTGAATCATAGTATTGTTAGAAACACAAAGACTAGGGAATGTGAATCAAAAGACAGTTAAAGGTTTATTCAGTAAGAACTACCTCTTCCATGATTGGGGTCAAATACAATCAATCTGCTACTAGTTAACTGACTAGGCCTGCAAGAACATAATAGACTACCTGGGGCTCAAATAGGTTGCTGCTAATAAAAGACTAGGCACTCAGCAATGGAAAAACATAAGTCTGTCTTTATGAGGTAAAGTGGGCCCATAAACAGCCTCCATCCCTGCTACTTTAGCCACTTAGCTGATTCATTGGGAAACCACTTGGGTGGCTGGAAAATGGGGCTAACCCTCATATATTCCATTGGGATAGTGAATTCCCTTCCAGAATGTTTATCTGTTGGTTGGTTGGTTGGCTGGCTTTATTTTGGTTTTGGTCAGCATTCATATGGAACATAAATATTCTTACTTTTTAAGCCTGTTTATCCATATAGCTTCTGGTCAGATGATTAGCCACTGCCAATGAATGGCTGTGGGTCATCACTTCATGCCATCTCTTCTTAAAGAAAAGTGAATATTGAGATATACTTTCAATGTTCTACTTAGTGGTGAGGATCTGCTTCCTCCTTCTTCTCTGTCTTCCCCGAGAGAAGTTATAACATTCCCTCAGTCCACTTCTGGTTACACCAGTCATTTATGCAGAGCCATGTATAAGCCAGACTTGATTTCTTTTTCTCCTTAATTAGGAATTTATGGTTAACTAGACAGAAGACCATAAATGTGAGTTGGACGGACACACTGTGCATGTAAGTAAGACACTGGAAATGTGAACAAACTCATGCAATTTACTTGCAAAGTCAGAACCTGTGTGATCCCATTTCTGTAACCACACTTCCTATTGATAATGGAGTGCTGTGCAAAAGAATCAATTTTATGCCAAGGTAAATCAGATAACACCCAAGACATGATGAGAAGCCTAGTTAGCAGAGTTACTTGGTGACCTATAACCAACCAAGTAGTCAAGGGGTTGGCAAACTTTTTCTGTAAGGGGACACATAGTATATATTTTGGTTTTTGTGGACCATATGGTCTGTAGCTTCAAGTCAGCTCTGCTGTGGTAAGTGAAAGCAGCCACAGACAACAGGTAAACAAATGAGTGTAACTGTATCCTAATAAAACCTTATTTATGGACACTGATATTTCTGATACTTGATATTTCATGTAGTTTAACATGTCACAAAATTATTCTTTTTATTTTTTTCAATTCTTTATAAAGATTAAAAAGCATTCTTAACTCGGGCTATATAAAAACAGGCCAGGGACGCCTGGGTGGCTCAGCTGGTTAAGCAACTGCCTTTGGCTCAGGTCATGATCCTGGAGTCCCAGGATCGAGTCCCACATCCGGCTCCCTGCTCGGCAGGGAGTCTGCTTCTCCCTCTGACCCTCCCCCCTCTCATGCTCTCTCTCTCTCATTCTCTCTCTCAAATAAATAAATAAAAATATTAAAAAAAAAAAAAAACCAGGCCAGATTGGCTTGGGTGGTGGCCATAGTTTGCCTGAACCTACTCCAGGCTCTATCAAGGCCAAATAAGAATCCAAGAACCACTTTGAAAAGAACGGTTATTTGTCCAAGAGGTTATACATTTACTTGAAAATCCCAGGATATCTTGCTGTAATGCAACCTTCAAAGGCTTGTCATAGATACAAGCAGCTTCTTAGTCTGCTGTTGGCACTTCCAGCCATATTGGCTTTGCAGGTTCACAAGGGCAAAAGTGGGTGAGCAGTTTTGCAGCAGCTAAAATCAGCTGGAGAGCCATTTCCTCATATGAGCTCCTCTAAAAACTGGCCATCTTGTGGGTCTCCCCGTAAATTGGTTGGCAAATCACATCTAATGACAATTGAATTTCCAAATAGTATTCACTCTTTTAGACTGTTACAAACAATTGATAATTAGTCACATTTTGATACCTTTATCAACAGTTAATTTTTTAATGTTTTTTTTCTTATGAATCAGGTGCATAAAATATGATTTTCCATGAATATTTCACTGTTATTTAACTTGGATTTTTTATTAACCACAGAAATTGACTATTTTTCATGTTTCTATTCTTTTTCTTCCTGGAATTGCCTGTTCCTATCTTTTGCCCATTTTTCTATTAGCTTTTTAAAAACATATCAGTTTGTTAAAGCTTTTTATTCCAGATATTAACCCTTTCTTTTTTAAATATATGGCAAAGATCTTTGTCCAGTGTTTTACTAGTCTTTAAACTTTCATTAACATGTCTTTTGTTGTATAAAAGCTTTCATTTTTTACTAACATCATGTATTTTCCTTTATAGGTTCTGGACTTAGTTTTCACATAGGAAAACCTTTTCCATTCTAAAATTATAAAAATAATATGCATGTTTTCTTTTTATACTTCCAAGAGATCTGTTTGGTTTTTTTTATTTTGTTTTGTTTTTTATAGATAGCTCATCAATCTATCTGATACTGCTTAGTGTCTGGTGTGAGGAGAGAACATATCTTTATGGTTTCTTAAGTAATTTACTAAATAGGTCATCCTTTCCCCACAGATTTGAAATACAAACTTTATTTTATGTACATGATTCTTTATCATCTATTCTTAAATATATTATATATATATAATATGATATATTTGCATAAATAATGAAATATAAATATATAAAATATATTCTATGTTTATAAAATATATTCATATATGTTAAAATATATATTATATCATATAAATATATTTTTAGATATACTTTTATTATTTATGTATATTTATATGTATGAAGGAAAACGTATACATTTTTTTAATTAACCTATTAACTATTTTAATTAACCTAACTTTTGTTCCACTTAAAATACTAGTAAGGCAAATTCTTTTTATTTTTCTTTCAAAATTTCCTTTGCATTTATGATATATTAATTTTCCAGATAATCTTTAAAATCAGCTTCTCAAATTTTATTAGAAATCATTTCATTTTCACTGGGATTATATTAGGGCTTGTAGGATACTTTTAAAAAAGACTCATTTTGGGGGCACCTGGGTGGCTCAGTCGTTAAGCGTCTGCCTTTGGCTCAGGTCATGATCCCAGAGTCCTGGGATCGAGTCCCACATCAGGCTCCCTGCTCAGCGGAGAGCCTGCTTCTCCCTCTCCCACTCCCTCTGCTTGTGTTCCCTCTCTCGCTGTGTCTCTCTCTGTCAAAATAAATAAATAAAATCTTTAAAAATAAATAAATAAATAAAAATAAAAATAAAAAAGACTAATTTAATATATTCAATATTCCCATTCAGAAAAATAGTATGTTTCTCCTTTTATTTATTGTTCTTTGCTCTCTTAAAGGTTTGTAAGTAATTTCAAATCCTTCTTTATTTCTTAGGTTTATTCCTAGATATTTTGTGGTGGTGCTATAATAATGGCTATAATCATCTGTCATTGATATTTTGAATTAGATGTTACTATGTTAAAGACAGACTGTTGATTTGTATAACTGATTTGCATACTGCCAAATTAGGGAAACATTATTAGTTCTAAAAGTTTCTATTTGATTGTTTTGAATTTTAGGTGTAGAAAATCACATTGCTAATAATTCACAGCAGGTTCACAAATCCTTTCCATTATTTATATTTCTCACTTATTTTTCTTACCTGTAATTTAGTTAGGTTCTCTAGCGGAATATTAAATAAACAGTAGCAGATATAGCAGTCAAGTTTTACTATTAATTATGAATTCCTATAGTAATTATTATAGATGTTCTTTATCAGGTGAGGCACTTTCTCATATTCTTTATTTTTCAAGGATTAAAATTTTTTTATAAATCAGTGTTGAATTTTATCAAATGACTTCCTACATACATCATGACTATATTCTCTGCTTTCACATTTTGAAATAAAGAATTACAGCAACAATTCTAATTCATATCATATCACCTTGAAGAAATCTACTTAATCATGGTGCGTTTTACATATGTAATTCTTGAAAATATTTTTGGATCTTTGTATCAATATTCTGCAATAAAATTTGTCTAGAGTTTTCATCTTTCTACAGGTGATTGATTTTTTTTAAATGATTTTGTCTAGTTTATAGAATGAATGAGAAAGCGCCATTGGAAAGTAGATTCATGTCTCCTATACTGATTAATAATTAAAATAACCTAAAAACTACCTGTTAATAAATAGGTTAATAAATAAGTTGCTAGGGAAATAATTTGAGCCTAGTTTCCCTTTGTATGTCAAGACTTTAATGGCCTTTATTTTTTATTTTCTAAACAGTTAGTGGTCTATTTAGTTTCCTACCTCTTCTTGAATCAAATTTTACACTGTATATTTTTCATAACAATCTCACATTTTAGTATGATTTTAAAAATTATTTACATGCATGGCACAAAGTGTTCTGTCAGAAATTTTTGGAATACATCATGTTCCTGTGATTATATTCATTATTTCCTACTAACAATTTCCACTCTATTTTCCTTTTTTTCCTTTATCAGACTGACACAAGAATTGTCTATTTAATGACTCTTTGCAAATAACCAGACTTGGTTTTCGTTTATAAGCCTATCTTTTATGTGGAACTGTAATTGCAAGAGTGAAAAGTTAATCTTACACTGGAGAATATAAAGTGAACAATCATTTCATTCTATGTGCTTCCCAATCCCCCACTTCTCCCTAGTGGAAACTATTACTAACAATTTGGATTGTGTTCTTCCAAAAGTTTCTAAACATTTAATTGTATTTTAAAAAGGTGAATGGATTCATATAGTACATGTTGTATTGTGACTAAATTTTTGTTTAACACATCTCAATGTTCAAGAAAATGCAATCAAGGGGCGCCTGGGTGGCTCAGTTGGTTAAGTGACTGCCTTTGGCTCAGGTCATGATCCTGGAGTCCCTGGATTGAGTCCCTCATCGGGCTCCCTGCTCGGCAGGGAGTCTGCTTCTCCCTCTGACCCTAACCCCTTTCCTGTGCTCGCTCTCATTCTCTCTCTCTCAAATAAATAAATAAAATCTTTAAAAAAATGCAATTATTACAATTAGCAATAATCACTATAATAAAATACTCATATGAAATACTATAGTTCTATATTAGTAATTGCTTTATTTATGATCCACTAGTTTATTACTCATAGATAATATGGCTATAGCCTGTAAGCTATTGAAATAAAATTCAAATATACATAAGGCCAATGATTTTGTTCATTAACTTATATTTGCTGTACATGCAACCATGTTATGAAAATACTGCTTGTGCAACTATAAAAAAAAATATATTGTTGCATTGACAATTTGCACTTCAAACGTCACTCATTTATTCTGTTTCCCAAGAAATATGTATCGATGCTTACTTGGCCATAGGCATTGCTCTAAGAACAGAGGATACACCCAGGCAGATTAAAGAAAATACATACAGTCTCAGGGTCCCCACTCTACTCACTCTTCATTATTTTTCATATTTGTGTGAAAATGAACTCCATTATCACTAAGCTGACTCTGTTTTTACTACCCACTTCCAATAACTTTGGATGTTGCTGTTCATAAACATGATTCTCTTAATTTTTCTTGCTTTCTCTCCTGTCTGACTGGTCTTTTGGTTTTCCTATAATGTCCTGCTTTTTCTAAGACTAAAGCACAGACAAATTAGAAAGAAAAATAATTTCATAACAACCGTTTAGAAAAATACACACAAATAGAACCAATGGCACATAAAGACAAACATATATGAGAAGGAACATTAACTACCCTAAAAATATGCTACAGGAGAGACTTCCCAAGGAAGACAGGTGAGAACCCAAGAATCAATAGAAATTTATAAAATTGCCAAGTGCCCAAAAGGGAAGGTCACTTAAATGTTCAGTAATACTTTATTATGGGGGGGGAGATGGAGATAATTTAGAAATGTATTTACATTATCTGAACATGTGATAGACATTTTCAAGTCCCCATATTTTTGTTTATGGTTCTCCTTTCTCTGGGTAGCTCTCCTTCCCCTTGTCTGCTTAGGAAATTCTTATATATCTTTCAAGAGTGAAATTGTCACTTCCTTTGTGAAGTCTTTCCTAACCTCGTTTACTTTCCCTCCCTCCCAACTCACTCCCAGGGAAAATGTACCATGCTTCTCATTGTGCCTCCCTGTATCCTGGACCTTACTTGTTTTCTGAATCCTCTCTGAACTCTAAGTAACTTCAATATGTAGATTATTTTACCCCTCTACAATCAACCCATGTCTATCATGGAGTGCAGGCCCAACAAATATGTGTCAAATAAGAGAGAGGCTGGTGATGTTTTCCTTCTCCACTGAGCCCACTGCCCGACTGTTCTTGGGTTCTCATGTGTTCAATTCCAAACTGACTTAATATATTCTCTTCAATTGCAAGAACAAACAAATTTAACTCTATATCCCCTCTCAAATCACATCCACTCTTGCTTGCACCACTGAACATTGTATACTTTTTTCTTTGTCACATAGGCTAAATGAACACAAGTAAAATGCATGCTGGACTCTGACTCATTTATTTGTGGACTACTTTGAACTTCAGGCTGAGTCCACAATGCAATGAAATGAAAGGGATGGTTTCTTTGTTTCTTCATCTTCTTGCTCAAACTGGAATTTCAAGCAAATACTTAAAGAAATTCGGGAAGCTAGCCATGATATCTGTGAGAAGAGCTTTCCAGGCAGGGGGGAGAGCCAGTGCAAAGGACATAAGGTAGGGGCACAGTTGGTGTATTCAAAGAACAGCAAGAGGACCAGTGGAGCCGCAAAGAGCACAGTGAGCAAAGGTAAGACAGTAACAAGAGATGGGGTAAGAAAGGGGTTTGGAGGACTTAATCACATGAGGCCTTGTAGATGACTGTAAGGACTTCGGCTTCTGTTCTGAGAGATATGGAAAGCCCCTGGAAGGTTTTCGATACAGGAATGGCATATTTAAATATATATTGTTTTAAAGATTCTATGGTGGCTGATTTGAGAACATGATATAGAGATAAAAGGGTGAAAAAAGGACATTACTCTGTTTCTGGGTAAGAAATGATGGTGATGGTTTAGGTGATAGCAGGGGAGGTGGTGACAGGTGCTTGAATTCTGAATATGCTTTCAGGGCAGAATTTACTGATGGATTTTAGTTTGCATATAAAAGAAAGAGGAATAAAAGCTAACTCTGATTTTTATCCTGAGTAAACAGAAGGATGAAGTTGCCAGCAACTTACATGGGGAAGATTGTGAGTAGATTTTAAAGGAGCAAGATCAGAAATTTGGCTCTGGGTATGTTAAGTCTTCTATGTCTTTAAGACATCCAACTGGAGATGTCAAGTGGCAATTGGATAAATGGAGAAAGGTCTGGGCCACAGATATAAAAGTGGAAGGAAGTTGCTGGCATATAAGTGGTACTAAAGGCTGAGAGAATGGTTAATTAAGATCACCAAAGGAATGAGAGCAGATAAAAAAGAAAAGGTGTAAGAAGCTCTAAGCCCTGAGTCCTTCAGACTCAAAGAAACCTGAATTCAAATCACAGACACCTGACTCTGAGGCTGTATGAATTTCAGAAATTCATTACAGTTCCTTAATCTGTAAAATATAGACCTGATATAAGGATTTGTGACCATACTCTTTAGGCACTAAGTACAATGTCTGTCTCATGGCAAATGCTCATTAAGTGGTAGTTATTTGTTTTGTTGTTGTTATTAAAAATAACTAAAAAGTGGTTTCCAAAGGGTCCCCTGATAATGTGATCCATATTTGGAGAGGATCAGATTATAAAATCTAGTCTGGCCAGAGCAGTGCATTTTTAAATATTCCTGTTAAGCCAGGAGTCTGAGAAAAAGGAAGAGGCATGAAATAACCAAGGTTTTCTTGCTACATTTGAAGAAGTTTCTCAATCCTGACCTTTCCCTCTTGGTGACATATGACTCTGTTGATAACTCCCTTCTTCTGGAAATAGGTCTTCATTTAGACTTTTTCAGAATTTTATGAATTTCTACTTTCTCTTTTACTATCCTTTAAATTCTGGTGTTCTCAGAATTCTCTTCCACGTCCTCTTCATCTCTCCTTAGCTTAGGTTATCCTCTAAATAGAGATGGACCCAAAGTATTTACATGTAACCAGATTCCTCTCATGATGTTTGGACTCACATGTTTGACCACCTGCTACTTACTGGACATGCTCCTTCTTGCCCAGGATATTGTGTATGTTATTCCTGCTGTCTGGGACCTATCCCTTACTCTCTTAACCTGCTGAATACTACCTGTCACTCAGCTTGGAAGTCATTTACTCTGAGAAACATTTCTGTCACCTCAAATGCACTTTCATGTGTTCTAGTGTCTACCAACACACCCTACATTGGGTTACAGGACACCCCACCTTCAGTATCCACATATGGCTGGCAGAGGTCTTGAGTGAACGAGAAAATCCAACCTCATGCATCTGAAGAAAAGCTTTGCATTCTCTACAATTATTACATGAGCTATGAAGAAAAGAGAGGGTTTGATGTGGACAGAAGGTATCTGAAACACACAGAAAGTTGATACAGAAACAGCCAAAGTAAGCAAGCAAGGAAACAAAAACACCAAGACCACAAGAGTTACCAACCCCTTAATACTAGTCAATACTAGCTTTTTTGTAAGTAGTCTATAGAGATGAAAGTGGTAATTAAGCATTGGAGGCATAGAGCTATATCTGTTTATACTGCTATGTCTGTGCATGGCTCAACACATATAGACAATAGACAATTTAATTTCTATGATAATTTGGACACTTATTTTCATAATAAATCTCTCATTGCCTTTCTAGATTCTTTAATTAAAAGAATCTAAGTATATTTTTGAAATCCTCAAAGAGAAATAAAAGATAGAGCTTATGAAGATGTTATGGGGTAGCATATAGAAAGTTACCTCTAAAAGGTCCTATTCATATCATTTCATACAGATATAAACATAGATGTATGTGTGCAGCCCCCATCACACAATGTTCTAGTGTTATTTGATTTTAATGTTAAAGAATAGAATTTTCTGAGGCCCTGCTAAAATGAAAGAACACTGAATTCTATTACCCTCACAGTCCAAGCTAAGTAATAATGTACAAATAACTCTATAGAGTTTAACAACTACAAGAATTCACAGAGTAATTAAAGGAATGTAAGCTTTTAATCACTGCCATCTGGTACCAACTAAGGAAACCACATTTAGCAAAGCTTACCACTAACCAGAAAGATCATCTGTTGTTTCCTGTGCCCAATGCCTCCTCCTTTCTCCCAAGGACAGCATAGTTCTTCTGGGAACTGTCCCTCCCTCTGTTGAATCCATTGGAAGCAGTTGTGCTTACACAACCCTACACTAGCCCCAGTTGAATGATCCAAGAGTTAGCACTTGACTCTAGGTTTTCTCCCAAACATTGGATCTAGAGCATCGAGTAGCCCATAATCATAACATGTTAACACTTCAAAGCAGTTGGTGATCATGGAGAGTAAGAGGGTACACTGAAAGAGGCAGGAATGAGGGCTAAGGACAGAATTCTAACAGCAGGTACAGCCCTGAGCTCTATCTCCATCCTTCATGTACCTATTGCTCAATCCTTCCTCAAAGTTCTTGAGCCAATAAAAACACTTCCTGGCTTAGGCTTGTTGAAGTTGTGTTTCTATCATTTGCAAAGAGCCCTGGTTAATAAAACAAACACAGTAGAAGCCTAAATTTATATGATCCTGTGTAATTTATATAATTTCTATCTAAACTTTGATTTCCAATGTAAATAAATCAGGGATTAGAGAAGGCAACATCTAAAAATCCTTTCAGATTTAATATTCTATGAGACAAGTGCACTCATAGAACTAATTTTAATTTTTCTCTAGAAAATATCCTCTCTGATATGCACACCATGTTCGCTTATGCAATGATCACATGGACTTGAAAAGAATAAGCATCTACTTGTAACCTAAAAACCCTCTGAGATATATGCCTTAGAGCACCAAATAGATTCATCAGCTTTTAAATCAGAAAATAAAACAGAAACAAGTTTGAGAAATAAAGAAAGGAACAGGCAACTATTATAATCCTTCTCAGTCAGCCTTTTAATGACCTAAAGTTTTCAAACCTACTCAAAACACCTACAACTTAATCACCAGTGATTTAAGGAAATTGGGAGATATGGTTATTCTCTGACAACCCATTTGAGGATTTCTAATTATTATCTAATTATTTAACTTTGATTAGCATTCACCAGTAGTGATCCCAAAGAATACTGAGACGCCAATGAGAAGTGTGAGGTAAATTTTTAAAAGAAAGAGAGAAAGACAAAAAGGAAGGAAAGGAAATAAGGGAGGAATAAAGGGAGGGAGGGAGGAAAGAAAAGAAGAAAAGGACATAAATTTCAGAATAAAACTGGAAATTCAAACTTCTATGGGATAGAAGCTGAGAAAACTGTAAAGAACACAGAGAAGATGAGATGTGCATGGAAGCAGCTGAGATTTCCTGAGCAGTGTTGCCTTGGTTCCGATTTCACTGGGATACGTCACAACGTACTCAGAACCTATAATATCCCATGTGTTGTGGTGTGCACTTAGCTTACATTTTCCAAGAAACTCATCATGTACCACTAGGTAGGTTTACTGACCCCATTTCTAAAAGAAGAGGATTCTTAAGCTCAGGGAGTTTAGGCCAAAACCAGTGAATATTGAGAGGGTCAGGATTTCAAATCACTTCTGCTTCTCCTTCAACTACGCTCTCTACAGCTATATGTGAAGTCCTACAAATAGCTCCGTAAGTTCTGAAAGAAAAGAATGTGGTCAGCCAGAATGGGTGGACTCTCTGGAGGAAAGATCTCCTAAAGCAGTGGTTTTCAAAATGGCGGTTGTAGGACCAGGATCATTAGTGTCACCTGAGAACTTGCTAGAAATGCAAATTCACACCCCTCCTCCCCCATCCACAGACCTACTAAGTCAGACTTTAGGAGATGAACTCCAGCAATCTGTGTTTTAATAAGACCACAGTGTGATTCTGAGGTACACTCAAGTTTGAGAACCACTCTTGAAGATCAGTGGTATACCAAGACCCCATGACTTTGCTTCCTTCCTTCCTTTTTTTTTTTCTTTTTGCCACTTAGGGTACTTCTTGTGTCCATTGCTACAATTCTGCCTCCAAACTGCTTACTTACCCAAGACCATTGTGATAACCTTTAAAAGCCCATTATGTGCTAAGCTTTGCAACAGAGTCCAACAGATACAAAAGTAAATAAGCCTCTAGTTTCACGAGATTACTTAAAATCTCACGAAAGAAACACACAATTAACTTTCAAACAAAATAATCTGTGATAAATATTCAAACAGGAGAACATGGTAGTTTTAAAAAATACAGAGTTGAGTAAATAATTCTAACTGGGGGCAATATGGAATGGCTTTTCATCAAAGATGTGATCTTAGCATGGTCTTTAAATAAACTATAGGATCCAAGCAGAACCATACTGAGGGTAGCCAGGATAGGAATACATAGTAACGGTGGTTAGTGCAGAAGGAACAATGTAGAAGGAAGCCATTTCAATGTCCTACATGCTACCCTATGTTTTCTTTCATCTGTGCCTCCTCGAACATTGTCAATTCTATGGCAAACGTCCTCTGGCTATACTACAGTAAAGAAATTCCCCCTTTAAGCTCACTCTACACCCTGAACTTTCGCTTCACTGCAATGATTAAAACTGACCTTTCTCTAAATTTAAAAATCTCTTTCCATGCCCTTCCAGGAGGCTGCAAGTTCATTAGGACAAGGACCACCAGGTCTGTTTTATCTACCCTTATATACCTAACCTCTAACACAGTGCCTGATATATAGCATGCACACAATGATATTTGTTTCCTAAATGCACAAGACAAAAATGGGGGTGGGATAATTATCATGAGGGGGAAGAAGATGCTTTTTGGAATCAGACAGACCTAGGTTCAAATCTTGGATCTGCCTTTCTTAAATTGTATCATCTTTGGTAACTTCTGTAATTCCTCTCTTCTTAAGATTTTTTTTTCATTTTAAAATAAAGATAAAGTTGCTTTATCAGAATGTTATAAAATTTAAATGAGAAAATGTATTTAAACAACTTGGCATATAAACAACATTTAACAAAATGATAATATTCAATGCCACATAAAAGGCATTATCTAGAAGACAGATAAGATCTAATAAAGGTTATTCAAGAGAAAAAAGGAGCCTGGGTGGCTCAGTCGGTTAAGCATCTGTCTTCAGCTCAGGTCATGATCCCAGGGTCCTGGAATGGAGCCCTGCATCGGGCTCCCTGCTCCGCGAGGAGCCTGCTTCTCCCTCTCCTTCTGCCATTCCCCCTGCTTGTGCTCTCTGGCTCTCTCTCTCAGTCAAGTAAATAAACAAAATCTTAAAAAGAGAGAAAGAGAAATACAAGGCATTTAGGAGGATGTAGTGTGCTATAAACCCCTGCTGCCCTAGTCGTTACCCCCATCCAAATAACTGTCATGATCCTCAGATGTAGCTCAATGAGGAAGGGAATAAACGAACAATGTGAGGAAGCAAGTGGATGAGTAAGGGAAGTAGGAAAGAGGGGGGAGACAGAGAAATGGAAACGGGAGTGGGAGAGAAAGAGCTCCTCCCGTAGAGCTTCTGCCCTCGGGTCAGTAAGGGCATTCCCTGTCTAAGGATACATTGTTACCACACCCAATACACACCTGACCTCTCTATTCCTGCTTGTCCATATCCACCCATTCACACTCTACCCATTTGTAAGTGCTGGATATCCAACTCAAGACAAGTGACTGAATATAAGTGCTCAGATCCAGATATAGGATTGGAAGGGAAAAACCCCCAAAACAATAAAAGTATCAGAGTAAATATAAGAAGGAGAAGATAATTCTTCTTGGAAATTAAAAATGGAATCTTACATCTTAAGGTATAAAAATATCTACTAGTTAATAAAGTAGTCATGTCTGGATGCTGAATTTCTGAATTATATAACTGAAAAGAAGTACTCCCCAGTCAAGACCAAAATAAATGATGAGAGAAACAAAATGACACAAATGAAAAATCCAGGAATTTAATAGTCATCTAAAAGGAGAAGGAAAGACAGGCAGGGAAAAATTAAATGAATTGCCAAAAGAGTCAGGTAATCAGATTGAAAAGTTCTAAGTGGTGCCAAGTGGGAATAATAAAAATATAATCACAGTTAGACACAAGCTAGTGTGAATTCTTGAAATCTAAGGATAAGTTTAAAAAAAATTAATCACAAAAGTATCTGGAAAAAAGTACAATCTACATAGAAAATAAAGAGTTTCATACTGACATCAGATTTTTCATTTGCAAAATGCATCCTGAAGGACAATGCAGTAATATTTCAAACTTCCGAGAAAAAAAAAATTGTTTTCAATCTGAAATTCTAAACCCAGTAAAGTTATTATATCATCCCTACACCTATCATTTCCTACAGGTAGGAAAGCAAAATTTCATCAGTAAATTCAGAAGTAATTATTACATAATTTTATGACTTTAAAGAAATAGCTGCTAATATAAGAATTATAATTTGGAACTATTACTATAAATTTTATACCTCTAAAATACCAGTAATATTTGGAAGGCAGTTCGTAATAGCTAACATTATGTAGTATTTGCTGATGTTCTAAGCAACTGGAATTCATTTAATTCTAAGAGCAACCATCTGAGATTAGCATTTTATCCTCCAAGTTTTATAGAAGACAAAATTAGGACACAGAGATCCTGGGTAACCTGCCCAAGGTCCTACAGCTCACGAGTGTTGGACTTGCAATTAAAATTCAAGACAGTCACCAGGGTCCCTGCTCTTCACCACTGTCCTATACATTGCTTAGAGATAGTGGTTAATTCACAAGACTTATGTAAAATTCTAAATTGAAACCTCCTGTCAAGAATTCAAGGGAAATCAATGACGAATAGATTACATCTCACAAATTACTTGATGTAAAAATAGAAACAAAGAATGTATGATTAGTCCAGTAAGTATAATGAAAGGCAAAAGGGCAGATAAAATAATTACATATAATAGTAATATAATGGCAAAGTAATTTTCAGCATATCAGTGATCATAATAAATATAAATGGCCACATTTACTTATAAAAAGTTCAAGATTTTAATTCAGAGATAACTAAAATTTAGTTTTATGTAATATACAGATGAAATATCTAAAAATGCAAAAGAGAATTTGAAAATGGACAAATATATGCAAAGGACACACACACACAAAATCTCCAAATCTAAGTGTATTCATTGATGAATTTCACCAACTATTTAATAAAGGTATTATCAAAATCTTTCACAGAATCTTCCAGAGAGTTGAAAGAAAACAACTCAGTCACAATTACTTGCGAACTTTGTATAACCTTGATTAAAGCTTATGACCTTACAAAAATAGAAAATTATTGCCCAAATTCTTCTATAATTATAGATGCAAAACTTCCACACTATATATTAAGCAAACAAACTTCTATTGGGTTATACGATAACAATGGACCACAGTTCATTTTAGTAAAGATGCAAGATTACTTTAAAACCAGAATCAGGGGCGCCTGGGTGGCTCAGTCGTTAAGCGTCTGCCTTCAGCTCAGGTCATGATCCCAGGGTCCTGGGATTGAGCCCTGCATCAGGCTCCCTGCTCTGCAGGAAGCCTGCTTCTCCCTCTCACACTCCCCCTGCTTGTGTTCCCTCTCTTGCTGTCTCTCTCTCTGTCAAATAAATAAAATCTTTAAAAAAATAAATAAATAAAACCAGAATCAATGTAATGTACTATATAAACAAAAGACAAAATCATGATTACCCAGTTGCTACAGAAATACATTCCATAAAATCGAATGCCCATAATGATAAAAGTCCTTAGTGAACTAGGAATATAAGGGATTATCTTTATTCTGATAAAGGGTATCTAAAAAAAGTATAGCAAACATTAGACTCACTGGTAAAACGTTGAATGTTTTTTTTCCAGAGACTGGTAAAGAAATAATCATAACTTCTGTAACCAGTCCTATTCAACATGGAATAGCCACTACAATAAATCAAGAAAGAGAAGTATAATCTATAAGAATTTGAAAGGAAAAGAAAAATGTAACAATATTCATAAGTGACATGACTGTGTTTATAAAAAATTCCAAAGATTTTAAAGAAAATAATGAGAATTAATAATTAAATTTAATCAAATCTCTAGAACAAGATCAAAGGAAAAAAACAAAGCAAAACACCTCAGGGATACTAATCTTTCCAAGATAACTTTCACATAATGTTTGTCAAACCAATTGATATGTTTGGATCTTATTTCTAAAGCTTACTTTAAGTCAATACTTCATATATTAGAGTACATTTCCCCACAAATACATATTAATAGTAAACTGAACTGCTGTATTTATGGACTGGACATAATCTAGATATTAATATACTAGGGAATTCCTTTCTTTACCTACATTGGTATTGGAGCACCTCGGTGTCTCAGTCGGTTAAGTGTCTGCCTTCAGCTTAGGTCATAATCCCAGAGTCCTGGGATCAAGAGGGTCCTGGGATCGAGCCCCACATCAGGCTCCCTGCTCACCCGGGAGCCTGCTTCCCCCTCTCTTTCTGCCCCTCTCCCAGCTCATTCTCTCTCCCATTCTCTCTCTCTCAAATGAATAAATAAAAATCTTCAAATACCTACATTGGTATTTTCCTGAGGATCAGGAATATATTTTTCAATACCACTTGGAAAACCATGTGAAGAAATCATGCTAAGGGTGTGCATCCATAAAACTGAGTCCTAGCACTCTCCATGCCCCAAACCCTAGGTAATAATTTCTCAGCAGATTGCATAGTTTTTGAAAGCTGCATCTGGAATATAGAACCTCATCTTAAAACCTAGTTATGATCTAATCTCTTAACAGGAATATGAGCCATATTCCTTGTAGAACAGGCAGTGGCTTAACAGTAGGAGGATTGCTTTCTAGTCTTGACATAGCGAATCTCCTATGATTTATGAAATTCACCTAAATTTCTTAAGCCTCAACTTCCTTATGGTTCCTGATGAGGGAAACATATCTGAGTTTTATAGTTAGAGCACAATTACTTTTCACATGGCATAGAGTCAACATATTTGAAATATTCAATTCTAGAACACAACAATACACTCATCTCCTTGAAATCACAGTTAATCATATGACAGAAAAAAATAACTAAAAAAAATAAAACAGCAAATATTCTAAGACAGCATATAAATACCCCAATTCCTTTCAAATTCTAATCTTTATTATTTTATTTATTCACTGGGCACCAATTATGGGTCATTTATAAGGAGAAGACTCAGTCCTTTCCTTCAGAGAGTTCACAGTGAAAAATAAGACTCACAATGGAAGTACTTGGGAAGCACTTTTCCTGCCTCTTCTCTACTCATGGCCGTTGGAGGGACAGGGAATGCAGATTGTGAGTTCCTCAAAGTCATCTTACCCAGTTAAGTGGTACCAGCTTAGCACAGCACCTGGCTAACCCTTGCTCCCTGGACTCTGATTCAGTGGAAATCCTACATCCCTCCAGTTCTCTGCACACACTCTCCTGGGCATTGCATCCACCCACCTTCAACACAGCCCTCAAGCAAAGTGTCATTCAGAGCCCCTCTAGCACACATTGGGGATCACCCCTGTTTGTGCCAACATCAGCTGTGTGTTCTGCCTCCTTGGTTTCCCTGAATTTGGTTTTACAACTTAAAAAAAATGCACTGATATGACTGAAAGGGGAGGATCCTATCACCTACTGTCCATAGCACCCTGATGTGTCTTCTCATTTCTTAAGAGAATAAATTCTTATCAGCAAACATTCTTTTTTCAGAAATCAGAGCCATAAAAACCTGGCTTACTCTTTTATAAATAGGCCCCCAATAAGAAATTGTACCATATTAAAACTAATCTTAACTGAATAGGTTTTAAAAACAGAGGAATTTGGCTGAGACCCAAATCTTCTCTTGTGGCTTCCCACTGGCTCTGTGCTCTCCTAAGGCAGCCCCTGGAACTATTACACTAACACAGCCATTCTAACATTTTGATTCTGGGCCCACCAGTAGCTGAGAGAATCCTGCCCAAGTTCCCAAGTTCTGTGATCCAATCCCAAAACATAAGCCCTTTTATGGTTAGCCCTAAGGGTATGCATCTATGGCCATTCATTTTACTTAAAAATAAGTAAATTACAAATAATCTATTGATTAAAAATATGGCATTTCCCAATCAAAGGTAATATCTTTTAGAGTTTCATGAGGACTCTAAATTGAGTATTCTACCAAGAAATCTGGCCACCCTGCCTGGCAAAGTTGGACAGCTCTTGAAGCCCAATTGTGCATATTTGAGGTCCCTACATGTTTGGGGAAGGACATTTTGTTATGTATAAAGTATCAAGACTGTTATGAATTTGTTGTGCTTTTGAATTACAACTATTCTTACTTTTTAATTAAAAATTGCTGATGGAGAAAAAGATGGCAGAGGAGTAGGGGACCCAATTCCAACTGGTCCCTGAAATTGAGCTGGATATCTACCAGACCACACTGAATACCCACAAAATCAGCCTGAGATGTAAGAAGATAGATCTGGATCTCTACAAACAGAATATTGCAGGCAGTTGGTTTCGAGGTACGAAGTGGTGAGCCGTGATTCCACAGGCAGATATCGGAGGATAAATGGCAGCAGGAGGGAGCCTGGCCGTGGGGATCCTACACCATCAGTGAGCAATAGCCTCCTGCGCTGGGGACGGGCACAGACTCACAGACTGGTAGAGGCGGGGAAAGGACTTTAGGGCAACCCCCTGACGAAAACCAGGAGTGGAGGTGCCGAGGGTGTGAACTGGGGGCGGCTGGCGGTTTTAGAAGCACAAAGGGCAGAGATGTGCCCCGACCTGGAGGCAGGCCTAGGAGCACCGTGAAGGGGCACACAACCCAGGACACTGCAGTTTATAGCAGCACAGACAGAAACAGATATAGTGTGGCCTGGAGAGCTCACTGAAGAACAGACTGCAATCTCTCTGCTCTGAGGCAGAGGGTTGGAAACTGTCTCTTCTGCTCTGACTCTCGGAAGAGACGCGGAAAGCTGCCAGGGAAAGCTGCCAGAGAACAAAAGCCCCCCCAAAATGGTTTTCATTGAGCCCATGCCCCGCCACAGGGGGAACAACAACTCTGCCCAAACAGGGGTGCCTGAGTAACAGCACGGCAGGCCCCTCCCCCAGAAGACAGCCTGGGAAAACAAGAGGCCAGCAACCCTAAGGTCCACAGAAAACAGGTGCATCTTGCTTGGGTTGTGGGCAATAATTTGTACTCTATACATTCCTTCAACCACCCCTCAACAGAATGACTAGGAGGAGGAACCCCCAAAATAGGAAAGACTCAGAGACTATGATTTAGGCAGAGATTTACAAATGGATTCAGATATAACCAAGATATCGGAGATAGAATTCAGGCTAGCAATTGTGAAGACAATGGCTAGAATGGAGAAATCAATTAATGGCAACATAGAGTCTCTAAGGGCAGAAATGAAAGCTGAATTGACAGAACTTAAAAATGCTATCAATGAGATCTAATCTAATCTAGATAATCTAACAACTAGGGTAAGCGAGGCAGAAGAACAAATTAGTGACCTAGAAGACCAATTAATAGATAAAAAGGGAAAAGAGGAGGCCAGGGAACAACAACTCAGAATCCATGAAAATAGAATCAGAGAAATCTAAGTGACACCAAGATATGTTCCAATGTCAGAATTCCTGGAATCCCTGAGGGGGTGGAGAGAGAGAGAGAACTAGAAGTTATATATGAGTAAATCTTAGCTGAGAACTTCCCTAATCTGGGGAATGAAACAAACATTCGTGTCCTAGAGGCGGAAAGGACCCCTCCCAAGGTCAAGGAAAACAGGCCAACACCCCTGCATGTAATAGTAAAACTCGCAAATCTTGGAACCAATGTAACCATCTTAAGGGCAGTTAGGGGGTTAGAGATCCCTTATGTAGAGAGGGAGGAACATCAGAATAATGTCAGACCTATCCACAGAGACCTGGCAAGCCAGAAAGGCCTGGCAAGACATATTCAGGGTACTAAAGAAAAAGAACATTCAGCCAAAAGTACTTTATCTGGCAAGGCAGTCATTTAGAATGGATGGACAGATGCAGAGCTTCCAAGACCAGCAGAAACTGAAAAAATATATGACCACTAAGCCAGCCCTGCAAGAAATATTAAGGGGGGTTCTATAAAAGGAGAAAGAGCCCAAGAGTGAGATACAACAGAAATTTACAGGGACAATCTATAAAAACAACGTCTTCACAGGCAACATGATGACAATTAATTCATATCTTTCAATAATCACTCTCAACGTGAACGGCCTAAATGCTCCCATAAAATGGCACAGCGTTGCAGATTGGATAAAAAGACAGGACCCATCCATATGCTGTCTATAAGAGACTCATTTTGAACCTAAAGATACATCCAGACTGAAAGTGAAGGGATGGAGATCCATCTTCCATGCCAAAAGACCTCAAAAGAAAGCTGGGGTAGCAATTCTTATTTCAGACAAATTAGATTTTAAACTAAAGACTGTAGTTAGGGACACAGAAGGACACTATATCATTCTTAAAGGGTCTATCCAACAAGAAGATCTAACAATTGTAAATATCTATGCCCCCAACATGGGAGCAGCCATCTACATAAGCCAAGTATTAACCAAAATAAAGAGTCATATTGATAACAATACGTTAATTGTAGGAGACTTCAATACTCCACTCTCAGCAATAGACAGATCATCTAAGCAGAAAATCAACAAAGAAACAAGAGCTTTGAATGACACACTGGACCAGCTGGACCTCATAGATATATACAGAACATTCCACCCTAAAACAACAGAATACTCATTCTTCTCAAGTGCACATGGAACTTTCTCCAGAATAGACCACATACTGGGTCACAAATCAGGTCTCAACCAATACCAAAAGATTGAGATTATTCCCTGCATATTCTCAGATCATAATGCTTTAAAACTGGAACTCAATCACAGGAAAAAAATTTGGAAGAAATTCAAACACTTGGAAGCTAAAGACCACTCTTCTCAAGAATGTTTGGGTCAACCAGGAAATCAAAAAAGAATTTAAACAATTCACGGAAACCATGAGAATGAAAACATATCAGTCCAAAACCTATGGGATACTGCAAAGGCAGTCCTAAGGGGGAAATACATAGCCATCCAAGCCTCACTCAAAAAAATAGAAAAGTCCTGAATTCACCATCCAACTGTACACCTTAAAGAACTAGAGAAAAAGCAACAAATGATGCCTAACCACGCTTTAGAAGAGAAATAATTAAGATTAGAGCAGAGATCAATGAATTACAAACCAGAAACACAGTAGATCAGATCAACAAAACTAGAAGTTGGTTCTTTGAAAGAATTAATAAGATCGATAAACCACTGGCCAGACTTATCCGAAAGAAAAGAGAAAGGACCTAAATTAATAAAATTATGAATGAAAGGGGAGAGATCACGACTAACACAAAGGAAATAGGAACAATTATTAGAAATTATTATCAACAACTATATGCCAATAAACTGAGCAATCTGGATGAAATGGAGGCCTTCCTGGAAACCCAAAAGCTGCCAAGACTGAAACAGGAAGAAATTGACAACCTGAATAGGACAATAACCAGTAAGGAGATTGAAGCAGTGATCAAAAACCTCCCAAAAAACAAGAGTCCAGGGCCTGATGGATTCCCTGGGGAATTCTACCAAACATTCAAAGAAATAATACCTATTCTCCTGAAGTTGTTTCAAAAAATAGAAACAGAAGGAAAGCTTCCAGACTTATTCTATGAGACCAGCATTACCTGAATCCCCAAACCAGGGAAAGACCCCATCAAAAAGGAGAATTTCAGACCTATATACCTGATGAATATAGATTTCAAAATCCTCAACAAAATCCTAGCTAATAGTATCCAACAATACATTAAAAGGATCATCTACCATGACCAAGTGGGATTTATCCCCAGGATGCAAGGGTGGTTCAACATTCGGAAATCAATCAATGTGATAGAACACATTAATAAGAGGAGAGAGAAGAACCATATGGTCCTCTCAATTGATGCAGAAAAAGCATTTGACAAAATACATCATCCTTTCCTGATTAAAACTCTTCAGAGTATAGGGATAGAGAGAACATTCCTCAAGTTCATAAAATCCATCTATGAAAAACCCACAGCAAATATAACCCTCAATGGAGAAAAGCTAAGAGCCTTTCCCTTAAGATCAGGAACACGCCAAGGATGCCCACTCTCACCACAATTGTTCAACATAGTACTAGAAGTCCTAGCAACAGCAATCAGATAACAAAAAGAAATAAAAAGTATTCAAATCAGCAAAGAAGAAGTCAAACTCTCTCTTTTTGCAGATGACATGATACTTTATGTGGAAAAACCAAAAGACTCCACCCCCAAATTACTAGAACTCATCCAGCAATTCAGTAATGTGGCAGGATACAAAATCAATGCACAGAAATCAGTCGCTTTCTTATACACTAACAATGCACCTGTAGAAAGAGAAATTAGAGAAATGATTCCATTTACAATAGCACCAAAAACCAAAAGATACATCGGAATAAACCCAACCAAAGAGGTAAAGGATCTGTACTCTAGGAGCTACAGAACACTCATGAAAGAAATTGAAGAAGACACAAAAAGATGGAAAAACAGTCCATGCTCATGGATCGGAAGAATAAACATTGTTAAAATGTCTATGCTACCCAGAGCAATCTACACCTTCAATGCCATCTCGTCAAAATTCCAATGACGTTTTTCAAAGTGCTGGAACAAACAATCCTAAAATTCGTATGGAATCAGAAAAGACCCCAAATCACCAAGGAAATGTTGAAAAAGAAAAACAAAGCTGGGGGCATCACGTTGCCCAATTTCAAGCTATATTACAAAGCAGCGATCACCAAGACAGCATGGTACTGGCACAAAAACAGACATATAGACCAATGGAACGGAAGAGAGAGCCCAGATATGGACCCTAAACTCTATGGTCAAATAATCTTCGACAAAGCAGGAAAAAAATATGCAATGGAAAAAAGACAGTCTCTTCAATAAATGGTGCTGGGAAAATTGGACAGCCACATGCAGAAGAATGAAACTCGACCATTCTCTAACACCACAGACAAAGATAAACTCAAAATGGATGAAAGACCTCAATGTGATACAGGAATCCATCCAAATCCTAGAGGAGAACGTAGGCAGTAACCTCTTTGACACTGGCCACAGCAACTTCTTTCAAGATACATCTCCAAAGGCTAGTGAAACAAAAACAAAAATGAACTTTTGTGACTTCATCAAGATAAAAAGCTTCTGCACAGCAAAGGAAACAGTCAACAAAACAAAGAGGCAATCCACAGAATGGGAGAAGATATTTGCAAATGACACTACAGATAAAGGACTGGCATCCAAGATCTATGAAGAACTTCTCAAACTCAACACCCAAAAAACAAATAATCAAGTCAAAAAATGGGCAGAAGACATGAACAGACACTTCTCCAAAGAAGACATACAAATGGCTAACAGACACATGAAAAAATGTTCATCATCATTAGCCATCAGGGAAATTCAAATCAAAACCACATTGAGATACCATCTTACACCAGTTAGAATGGCAAAAATTGACAAGGCAAGAAACAACAAATGTTGGAGAGGTTGTGGAGAAAGGGGAACCCTCTTACACTGTTGGTGGGAATGCCAAGTTGGTACAGCCACTATGGAAAACAGTGTGGAGGTGCCTCAGAAAATTAAAAATAGAGCTACCTTATGACCCAGCAATTGCAGTACTGGGTATTTACCCCAAAGACACAGATGTAGTGAAAAGAAGGGCCATATGTACCCCAATGTTCATAGCAGCAATGTCCGCAATAGCCAAACTGTGGAAAGAACAGAGATGCCTTTCAATAGATGAATAGATAAAGAAGATGTGGTCCATATATACAATGGAATATTACTCAGCCATCAGAAAGGATGAATAAACAACTTTTACAGCAACATGGATGGGACTGTAGGAGATTATGCTAAGTGAAATAAGTCAAGCAGAGAAAGTCAATTATCATATGGTTTCACTTACTTGTGGAACATAAGGAATAGCATGGAGGACATTAGGAGAAGGAAGGGAAAAATGAAGGGGGGAGGAAATCGGAGGGAGAGATGAACCATGAGAGACTATGGACTCTGAGAAACAAACTGAGGGTTCTAGAGGGGAGGGGAGTGGGGTGATAGGTTAGCCCAGTGATGGGTATTAAGGAGGGCACGTACTGCATGGAGCACTGGGTGTTATACGAAAATAATGAATTGTGGATCACTACATCAAAAATTAATGATATATTGTATGGTGACTAATATAACATAATAAAATAAAATTTTAAAAAATTGCTGTTAATTGTCCTCTGTTATTGTCAGTTTGTTGTGGGTTATTTGATCAACTATATGAGGTATGGTGATATACATTTAAATCAAGAATAATTTGGGGGCACTTGGGTGACTCAGCCAGTTAAGCATCTGACTCTTGGTTTTGGCCCAAGTCATGATCTCGTTGTTGTGGAATCCAGCCCCGCATGGGGCTCTATGCTCAGCATGGATTCTACTTTGGATTCTTTCTCCCTCTCCTTCTGCCCCACCCTGCTCGCACGTGCGTGCTCTCTCTCTCTCTCAAATAAACAAATAAAATATATTTTTTTAAAGGAATAGTTTGGACTTCACTTTGTCTAATGAATGGATTTTAAAACACTATTTTCACTGTGCTTCATTCAATCACATAATGTTTTCCCCAGCACTTGTCTGCGGCCAGGCACTGAGCAGAGCAGGCCCAAGTCCCTGCCCCGTGTGGATCATGTGAGTCATCCATACTCTATAGTTAAAGCAAATATATAACAATCTCTCCTAAGGTTTGCTTTTATTTTGACTTCATTTCGATAACTGAATTCTTTTTCAAGTAGGGAAGGAAACAGCAGAGGTGACATCCAGGGAATTTTCCTCATTAAGGTAAAATACAATCAAAACCATTTGACACTTCAGCACTAAATGATGTCTGAGCTCCTAAGATACTCTTCTTCAGGGATGCTGGTCAAGGAACTCTTTTGGGCCGGTACTAAAACAGCATTCTTTAAATAATTTCAAGCTAGGGTGCTTGGGTGGCTCAGTCGTTAAGCATCTGCCTTCGGCTCAGGTCATGATCCCAGGGTCCTGGGATCGAGTCCCACATTGGGTTCCCTCCTCAGCGGGAAGTCTGCTCTCCCTCTCCCACTCCCGCTGCTTGTGTTCCTGCTCTCGCTATCTCTGCCTCTGTCAAATAAATAAATAAAATCTTTAAAAAAAATAAATAGTTTCAAGCTAAACCCCACAAAACTCTGCTTTACTACCTGCCTAAATATGCTACTTCGGATCCAAATTTCCCTTAATAAATTTAATTCAGCATAGCCATCACCCAGTCCTACATCAGTACTTACAAATCAGACTCCCCTTCAAGCCTGTGCCACCTCCCTCTCTCCACGACTAGTATGGGCTTTTATTTCTTGCTGGGCACTTTAGCTAAAGCCTCACTGCCTACCTTCTGGGCAGTGAATACAATTCCAATACAGGCAAGCCTGCTCAGTGAAAATTACTCATGGTTCAGCATGTGCAGGTTGCACAGCAGAGGAATAGGCTTTGTAATCATTCCATTCATTGGTCTGAGCTGAACTTCTGATGGGAAATTGTAATGAGGCTGAATTACCGCTACTCTCCAACTAACCGATATATCCTACAGATGGGGAGAAGGGTGGGGTTTCCAAAAACCACTCCATTGTTTTAGGTGTGTGTCTGTGCATTTTATTCCCAGAATCCATTTTTATTAAGTCTCATCCTGGGGAGAGAACACAAGCTTTTAGGCTGGTCTTACCTTTCTATCAAGCTTCCCTGTTGTCTTGGCTGCTTGAAATGAGACATTCTTACCCTATCTGCTTTGTCATATGTAAAGTGGGAAATATTTTTATCTGTGCTATGGATTTTGAAATTAGAGATGAGCTCAGGAAAATTTTTAGCATTTAATTGGGACTTAGAAGGTGCTTAAAACATATAATAATTGTTAAGCAAATGGTAGTTGTCTGTCCCTTCATTTCAGAATTTGAATAAGCTTCAGGTCTGTTCCACTTATAATGCAAGAGTATTTAAATATGTCTCTTAATGTGTATATGTTGATATCAAAAACTCAGTGAGAAATGAAAGGAGCTTCACAGATTAGTTAATCTCATGGTTTAATTTTTTCAACATATAGGATATTTTCTTTAAATAAAATCTTCTTTGATATTCTGATATGGATAGGTGAAACATGAGTTTGCTGGTTGAAACAGAAGAGGAAGCCTAAAACTGCATTCTGCCCCCCCCCCCCGATATTGAGCCAGAAGGACTTCAATGAACTTCTTTGACTCTCTTAAACCTAATTTGAAAGGTACTAACCACATTTTCTATTGTATAGATGAGGTAATTTAGAACCAGCACAGACAAAAAGACTTTCCCAAGATCACATAGACATTAACTAGGATTAGAATCTAAGTGTGCAACTCTGGGGCCAAAGTTTTATATTCAGCTTATCTATTTTATTCATTCAATAAGTATTTATTGAGAAAGGACTATTGTGACAGGTGTGGGAAGGGTTAAATGTGGTAAAGTCTCAATCCTGCTCTAGAGCAGGTGAACAAAAGGGGAAGAAATTGACCACACACCTCCAAGTAAGTTCGAGATGGAATAAGGCAAATTCTGTTAGAGGGAGCACAAAATACCATGGAGAAGTGAAAAAGGGAGCGATTTGTTTTGTTGGAACATGATGTTGGAAGCCAAGAGTAATTGCTTTTAAAGAGAGCCTTTAAAGAATGGAATAATCTCCAGGCAGAAATACAGAAAGAACATGCCAAGAGTAAGAAGATACACAAAGGCATAGAGTCAGGAAAGCATCTTCTAGGAATAATGAATATTTCAAGTTTGCTGGACCATAATTACACAGGGAAGTGGCGAGAAATATTAATTTCATTTTAATTTTGTTCAATGTTGTGCAGGGTCTTGAATGTCTGGCCAAGAGCCTTGGACTCAATCCTGCAGGCAGTGAAAAGCCATTGAGAGATTAGGAGGAATTGAAGAAATTATTTGGAGCTGTGATTCAGGAAGATTGCTGTGATGCTAATTTGGAGCAAAACCTGCATTTAACAACCTATATATTTTTGGATCTGGCATTACTAATGAAATATAAATAGAATTAAGTTTTTAATAAACCTTATTCCAGACAGTTTTATGTTTACAGAAAAATTGTGACAATAGTATAGTTTTATATTATCAATATATTCTGTACCTACCCTATTGTTAACACCTTTAATTAGTAATACATTCCGGATATTTGACTCCTAACAAATATATGACTTACATATGTTTTCTCCCATTCTATGGGTTGTATGTTCTTTTTCTTCATAGTATCTTTTGGTGTGCAAAAACATTAATTTTTGAGAAATCCAATTTATGATTTTCCCCCTTTTTTTGCTGGTGCTTTTGATGTCATATATTCATCACCAAATCCAAAGTCATGGAGATTTACTCCTATGCTTTCTTCTAAGACTTTTATAGTTTTAGCTCTTAAATTTAGACCTTTGACCCATTTGACATTCATTTTTGTATATAGTATGTGGTAAAGATCTAATTTCATTTTTTTGTGCATGGATATCTAGTTGTTTCAGCACCATTTGTTAGAGAGACCATTTTTCCACATTAAATTCTTTTAGCATCCTTGTTGAAAATCAGTTGACCATAGATGAGTGGTTCATTTCTGGACTCTCAACTACAGTTATCTACAAGTCTATCCTATGTCAGTACCACATTCTTTTTTTTTTTTTTTTTTAAAGATTTTATTTATTTAACAGAGACAGAGATAGCGAGAGCAGGAACACAAGCAGCAGGAGTGGGAGAGGGAGAGCAGGCTTCCCGCGGAGCAGGGAGCCCGATGCGGGGCTCGATCCCAGGACCCTGGGATCATGACCTGAGCTGAAGGCAGACGCTTAACAACTGAGCCACCCAGGCGCCCGTCAGTACCACATTCTTGATTACTGTAGCTTTGTAAGTAAGTTTTAGTGAGTTTTGAAGTGTGGAATTGTGAGTCCTACAAATTTGTTCTTCTTCAGGATTGTTTTGATGTACTGAGTCCCTTGTGATTCCATAAAAATTTTAGGATCATCTTTTCTGAATGTGCACAAAAGGCATTCGGGAGTTTGGGATTTCATTTAATCTGTTGATTACTAGGGAGAGTATAGCCTTCTTAATGACTTACTTAGGTCTTTATTTTTTTCCAGCAATGTTATATAATTTCCAGCATTCAAATCTTGCACTTCCTTGGTTAAATATTTTCCCAAGTTCCTTACTGTTTTTGAAGCTATTCTAAATGAAATTGTTTTCATAATTTCCCTTTTAGACTATTCACTGATAGTGAATGGAAATAAAACCTATTTTCGTATGTTGATCATATAATTCTCTAACTTTTCTGAATTTGTTTATTAATTTGAAGAGTTTTATGGGGGGATTACTTAGAACTTTCTATATACAAAACCATGTCATCTATCAATACAGATGTTTACTTCTTTTTTTCCCTATATGAATATTTTTATTTCTCTTTCTTGCTTGATTCCTCTGGTTAAGACTTTTAATACAATGTTGAATAGTAGTGCAGAAAGAGGGTATTTTTGTTTCATTCTTGATCTTAGTGGGAAGCTTTCAGTCCTTCCTCACTAAGTATGACGGTAGTTGTGGATTTTTCATAAGTGCCCTTCGTCATGCCAGCCTGTAAATAATTTTGATGACTGTCATCTATTTTAATACATACATCCTAATGGGTTAAATTCTCAGTGGTCCTATCTCATTCTCTCCACCAGCTAATCACTAAACATGCTTTTATTTTTTATTTTTCAATCTGGGGATAAGAGAAAGAAACTAGTAGTTATTGAGCATTTACTACTTAAAAAATATTATCAAAAACTAATGATGTAATGTATGGTGATTAACATAACAAAATAAAATAAAAAGAAATGGAAAACAAAACAAAACAAAATATTATTAATTATTCTATCCCAATGTGGAGATTATAACTCCGGTTTTCAGATAAAGAAACCAGTGATTAAATACCTTGTCTAAGTCACACAGTTAGTAAAGGATACAGGCGAGGTTCCGTGTGACTCTAAAATGCATGCTTCTGCTCTGTGTGAATCTGAGAACAGACTAGGCAGTCAGAGCGGCAGTTGCATAAGTAGTGTCTGAGAGCAGAGAATAACCTGCAGGCAGGGAACAGATTCTTCTCTTGATATGGAAAATGCTTCTTTAACAGAGGTTAGCAGGAATACTCAAAAGTGCTAGTCACTTGAAGATTCACACCCTTCAAACCTGTTGAGGCAGACTAAGACCTGGGAATATATGCAAGGCCCTGAGGATAAGAAGGGAAATGGGTGGATCCAAAGGCAGGGGAGGCTTGGGAACAAAACAGAAAATAACCTCCAGGGAATGGGGTGCAGGGAGACTACAACTCTGGTGAACGCTTCAGGGAAAAAAAGTTTGATGTTACTTGAGTCTGGAACGCAGGGTCTTCTGCTAATGTGGTCTGAATTCGTCTGTTCAGGGAAGGGTTAATGCCTGTGTTTGTGTTGTGGGCGGTGGGGTTGTTACTTGGATTTAAACCCATGAAAAGAGATATATAAAAGCTCATGATCCAGTTGTGCCTGGGTGGTTCAGTCAGTTGAAGAGTCCAACTCTTGATTTTGGCTCAGGTCACGATCTCAGAGTTGTGGGATTAAGCCCTGTATCAGGTTCTGAGCTAGGTGTGAAGCCTGCTTAAGATTCTCTCTCCCTCTCAATCAGAGAAAGGCAATTATCATCTGATCTCACTCATATGTGGAATTTAAGAAACAAAACAGGATCATAGGGGAAGGGAGGGAAAAATAAAACAAGATGAAATCGGAGAGGAAGACAAACCGTAAGAGGCTCTTAATCATAGAAAATAGACTGAGGGTTGCTAGAGGGGAGGGGGGTAGAGGGATGGGGTAACTGGGTGATGGGCATTAAGGAGGACACATGATGTAATGAGCACTGGGTGCTATATAAGACTGATGAATCATTGAACTCTACCTCTGCAACTAATAGAACATTATGTTAATTGAATTTAAATTTAAAAAAATTTTTAAATTCTCTTTCCCTCTCCATCTGCCCCTCCCCCTTCCACTATCTCTCTCTCTCTCTCTCTCTAAAGGAAAAAAATAATCTCATGATCCACTTCTTTCTTATCTCATTCGTCTCTCCTACAAACAAAATTTCATCTATATAGACAACTTACAACACTGAAATATGATTTTTTTCCCCTCTTACAGAATATCCTCAGTATTCCAGTGTGGGATATTCATGAGACTATCTATTTCGATTGCCTGAGTTCAAATAACAGCTTTCATACTTACTAGTTAGATGATTTAGGCTTAGTAAGGAAGTTCTTTTATTCTCTGTTTCCCCATCTATAAAATAGGATGCTAAAACTGTCTACCTCATAGAAGTTTATATATATATATATAAAAATGTGTGTGTATATATAAATGTGTATATATATATAGACACACACACACTTAAAACTGGCTGATGCATGATATGCCCTATATATTTACTATATTTTTTATTATTGCCATTAGTGATGAGATGGTGATAATAATAATGATGATGTAGTCTCAAAGCCCAGAATATGACTGCACAAAATAGGTACTACATGGTATTTGTTGAGTGAATGAATGGGTTAATGAAAATTCTACCAAGGTAATTTCTACCAAATTAATTTCTGCCAGAAATTTAATTAATTTCTTTCAGAATAATATCAAACCATAAAGATCTCACAACCAACTACTCACAGAGGCAAAGTTAAGCATTTAGTAAATCAGGATTCTTGGTACTCAAAATACAAGGTAATGAGGATTTACATTCTTCAGACCCTTTTTTTTTTTAATGTTTTATTTATTTATTCATGAGAGTCAGAGAGAGAGAGAGGCAGAGGCAGAGGGAGAAGCAGGCTCCCTGCCGAGCAGGGAGCCCAATGCGGGACTTGATCCCAGGACCCTAGGATCATGACCTGAGCCGAAGGCAGACGCTTAACCATCTGAGCCACCCAGGCGCCCTATTCTTCAGACCCTTTATAGAGCAGTGAAATAAAAAAATGATGTTTGGGGTAAGCACCTCAAATAATGTTCACTCTGAAGATTTCTTCTGATGATAAAAAAAAAAAGTATTTCTTTAGCACTGTTAATTAGAAACAAAACCCTTAAAAAGCTTTCTTTCTTTGATTCAGTTTTCTGTTCCACTTATGAAATAAAATAAATACACCCACAAAAGAAAAACATTTTATGCACAAAGATATTCACCATATTATTTATAATAGAAAAAAATCTCAATTAGCTAAACATTTAAATACAGCAAGATGAATAAACAAATTGGCAAATATACCATGAAAAGAGCATTAGCCAGACTTTTTAAGTGTCACACGCCAAGAATGTTGGCCATGTGATACAAAGTTCTCTTAGAAGATATTTGTATCAGCATGTAGAAATGATTGCCAAGTTCCTGGGGGAAGAAAGAAAAAAAAAAAAACCTCATATATCTAGAACATATTTTACTTAACCTAAGATTTACAAAAAGACCTAGAAGTTCTTTGAATCTTCTGTTTTTTTTTTTTTTTTTTTTTTTTTCCAAAACTCTGTTTATATGGCTAGTGTCCATGGTTTATAGCAGATTCTCTGTCTACATCTATGACTTCTCAATCAGGTAAACCCCAATGCCTCGGAGCTCCTCTAAGTCCAGATTGATGTACCGCCAGGAGATAAGTTACGGACCTGTGTATTAAGACAAAATATATCTGATACCAAACCTACAGGCATGCCATTCATGGACTCATACAGGGTCATGGGCAAACTATGGCCCAAGAACCAAACCTGGCCCATGCTTGTTTTTGTATGGTCTATATGCTAAGAATGGCTTTTCATTTTTAAAGAGTTATGGGGGTAGGATAAGGAAGAAAAAAGAGAGAGAGATCATATGTGACATGCAAAACCTAAATATTTATTCTGACCCTTTACAGAAAAAGTTTGCCAAGCTCTGCTATCAGAACAAAGCCAAGAGGCAGAAGAATTTCAACAGACAAGCTTCATGTCTGCCCTTTTCTTTTGAACACAAACTGAAATACAATAATTTTTCTCAAAGTGGTTTGAACTTGTTAATTGGGGGATTTGTAAACAGAACTTCAGGAATGACATTAAAGTTTGCTAAATTGTCTGAAGTTGAATTTCTCCAACGTAAAGTTCATTGAATCTTAGATTGGAAAACAGAAGGCAGATAATAAAGAGTATTAATTCTTTACACAAATACAAATGTTTCTATGTACAACCAAACTGAATCTTTGGTATAGACCCACTAGAACCTTCATTAGGTAACACTGTAAGAATGCTGAAAGCTAGTGATTATATACAATTCAAAAAAAATCCAGAATTTTATTTATATTTAAATAGTGCATCATTCAGACTAATTTATCACTTATCAAAGGATTCAAGCCTAACAAAATACTTGAGAGAACATTGGTGTGATAGTTCAATAGATTGCTATGCATGCTTCTTCACACTAACAAAGCCCATCCTGGTTCTTGGGTCAGTGTTTAGTTTGGCTGAAATATCTTTTTTTTTTTTTAAGATTCCATTTATTTGACACAGAGAGACACAGCGAGAGAGGGAACACAAGCAGGGGGAGTGGGAGAGGGAGAAGCAGGCTTCCCGCCAAGCAGGGAGCCCAATAAGGGGCTCGATCCCAGGACCCTGGGATCATGACCCTAGCCGAAGGCAGACGCCCAACCATCTGAGCCACCAAGGCGCCCCTGAAATACCTTATTTTGATAAGCCTTCACTGATTCACTCAAATTAATGAGGCCTTCCTGTATCTGGCTAATGAAAGGTCTTTGCAAAGCCTATGAGTTCTGCTCCACTTGTCAAATGTGACCAGAAGATTGCTAACAACATCAAGAGGGAAAAGAACATCATTTGATGGTACAGTTTGGAGGGTATTTCAGGAGAAGGCGGTCTAGCCAAGCATTGTGGAAATTTTTGAGACTGCCACAGACCCCGGAGCTTTTCTGGGGTCTTTGTCCATTCGTGGGTGAGCCAGTGTAAGTATAAGTGTTCCATAACCAACTATCTGTGTGAACTTGAGCTAAGCACTTTACTTCGTTGGGCCTCAGTTTCCTTATACATAAACCAAGGGTGTGTTGGGGTGGGGTTAAATGATTTAACAATGTCTAAGAACTCAAAGGTCCTTTGTTGCTTGGATTCCAAGACTATCCTAGAATCTCGTAGGAAACTAGAAGCAAAACCAGGGCAAGAATCCTTTCTCTGGCCCCGGGGCCAGGTCTCAGTTCTTCCTCTTGTCACTACATACCAAGGATTCTGTCTACACATCAGTGCTGGAGTATTTCTCCAACAAATATCACCCCCACACCAATTCTGGAGAACATTATATTTGGCTGTACCGATGTCTCTCTCTACACCACTCCAACCCACATCCATTCTCTGATTAGACTTTTCCTGAATTCTTTCATATGTATTAAAAATAGAGTTGATCACTCATTTATTCATTCATTCAATCTACTATTTTTGAAATACCAAATAATCAGTACAATTTAACATTTATTTTTGGCTCAATACCTATGTACCAAGCTTCTGAAGACTTGAGGTCTGTCCTCATGTGACCTCAGGATCAACCCATATCCATTTACTCAGGTCTGCTTCTGTACCCACTTTGGCCCCAGCCAACCAGACACAGTGCACAGATAGAATTCCCTCACCTGAATTAACATTATATCCAAGTAACTTTATACCAAAATATTGTTCCAAATCTTGGGAGGACACTACGCTATGACTTTCATCCTATGTCACTACATATATTGTTGCTGCTTAAAGTCAAATACACTTTCTTCACATTTTTCTGTACTTCCCTAAACCTCCTTCTTGGCTCCTTTCTGCTGTTGGATTTGAATCTGCATTTTTATGGTGAAGCCTACCTACATATGTAATTACTTTGCTATGCACCTCCTCTGATCTAACCACAGTCTGGCTAGCCCTGAGAATTTCACTCCCCCTGTTGTCCTCTCCAACAAAGGACCATAAGGTCAGTATCCTTCTTTCACCCATACTGTTCCAGATCTTCCTTCATCTTTATGTGAAAGTTTCTCCAATTGGAAATCAGGCATCTACCTCCAAACAGATCCCGTGAAATAACAAATAAGAGTTAATTTGCTTTTAACTGGAGATTCACACTGGTTTATCATAATTTTACCAGAAGCACAGGTTAATGATTTAATATCCTTTTGTTATCACAAATACAGGAATATGAATCATTAGATAAATAACAAAGTTCACCTGGCAAAACTTTAGAAACAAAGAAATGCATGGGGAAACAACTTAACAAAAAAGGCTCCCACTGGTGAAAATCTGGGAACAAGAAACTTCAACTTCAGCGCATTTAACTACTCCAAGACCACCTGAGTGTATAAAGATCTATCTACGCACCTAGACAGAGTGCTTGAGCATTAGACGGGCTGCCAAGAAGTTTGCAGAAGCCAAGCAGGCAGCCAAGCTGAGATTCTAGGCCAGGAAAGATATCAATCAGGTCAAACCCACCTGGCTGGTTTATGACTTCTGGAAAGCTCCAAGACTGATGGTCAACACGCAGACCCTCAAAACAAACACCACACCTTTCCTCGCCCAGGAATTTGAGAGTTGGTGAAACCATAACACTTATTTAAAGTGACTTTACAAATGAGGAATTTTATGCCTATGGAAGAGAAATGATTTGTTCAATATCACAACATCAGTTTGTAGTAGAGGGGAACTACAACTTAAGCTGCTTGTTTTCTCATCTGTTTCTGTTATGCAGTATGATGATGGGCTGAACCGGAATTTTAAAAACACTACCATAGAAGAAACCAAAGTGAATTATTTAATGAATTAGATAATGATAAATATTATAAATATACATTATATATAAATATATATCACATGTAAAACAGAGGACACATATAATAATAAATACAATTATATGTAAATAGTAAATTTACTAAAATTAACAAAAATTCATTGCAAAGGTAATTAAGAATATAGTAAAATACCTGGGTCTGAGATTATCCAGTAAAAAAAAAAGTTGGTTTCCTATTAGTAGGTGCTCATCTCATTCTGTGAGTAAACACTAAACTTTCCCAACAGAAAATCATCCACATTAAACCCACATGTCCAACTGTTTAATCACTGTAATGGAACCCACTGATTTTGCTTTTCTTGTGAAAATCTTTGAAATGCCTACCCGTTTATTATACCATAGATAGAGTCAGAGTTCTTAACCTATATTCAACTGAGTTAAGTATATCAAGATGCTATATCAGAATCTAGAACTTAGGGAAACAGATTAAAAGCAAACAAAAGAGGAGAAACCATCCCTGCCCTCACAGGCTTCTCAGTCTGGCGTGGGCGAAAGAGACCAAACAGATCATTCAGTGCAAGGCTGTCATTGCTTGGGAGAGTGTTGTGTGCAGGACACAGGACATGAATAGCTCTGGTTGTACATGTGAAAACAGATAACATCAAGGCATTACAAAAAGAAAGAAATTTATTTATAACCTGCCTTTCAGAATTTCAAAAGGGAAATAAATACTGTGGGGGTGCCTGGGTGGCTCAGTTGGTTAAGCGACCGACTCGTGATTTCAGCTCAGGTCATGATCTCAGCTCAGGTCATCATCTCATGGGTCTTAAGATCAAGCCCCCTGTAGGGCTCCATGCTCAGTAGGGAGTCTGCTTGGGATTCTCCCTCTCTCCCCTTCTCCTTCTGCTCCTCCTCCTGCTCTCTCTCTCTCTGAAATAAATAAATCTTTGGGAAAACAAAATAAAAGGGAAATACTGTGAAGCACATCTTCCCCAGAGTACCCTAAAAGGAGAAAAGGTCTCCCATGTATTAGCCTAGATCATGGGGATCACAGCTGTGGAATTCACTAAGGAGATGACTTCATTAGTAAATAAGAATCCTTTTCCTCCCACTGAAAGAATTCATTACCCTCCATATTGTGATTCCCTTTCCCAGCCTTTTGGGAAGAGTGGAGGTGGTTGCTTCGACTGTGTTCGCATGTCTGTGAGGAGGATGTGAGCTCTGTTATTGGCACTTGTGATGTGGGGGTTGAATCAGGACATGCAGTAACTTGGGGCTCATGATCTCCCAGCAGCCTGATGAAGTAGAAAGAACAGGAGACTTAAAGCCAAGAAAATACTACAAAAATAGTAGTCTTTTGACCTGAAGCACATTATCCTATGGCCCAAGTTTGAGTTTATCTTTAAAGGAAGAATGGCAGTCTGGGCAGGAGTGCCAGAGGATAAAAAAGGATCTGGCACCAAGTGGCTCACTCATTGGTTCGCATGCTCCCTGTCTCACTACTGGACCAAAAAAACAACCTTCCCGACTGGTACCGTACTCCCTGACCCACCATCACCCAGCACATCTTGTTCACTATGACTAGCACTCCTCAGTCAATACTTGGAACCTGCCATTTCACTGATTTAAAAAAGAAAAAAAAAAAAAAAAAAGACAATTTGTCAAAGCTGGTTTCATGTGTAGGACCAGGTGCAAATGTTTATGAGCGCATTCAAGGCCCTGCCTAACCTGCCTTTCCAATCCCTTTCTCATTCTTCCCATGAAAAGCCTCAACTTCCTTCAAGCCTATTCAGGAACCCATGTGGAGGGGCGTGTAGCAGCCCTGTCACCCGGAATACCTTTTCCTCCTTTACCCCTTTAAATCTTACCAATTTCTTTACAGTTCAGCCTCGCATTCCCCTGTGATTTTGTCTCATATTGGCAGCACCCCCTTTGGAAACATGGCATGCATTGTTCATGCCATTAACTTAGCAGATTCTCTTTTATAGCCAAATAATTTTCAGGTCCTTACTGTGTTGGTCCACGGTGGAAAGTGCTCTAAATAGCTCTGGAAATTTCCACATGTGAAAGTCTCCTCTCCCCAATTAGATGACAAGTTTCTCAAGGGCAGAAACCAGTTACCAAATGTGTTTAATATCATCCACAGGATGTATAAAATGGTGTTGTCTAAAGAAAACAACAACAGTATTCTCGCTGAAATGGAATGCACTTGGGTTTTGAGTACACTGGTTATATTTAATTAAAATGGTTTATATGAATGAAGAAATAAATGCATGAACTTTCTCACCTCCAGTTTCTTGGGGATAAAATGTGTGGGTCAATTACAGAGGATAAGAATCTGTTATTTGCCGGTTCCTCGTTGGCCACCTTCCCTTCCAGATGAGCGTGTAGAGCCTTGGAAGGAAGGCAAAACCCCAGACGGCAATTTACTTTAGTAAAGTTTTGACAAGCTGTTGTGCTTACTACCCTTGTCAGTTCCCAGCACAGCAGCAAGGTCACCTGAGCAATGGACTTGAAACACAATTGAAATAAACAGAATAGATGGTGAATTTCTAGCCTGACCGATCATAAGCCTATTCTTCCTCCGCCTCACTTTGAAGTTCTGCAAAAATAAGGCTGATGAAGGGATTCTTTCATGCTTCCCAGGCCTCATGAAACCTGCCATAACACCTCCCACATTCTGTACCTTTTCAGAATCCGCCTAAGGAAAGCAAACACACACACATGCCCCCTAGACTGCTCCACCCGTGTGGGCCTTTCATTTCACAGTCCTCTTGAAAGCGTTATTTGTGAGGCTTAAAATATTGTGAGCTTGCAGGGGGAGGAAACAAGTGCTCTGGAGAAAATAACACACTAGGATAAGCCACATCACATTGTTTCTTCTGGGACACATTTTGTTCTGGGAAAACGTCCTAATAGCCTCTGATTTCAGAGTTACTGTGTATCACAGCACTGTGCCTTGGAAAATACAATGACATTTTCTATGATGATATTGTAGTGAAATAATAGCTCTTCAGTCCCATAAGCAGCAGACTGACGTTCAACATCTATTAGAAATAGCTCCGGAGATAGGACTGGTTTCAGGGTGGGGGTGGGTAGGAGGGGGGCAGATTTCATAAACTAAGGTGTGATACAAATTTTAGCACAATGTCAGCTGCTTTTTTATCCAAAATGAAAAACAGAGGCGTAGCTAGTACCATATGGTGTACAAAGCCCCAGCTCGGGTGACAATGACCTACACCCTGGCAGAGACACCATCATTTAAGTTTAAGTCACTGAGCCGCTCTGTGTTTCAGTTCCCTATTTTTTTTTTTTTAAGTAGATATAATAAAACCTACTTCATATGGATTTTTTTCTTTCTTCCCTTGAAGACTAGAACCAACATATGGCTCCTGGAATATACTAAACACGCAATGGCTGTCACTGTTTTCATTATCCGATGAAAATGTGAAATGTGAAGCCTCTCCCAGACCCCTGGTACCACAACCGTTCCTCACCAGCACTGAATCATCGACCTTCATGAGCAGGGAGAACAGCACTGAGACCAGGCCCTGAGCATTTTCATGACCACTGAAGACCCTCTGGCTTTCTTGAAGTCTGCTGATAAGATAAAGGATGGGCAACATATAAGCTGTTAGGATTTATGTGCCCCGAGACCTCATGAGCTCCTCCAGAAATCCAGTTCCTTCCTTTAAAGGCAATTTTGTTTTAACCACCAATACAATGCCCTAGGACCAAAACTCTGGACTCCTGGCCATTAGAAATTCAATGTTTTTTCCTTCACTTGTATATTAATTTTCTACTCCTGCTGTGACAAATTACCACTGGCTTAGTGGCTTAAAACAACACAAACTGATGATCATATAGCTCTGTCAACCAGAAGTCTAACACGGGTCTCACTGAACTATAAACAAGATATCAGTAGGACTGTGCTCCTTCTGGAGACTCTAGGGGTGAATCCATGTTGTTGCCTTTTAAAGTGTCTGGGAGCTACTCACATCCCTTGGCTCATGGCCCCCTTCCTCCACCTTCAAAACCAGCAACATTATATCTCTCCAACCCAACTTCTGTTGTCACAGTGCCTTCCCTGACCTTCCTCTTCTGCCCCCTCTTCCACTTTTCAGAACCTTTGTGATTACATTGAGTCCACCTGGATACTCCAGGATAATCTCTCTATTTTTAAAGTCAGCTAATTAGCAACCTTACTTGTACCTGCTACCTTAATTTCCCTTTGCTACGTAACCTAACATATTCAGGTTCGGAGGATTAGGACATGGACATCTTTGGGGTAGCCATTATTCTGCTAAACACAATTTGATTTTAAATCTTTTTTCTGAGAAAGGAAACAACCTTAAAGACCAAGTTTTGCCATCAGTGAGAAGGCAATCTGAACATTTATTGAGTACCAGTTATGTGTCAGTCACTGCATATTTGTTAACTCAAATGCCAACTCAAATTTGTTAACTCAACACCCGTAGGTGGGCTAGCAAAGGACCTTCTTGACTCTCTCTCCCTATTTCTGTAACACCAGAGTAGACCTTTATTGCATTACATATAAACCTTGAGATTCCAGAGAAAAAGAACATTCTAAGAGGACAGTTATCAGAGAGTTTGTGAGAAGTTTGAAAAGTATTTCTTAAATGTGATATATTACTTCTAATATTTATTGATCAACTTATATTTAGCATTCCCTGGGCTAAATACTTCTTACTTATGCAAAATATTATTTAATTCTTATCAAAACCCTAATTGGCAGGGCACCTGGGTGGCTCAGTCAGTTAAGTGTCCCAACTCTTCATTTTGGCTCAGATCATGATCTCAGGGTTGTCAGCCTCCCCGCTCAGAGGAGTCTGCTTGAGATTCTCTCCCTCTGCACTTCCCCCCTACTCTCTCTCTCTCTCAAATAAAATAAATAAATCTTAAAAAAAAAAAAAAACCTAATTGGTAACTATCTGTATATTAAAGAAAGAAAAAAGACTTCAATAATTTGGGAAATTGTTCAAGGACACACACTAGTAATTGGCAGAATTACCATTTGAACCTAGTTTGCCTGACTTGAAAATGCATGTGTAAAACCATTATACTAACTAGTTCTGATATGTTGGGTCACAGGGCATCTAGTAAAGACTGAAGCTTGAAAGGATTTTAACTTGAATTTAAAACAATGTATTTAAGCTATGTCAGACTCTCTGTCTAGCCTCCAACGCTGATTTCTTTGAAGGAGGAAATAATCCTTTGGAAAGGTAAGTATAGGCCATTCCCTTGGGGAAAAACAGAACCCTTAGCCTAGCCAAGGGGGACAGGTATGCATTTGGGAAGAGGTGATGTCTGAACAACCAGGAGGAAGGACAAAGTTTTCCAAACAAAAGACAGCAGGCATAACAACACAGAGATACCAACCTCCGTAGAACATGCAAGTAACTGGAATGTTAATACTAATATGATATAAAATGTGGGAAAGGAAATGAAATAGGATAGGTAGACAAAACAAAGTATTCAGGTCTTTGAATGCCATGCTAGAATTTGAAAGATTTCTGAGCAAAATTAATGTGATATTTGTAGTTAAGAAGAATGTAGGGCAACCACACTTGAGGGGGGATAGGACCCATTAGGTTGATGCCAGTGCCTGGGGAATAAATGCTAAGTTTGAGAGAGGATTAGTTGGTAGTGATGGAGAGAAGGGACCAAACGTGGAAACATCGGGGGAATTTTGAATCCCAGCCCCTGAATCAAGCAGGCCTCCTCCTGAGGAGGAGCAGCTTGGTATCTGCAGTGAGGCATACTGAGGTGACCTCAGAGGTCCCCCCTTTTCTGAGACTCAAACTGAATTGAGTTGAAGTGCCAAACCTCCTCTGAAGAGGCATAATTTAGAGTCTGTCTTAGCCTTGGCAGCATTCCTCAGCCTTTTGGAGGAAGATTATACTTTCCAGCTGAAGTCTGTAAGAGTTGTTTCGGTTTTTACGTCAGGTCCACGATAGAAACTCTGGGTAATGTTCTCGTTCTCTTGCTGGATTGCACACAATGCACACTGTGTTTTTTGTTTGTTCAGGGAGAAAACCATCCTTGGTTTTCCTGTTATGAGAAGGGGTGGGGAAGGCGCGCAAAGATCAACCTAAGTACATTTTAACATTTCCTTACTAAGGGCTTGACGGTGCTTCACAAATGGATAAAGATTTCACCGGAAACAAAAGAAGAACCTTCACCCTTCAGCTAAATAATGGTGCAGACCTACCATTTTAAAATTTCTCTTGACATGCATTTATTTAATCACTACCTCGTATTTGCCAAATGACATACTCAGTCAACAAACATGTTTTGGACCCTTTTATGAATCAAACTCTAAGGGAGGTATTTAGTAGTTATACAGCTACACCACACATGTGACTCAACTTCTCCAGTCATTGTTTCCTCCTCTACAAAATTGAGAGAATACGAACTCATGTAGCAAACACAATGTCAGGCAGGAATGATTAAGCAGTGATGCACCTGAAGCTGGGCAGGTAAAGGTTGGAAGAGAGGGTTTGATTTAAATATTATCGTACAAGAAGGGTCAATTTTCTGCCCAGAGTTCATTTCCATCTACAAGAATAACCACCCCCCAACCCCACACCCCCTCCGTGGGCAAAGAACACATAAGTAGACTATAATGCAGAGCATTCAAAGAAGAAACAGGGAGCTCTGGTACTTCGCAAAGGTGAGATTTCATTCTTAAGTAATAGGTAATCAGAGACAAGCATTTATAGTTCTTTTTGAATAGAAATAATAATGTGATTTGCAACCTGCATGTGTTGAGAGCTTCCCCATATGCCAGGCACCATGCTAAATGCTCTTCCTAGAATGATTTCATTTTGAATCTTCACAGTACTTTCTCATTTGTTTGCCCATTTTGCAGGTAAGAAAACTGATGCTGAGGAAGGCTGCATGATTGTCAGATGGTGCACAGTCCATATGTTAACAAAGTCAAAAAAAAAAAAAAAAAGTCAACTTGGTGCTTGACAGCCCAACTCTAGAGCCTGTTGCTAATCTGTATTGCAACACCTTAGCCAGATGCTCAACTAAGCTAAAAAGTCTCAGCATCTTCTTAAATGGCCCCCAGAAAGTAGAAATAAGTATCTACAGACCAATGCAGAATATAAACAACATGCAACATGGGCAATAACAAAAATGAAGGGAAAGAATTAATTAGAATTTTCCTCCATTCCTCAGTGAGGAGCTGTTGAGAAATTGATGGCAGAATATTACTTCATAGCTGATCGTATGTATCTGTGTCATATGTGAAAAAGCCACAGATCAATTTTTAAAAACAGATATATGAAACCAGATCTGATTGTAGAATCTTTCCCCCTTGAATATTTTGGAGGTCAGTGTATGGACAATAAGGAAAGTCATATCTTCACACCAGTGAAGACTTACAGGGAGAGAAGAAGAGACAAAAGATCTCAAGTATGTGCAGGTTTGTCAGGCTGCAAAAAGATGAATGAAGAGGTAAATGGCCCTTGGCTTTGCAGAGCACATTCATGAGCCATTTGGGGAAGATGGAAAACTAAATTCTCTATGCTGGGAAAAAAAAAAAAAAAGAGGGGACTGAGCTTCAAGGAGCCTTTTTGAAGAGGTGTGGGGGGCCTGAGCATGGCTGGGCCCTGGTGCTCTGGGAAAGGCAGCAAGGGGAAGGGCTTTCAAGTGGTGAGATGCCAGGAAGACAGGAATTCCACATGCGATGCATTACCGATAAAATACACACTATAGAGTGAAAGACAACGTTGATGTTATTCCACTTCTCTATGTTTATGATGAACTTTAGCTACTATATTCTTCCTATAATTAAATTTATATATTTAATTTTATGGCATGCCTAATATTTAATTTTATGTAGTTTGCACTGCTACAAATTAAAACCCAATCACTGCCCCCAAAGCTTTAATAGTCTGTTTTATAGACACAAAGGCCTCTTAAGAGAAATCACAGAGCACAAGTTGCATCCCACTCCTGAATGGGTGAGGGCACAATAAACACAGGGCATGGGACTTTGGTGCAGCAGAAACTTGCCTCAGTTTCCCCAAAGGACAGATGTCCTCCATACTAATTATGCTAAAATAACCAAATTAAAACTTCATAAGCACCAAGCGGGTCCTCTGTCATATTCTTAAAAAATCCTAAACAGAAGGAAACTTCCAGAAATTATTTCACATAGGCAGGTATCTAAGGCCACTCACTTAGCAGTAAATGAAGAACACCTTTGAAGTCAAATGGCCCAGGATGATCAGGAGCTGAGCACTCGGGGCAAGTTACTGAGCTTCTCTACACTTCAACTTGGTCCTTGGTAAAATTAGGTTACCAGGACTTCTCTCACGGATTTATTGTGAGTGTTAAGTTACATAAGACTGTAAGCTACTTACTTTAGAACCAGATATATCGAAGGCATTCACCCCAGAGAAAGGCAGTAGGACAAAGTCTGCTACAGAGACTTGGAAAAATCAAATTATCTACCCTCAGAACAGAATACACCCCAAGCCAGCTGGGATGCTGAAGTAACACAAACATCCAAAAGCACTCAAAGGACGTCATGTGTGAAAGCATTGGCCAACCCTAAAATACTATAATTTTTAACATTGCTCTTTTCCCAACAATACAGGACTATACCATAAATGCCTTGAGACCCAGAGCCATATCTGTGTTGTTTGCCATGAAATTGCCAGAATTGTTAGCTACCCAGAAAATATTTAATTAAATAAAACTGAAAATCAAATATCTTCCGTGGACATTGGTGGCTGAATTGAAAGCCTCTTCCTGGCACTCTAAAAGACCTGAATAGAAAAAAAAAAATCATAAAGCATTTAGAGCACCATCAGCCTCACACAAGGGAAGAATATGGGAATGGGTTTTCTGGGGGAATTGCCCTTCATTGCCAAGGATAACTAATGGCAAGGCTTCGGGCAGATCAGATAACCTGAACCAATATGTGCAGGTTCATTAAGGAGCCCGTGGTCCCACCGGCATAGAATCACATGTCACAGGGGATGTCACAGGTCATGAAACATAGGCACTTGCAATTTCCCACTGGGACGCTATTTATCTTGAATTATTTACCACCAGATTTCCTGACAGTGGGACTAGGCCAATAATGTGGTTTTTGTATGGGGGTGGGAGTCCTCAAATTGTAATTAATCTATCTCTAAGAGACTGAACGGATCTTATATAACCACAGTCCATAAATTACCCCAATTAGCGTCTTTATGGCATCATGCAAGTTTCATGGCATGAGAAACCACATTTCCAGAAAGAACAGTGAGTGGAAAACACTTTGGAAGAGATTGCTTCTGATTCCTGTAAGGTGGCATTTCTTTCAGGCTACATTAGGTCCAATCATTAGGGTGAATAGTATCCATTGGAGAAATGGATGATGGAATTTTAAAGAAGCCAAAAGTGAGATGGCTTTTCATCAAAAATACGTCCTAGCCCCAGAAACCGTACATAGAGAAAACAGCTATGTGAGAAATAATTACAATTTGAATGTGTAGACTCAATAACTCGTGACCTTTCAAAGATTCTTCCATCACCTTTGGGATGGAGTCCAAACTCCTCAGCTTAATGGGGACCGTACGCCCCTCGGGAAGCTGGCTCCCTCCCCCTTCTCCAGCCTTATCTCTCAGGCTCCCCACTTAAATACTGTACCCTGGGTTATACGGAACTATCTGCAGTTCCCCAAACACACCATGTTTTATGTTTGGGAGCCCTTTTTCTTCCCATCCCCTGTGCCCGGAATTCTTTCTTTCCCTTTCTGCCTGGCAGAACTGAACCTGTAATGATTCCCTTAGAATACACCTCCCACCCCCAGAGCTTTCCCAGAAGCTCTCAGTCGTGGTGGTTCACTCCCCTCCTCTTGCCACCAGTTGTCTCAGCCCACCTTTCTTCTAATGCCTGGTACCCTGCACCACCACTGTGAGGTTCTTATCTGTCTCCACGATACGGCCATGAGCTCTTTCAGGACAAGGACACTGTCTCCTTCCCTTTCCTCTCCAGTTTGCCAGAGGGACAGGAACAGAGTGGGGGCTCTGACAATATGGTTTTGATGAAGACAGGGGAGGCCACAAATCTCACAAACTCTCAAATAATGCATATCAATAAAAGCAGATACGAATTCCAGATGGGATGTGAACACATAGGGTTTATGTTGCCATAAGACAAAATGACAAAAACTGCCATAGAAATGCTGATCTTGTCCTATAGGGTTTGAGCTGGCCACAGTAGTTGAGAAATGTACAAGGTATTACATACCAAAGTAGTGACACAGTTATGGGTGACTTGGTTCTCCCATCTGGAATCGTCCCACCTCTACGTGTCACATTTCATCTGTAAGTTTATGGCCAGGTCACCCACCAGCAATTCTGTGAGGTTTTTGATGTCATCTTCAGGAGGACCCCATCTCAGCTTTCTTTGAGTTTGTACAGAACTTTACTGCTTTTGCCTTGTGTCTTATAACTATCTCCCTTACATTGTAATTATTTATGTGATGAATTCTGTAATTCATGTACATTACTAAGACTGAAGTTTTTCACTAAATTAGAACTTACTAAGGGCGGGCACCTGGGTGGCTCAGATGGTTAAGCGTCTGCCTTCGGCTCAGGTCATGATCCCAGGGTCCTGGGATCGAGTCCCACATTGGGCTCCCTGCTCCTTGGGAGCCTGCTTCTCCCTCTGCCTCTCTCTCTGTCTCTCATGAATAAATAAATAAAATCTTAAAAAAAAAAAAAAAAAAAAGAACTTACTAAGGGCAGAATTCTATGTGCTCTGGATATCTATTCTATCTGCTTCTGGATATCTATTATTGCATAACAAATAACCCCTGAAATTTCTTAAAACAATAATCATTTATCTCTCATAGCTTTGGGGGGTCAGAGATTTGGGAATCGCTCAACTGAGCTGTTCTGGTTTGGAGTTTCTCATGCAGACACAGGCAAATAGTGGCTACAGCTGGAACAACAGAGGGCTAAGGCAGCTGAGGGCTGACTGGGATCTCCTCTCTTCATGTACCCTTAGTACCTCTCCATGTATTTCTGTACATGAGCTGGTTTGGGCTTCCTCACAAGATGGCAGCCTCAGACTTCTTAAATGGCAGGTTAATATTCCAAGGCAAGTGTCCTAAGAGACCCAGAAGCTGCATTGCTTTTATTACCTAGTCTTAGACGTCACAGCTGTTGTATGCTATTAGTTAATTCAGTCACTAAGGTGTAAGTTCAAGGAGGGAGGATTTATACTCCACCTCTTGACAGGGGAGAGGAAAGTTCTGGAAGAGCATGTGGGACAGGAAATATTGTAGTGGTCATTTTTAGAACATGCAACCTGTTTCATGCATACATTTTTTAAAGATTTTTTTTTATTTATTTGAGATAGAGAGTGAGAGAGAGAGAGAGCACGAGCAGTGGGAGGGGTAGAGGGAGAGGGAGAAGCAGTCTCCCCACTGAGCAGGGAGCCCAAGGCAGGGCTCGATCCCAGGACCCCGGGATCATGATCTGAGCCGAAGACAGATGCTTAAACAACTGAACCACCCAGGCACCCCCATGCATAATTTTTATCCTTATTCCCTAATAGCTATTCCATATGCCTGGACTTGAGCTCAGTACATAATTTTAAATGGTGATTTAATGACTGCTGAGTTACAGTAACACTGACTGGTACTAAATATTTGAACCAAAATACTTCCCTCAGCTAATCCTCAGCTATCAGTCAGCTGCTTATCCAAGAGAGAAGGTAAAGCAGAAGATGGATGTTTTATTGACCTTAATGATCAGCAAGAATTGAGTATACATTAGTCCTTTCAAACAAATTCAAGTCAGGCCAAGCAAATGCCAATTTCAATCATTTTAGTAGTTTAGGAGCTATTCAGAAGAAGTATCTGGTTATTTTTTCTCTGATTTTCCTAAAAGAAGATTTTTTTATTACATTTCTAATATCTACCCAGTTGATTAAGGTCCTAAGAATTTCAGTAATTTCTTTTAATATTTGAGGTGGGACTTTCTATAGCTCAGCTATTAATGTGTGTGTGTATTAATTGTCAAGGCAGACATTTTTTCCCCTTTGGCAAGAGTAAAGTTCATTGAGTTCAAGAATGTTTTGCAAAGCTGTTCTGTTCTGAAGCACAGATCTATGTAGTTTGGTATGTGTGGGTATGTTTTTTATGTGTAATTCTGAATTCAAAGAAACGTATTAAAACACACAGCACACATATTTCAGCAAAAATCCTAAAGTAACAAACTCTCATGTTGTCTGTTTAGCATCTGTCTGTCCAAGACTAGCAGTTTGAGTAACTTAGTACCTTTTACCAGAAATTATATTAAAATATTGTCTCCTCTCATAAATGGTTAGTTTCTTGAGTGAAGGAATTATGTCTGATGCTTCACTATAACCTGAGCAGAGCCTCTGTGTTTACTGATCAAATAAGCATGAATGCCCCCAAGGACAAAGATCACAAAATCCAGCCATGGGTACTGATGAGTTATAATGGGCAAAGCCTTGTTCAACAATTGGCTTTGGGACTAGAAGGTAAATGCAAACACAATAGTGTATTTTGTGAATGTTTATCCCTTATTGTAGACTTTTTTCTGCTATGGACATCTTGGAAAGGGTATATAAAATTTTAGGGAGCAAACATTCAGAACTAAACAATCTTTTCTAGGAGATTCTAGTTTCTTCTACAAACAGGTAAAGGAGAAGCACTCTGCAGGATGGTGCAACTTGATGCCACATTAAGGCTCCACTTTCAGAATGGTAGAACTATCTAGCATTTTCCACCTCATAAGGTAATTAAAAAGATGAAGATATACCATATTTATAAGAGCACTTTAAATGTCAACAAGTGCAATCCAAATGTGAAAGACTGCCCCCAAATATTATAATTTAAACTTGCCCTATACCAATTTTAGGCACCACTGGGTAGCATTCGAGACCCTCCAAATCTACCCACCTATTTTAATTTCCATTCTCTCTGAACTTAGGCTCTAACTCCAATTAAGCAAAATGAATTTTTCTCTCCCTCATGAACCAATCCCATATCCAATTTCTGCCCCTTCCTCCCACCCCTCAGTTTTTACCATCTGGGATTTTCTCCCTCTTTTCATACTGATAGAAATCCTATTAATTTTACCAATTTAGGTCCCAGCTTCAATTTCATCTCCTCCCATGTATCTCTTATGGATTTTATAGTATAAAAAAAGTGATGTAGTATAAATAACAAGATGCCAGGATATCTGGGGTTAATTCCATTGGGACAATTTACAAGCTTAGAGTCCTTGGTCAAAACACTTGGGCACCCTTATAAAAAAAAATGGGACTAAGTAATATCCCTCACTGAGTCTCATCAAACCAGATCAGCCAGTCAGTGAACCAGTCAACTCCAGAAACTATACTAGGAACTGCAGGAAATAAAAATGAGTATGACAAATCTACTGTCCTCAAAGAAATTAGAATCTCCCAGGAGAGACAGATAATTCAACTAACAATAATACCATTGAGTCTTGGATATACCAGGCTCTGGGAGTACAAAATGGCCTGCCAGATATTTTCAGCAAAAGTATTTATCTTCATAATAAGCCAAATCTACACATCTGCCAGTAAGAATGTTTAGATAAACATGGAACGTCTGAGTTCACTTGCCATAGGTTGAATGCTGGCAGTTGGAGACATGCAACAGTGTATGATAGGTTCTTTCCACTTGGTGTAACACAGTGGTATGCTCTCCTCTTCCTGTGCCATTCCTTGAAGGTGGCGTGCTGTGGATTCTGAAGGAAGAGGCAGAGATGGGCAACATCATGTGCCTTCTGGGTGATGGACACAGAAATCATGTCCACTTTCATTTGGAGAAAGTAGAAGCAGAGTGAGTGATTCACCTTGTTTTAACGCAAGCAGATGGCAGGGTCATGGGAACTTGTTTAAAGCATTAGTGAACTGTCTCTTCAAATTAAGGGCTTTTGAGAATTAAGAGTTCTGAGAAACTCCCATGACTCACAAGAATGTATGCTCTCCCTGAGTGATCAGGCCTCTAATTCCCTGAACATTAAATCACAAGGAATATATAAAGTCATGGCTGATTGCTTGAAAGAAGGGCAGGCATTCTGATTCAAGACAACATGTGGTGGGAGATAACCAGGGACAGCGAGAATTTCCCAGTGAGCCACCCTCCACTTAGTGCAATCACAGGCTTTGAAGAACCACATAGCAATTGGGTAGAAATAAAGTAATGATGTGTGAAGAAGCTTCACACAAAATATGGATGGGTTTGAATCATGTTTGAGTTTCTTCGGCTTATATTCAGAAGTGCAACATCCTTATATATTGAAATGATTAAGCGTCTACCCTAAAAACACAACTTAACATTAAAAGGAATTAATTGGGGGTGCCTGGGTGGCTCAGTCAGTTGGGTGTCTGCCTTCGGCTCAGGTCCTGATCCCGGGGGGGTCCTGGGATTGAGCCCCGAGTCGGGCTCTCTGCTCAGCCGGGAGTCTGCTTCTTCCTATCCCTCTCCCTCTGTGATCTCTCTCACTTTCTCTCTCTTTCAAATAAATAAATAAAATCTTTTTAAAAAAAGGAATTAATTGATCTAAAATCTCAGAAGACCTGTGCCTGTATAAATATTTACATACATACATATATATATATATATATACATATATATAGGCATGTGATTATATATATATATATAATACATGTTTTTATTTTATATTTTATATCATATCACATTTTATTCATGCTAATCAGATAATATATTCTATAAGTAATATATTTTAATGAGTAATTGTTAAACAAAATATTAAAATGGAAAACTATGACCTTGTCTAGATTACAGAAGCCATTATTTACCTATTAGGGAAATAGCTTTATATTGTGATCCTTTGTAGTCATCACAAAAACATGAGATATACAAGATCATTGTATTTTGCATGTTTTATACAAGAAGTTTTCAGATTGGCAATTTGAAGCTAGCATAAAAAAGAAAGTTAGACCTGAAAAGTCCATCGGCCATTAATTAATTCAAATCCAGGTTGTTACAGGTGAGAAAAATCAGGTCAGATAAAGGAAGTGACTCTCTTTAAGCTATGTAGCCATGCTGATAGAAAATATACCGGAACTGAAGAACATGAACTAGACATGATTTCAAATCTAGGTCTAATATTCTCAAGCTCAAATTATAAAATTGCAACTCTCAATTTCCATATAAGATAGGTATTTTCTATGAAATACATCTAAAAATACATAATCCATTGATTTAAATGAAAAAATCATGACCTACATTAAATTATTCAGAAGCTAAAATAATCCTCTGAAAAATACCTCTGAAAAATATCAGAATCAAACTCTGGTCTGATTCAAATGATTTCTATCACAATCTTACTTTCTGGAAACTCATGTTCTCTAAAAGAAATTTTATCATGAAATTGAAAGTTCTGTAGAAAATAGAGTATTACTTTCTTAATCTAAAAGCTGAGATTCATAGCATAATTTCATAACATCTTGGCAAAAAAAAAAAAAATCCTCAGTCTTAAAATAAACTCATTACATTGGTTAAATACCCCAGATACTAGGGCTGGTCCATAAAAGAAGTTAGGTATTTTCCGTTTGTCATGAAAGCTTCCTTGATGTTGATCCAGAACTTCTACCTTAATAGGGTCTGTGCCTCAGTGGACCTCGATGGATGGGAAGATGGGCCCAGAGAAAAGGGCAGCCTTCTTGGTTGGCAGGAAGTCCAAAGCAGACTATGCAAAGAACATGAAAATTTGAAGCATAAGTTCAAATGATGATCAAGGTCAGTGTTCTAATAGGCAGTGCCTGGCTGCACAAGAACCTAACTGGATGAAGGTTATGAATCGTTTCTTCGTTCTCACCAGTCCAGGGGCAGCTGGAGATCTGGACCCGGTGCTTTAGGAGAAGTCTGCATGAACCCAGAAGGGTGTTTGGGCTCCAGTCAAGCAGCACAGGGACCAGAGTAGAACTCTCATCTCAATCGGGACAAGGAAAGGTTTCCCTCAGGAAAAATCAGGTGGTGCTCAGGGAGAATTACAGATGCACTGGAGGAGAAAAAAAGAGGTTCTCCCTCCTTTTGTGAAGTTACCAGTTTTGTTACAGAAAGAGGGAAAAAGAGAGTGGGAATAAAAAACAAAAACAAAAACAAAGAAGGAATACAAGACAGTGGAGAAAGGAGGGAGAGGAAGATGTTAGTGCTGGGAAAGAAAGGAGAGCAGGGATCTTGGAAATTCCAATACTCCTTGAGCAGACACTGAAGGATTAGGAGACTCCCAGGTTCTATAAGACTCACAGATTCCACTCCAGATGTGAGCCTCATGCAGTGGAGATATGTCAAATTTGTCACAAGAGATGGAGTCCTTGTTCCTTCACTTACTACATGAATAGTGTCGAGTGAATCACCTTCTCTCTCTATGCATCAGTTTTCTCTTTTGTGAAATTCAAAGAACAATGCTGCATTCACAGCCTTCCTGTGTACACTAAGAAGTAGTGCACATGAAAGCATTTTGTAGACCATAAGTTGTTATGCACATGCCATAATTATACTACTTGCAGATCATGTAATGTCCACTGATGTCTTCCCTCAGTGTACTTCCTTCTAAAGCATAGCTACCAAGACGTGGTTATATATGGACAGCCAAGAAACTGGGATGAATCTTCACAAATTTGGGACTGGCATGGGATTACCTTCCAATGCTACCTTCAACCTTCTTGCCCATACACAGAGACCCTCCTACCATGGGCACCTTAGGAATCGGGGATGCTGTAGAAGGTATTCTCAAATCCTTGGTTTTCTGAAGTGGTAGAAGGAAAGTAGCTGATGCTAAATTGTAGTAAAATACACACATCTACCTTTTGGATGCTACTTAGTTCAAATTCTGGGTTTTGTGTCTCCAAATACCTACCAGTAAAAAAGTAAAAAGGAGGAATACATTTTTTTCACTGTTTCACTCTAAGTCAACAGTTTAACCTTTACATTGAAAAAAAAATTAAAAAGCGTAAAACCTGTTTCATTGATTTTTTTGAAATGGTTCAGAGATAGAAATATAACCTGGGAGATGGTTTGCTTTTTCTTCACTCCTGAATTTGTAAGAGGATAGCATTTGAAATCCATGAGGTTTATGTGAAATCTGGCCCTTGTTCTGTATGAACGGAAAACTGGGTGGGGAGGTGACTTGTCCAGGGACACCAATGATTGGCTATCAGATCAGGGCTAGGATCCAAATCACTAGTATTCACGGCACCAAATACACCTGCTCTGAGCTTTTCTGCAGCAGGGATGGATCGTCAATCTCAGCTGCCTATTAGAACCACCTGGGAAATTTTTAAAATCCCAGTACCCTGGCTACACTACATACCAAGTAAATCAGAACCTCTGGGGGTGGGACCCAGGCATTACCACTTCTTATAGCCACTCAGCAGACAAATGTGAGGACTATTGTTCTAGAGTCACCTTTCGTGTGCCTAAATGACAAAATTCTGTATTCACATAAATAATAATGGCTTGGCGTATGGAGCACTTGCTCTGCTCTGGGTACTGTGTCAAGCACTCTGCCTACTTTATTCCATTGAGTTCCCCACCGCAGCCTTACAAAGCCAATGTTACTATTATTCCCATGTAACAGCAGAGCAACCTGATGCCTATCCAGATTAAACACCTTGCTCAAAGTCATGTAGCTCTAAAGTGGCAGGGTCCATCGTGGACCCCAGAGCCCTTGTGGACTAGACTAGAAAACATCCCTGATCTGACAGAGGCACAGTGAACAGGCAGGCCTTTTGTGGCTGACGTAGGCATTGCAAGGGTTTGCCCAGCGACTATTTCTTAATCTCTACCCACGTCCTGATAAAAGTTCATTATAGATCAAGACAGCTGATCTTAAGGTGTAAACCTCCATCAATCACATGAGTATCATGAACTGAGAAACAATGCCAGATGTTACCCTGTAGGAGAACATTGGCCTTTGCGTTGCATTCAAAACACCAATTCCCAGGAAAGCCCAGGGCCATTATAAGAAACTAGACTTTACACGTAGTTTTGCTTCAGGTTTTGTTCTCCTTGATTCTATTGACTACTCAGATGCCAAGGCTTTATGGGACATGTCCATCCCTGTCATCCTGATCTAACTACTCACAGGACTGCCTGATGTCCAGCCTCCAGATTATATGTGCTGGCTTCCTCCAAAGTCAGACTGAAAGCATGTAGGGTGAGAAATGGCTCGCTATCCTAGTTATTTTCAGATTGTTTTTACAAACAGAAGCCCAAGGACAAATTCTCAGAGGTCTCCAAGCTTCCTACAAGACTTTTAAATTTTTAACATCATTGACAAACATTTGAAAATTAAAAATAGCCTATTCTGAATGATCAGAATGACTGTTTTTTTTCCAAATCCTTTCTCACAGTTCCAGTGTTCAAGTTTGTAATTATATTTACAAATGAGTTTTTACCAGTCAAATGATGCCACGTTAATTGTCCCAGGCTAATGAGAAAAGAACAAAGGCAGATTTAGTAGGCAAATGATGAATTCCTGCCGCGTGAACTCCAAATGGCCTCACTGTGAACCACAGGCATGAGGGTTCTGAAGCAGGACAAAAAGTGGTGAAAAAATTGTCTTCAGGCCAACAGAGTAGGGATGGCACGTTAAAATGAAGGGAATAGTCCACACACGGCCCTTATGTTGGTGGCATTTCATTTTTGGCAGAATTAATTATTCTTGACAATTGAAATTATTTTTGCTTTTGTGATATATTTGGTTTTAGCTTGTTAATTTGTTTTGACTTCAGAGTGGTATGAATTAAAAGCATAAGGGGTGTCGAGCTAGTTTTAGGTGCATGCATAGTTAAGTAATGGGAGGATAAAATAGTCTAATTCCATGTTGCAAGGTCCGTGAAAATATTTACCTCGGAAAGGATCCAAACCCACTGGAGCTCAGTTCTGACCAGGGTGGAAACTTGGCTCCTTACGGTTCTAGGTGGTTCCCCAAAGGTGTCCTGGGCTGCCAGAATCAGCTCCCCATGGACCATGGATGGGAGAGACCTAACACACAACACCTCATATGATTTCATTGTCATTTAAGAGATTTAACTTGTTCTTCTAATTTTTTTTTTCTATTCTTAGACTCGTATTAATGTTCCAGTTAAATTAGAAAATGAGGAAACGAAAAAAGGATGTGTTTTTAATAAACTGAATTTCCATTTGGGTTTTATTAAAATTGCCATGGAAATTATCATGAAAAAGTCTGTCTCAGAAAAATGGTATTATCAATCGTTTCTATTCCGGTGATAAAAAGAGGCAACATTAGGTGTGGCGCCGGTCCATGTGTAGACAAAATAGTAAGCAGTGCCACTTAATCGGGAGCCTTCCCACGGCAGGAATGCTCTTGCTCCTCTATGAATTCCTCCCACCCAACCGGGTCCTAACACGGGACAGGTAAGTGCTTGTTAAGTTCACTGCCATGTCTTGCTTGGCATGCTGCCTTCCGGGACTCCGCTGGAATGTTCCCACAGGCTCAGCCCTGCCCCTAAGTTTAGGGCCTGGGAAGCAACTCTAAGACAGACATTCTACAGCTCAGCATCAAGTCAGCCTAGATGCACATCCCACTCTCTGCTGCCTGGTGACTTGTCTCCCTGCTTCGGAGTCTCCAGCTCGGGGGAAGGGGCCCTAGAAACTGATCTTTCCAGTTCCCCCAGAGATGGTGTTCAGCCCCTGAATGTAAGCACCCCGGGGCTCTCCACTGAAGAGTCTGCTGGAAACTAGTCATCTGCTGGCCTCCACCCCAGCCCATTCTGTTGCCAGATGATGCCATCACTCCTGGAGGAGGTGGGAGGTGTGGAGATTTCGGCTGCGAGACTGTGGGCTGAGCAGGCATGCAGCATTGTTCACGTACAGAATAGCTGACATGCTGCTTTGTACCTGTGTGGTCCTGGCCAAGTTAGTCACTATGCTATGGCTCAAGAGTTTTCATCTATGAAATGGGTATAAAATATAATTTATAAGAGAGTGGTGAGGAATAAATGAATTAATTTGCATAAAGCATTTGGAACAATGCCTAACTCACCGTGAGCACTCAAAAATGCTGACTGTTTTCTCTTGTTTGTTTTCTGGGGTTTTTTTTTGGTTGGTTTGTTTTGGGGTTGTTGGTTTTTTAGGTCTCTCATACCCCTAAGCCGTTGCCAAATATCCCTGGTACTGATAACTGGCCACCCCGTAGGCTCTCCAGTCACTTAACTCTGGTTTTCTTTTTTCTTTTCTTTTTTAAAGATTTTATTTATTCATTTGTCAGAGAGAGAGCACAAGCAGGGGGAGTGGCAGGCAGAGGGAGAGGGAAAGCAGGCTTCCCACTGAGCAAGGAGACTGATGTGGAACTCCATCCCAGGACCCTGGGATCATGACCTGAGCCAAAGGCAGACGTTTAACCAACTGAGCCACCCAGACGTCCCTAACTCTGGTTTTCTGACCAACTTTCTCCTATTTCCTTTGGTTAACCCCTACGTGCTTCCCTAGCAGAGGGCCTTCATATCATCATTTGAATCATTAAACAACATCTAACTACCATTTCATAGTCTTTAATCCCTGCAGGGCCAATGCCCTGAACAAATGTCATTCTGATACTTACCGGTTGAGGTGTAGACATTAGGATTTCCGGACAGTAGAGTGCACTCACTCTGGGATTGTAGGCCCAAATCCATGGGGCCCCAAGTGCACATACTCCCTCACCGTCCTGTTAGCAAACCCCTGAAGGGTGGAGATATAGTGAAAGACACCACACAGCCTTCCTCTGAGACACAGGCATTGAGAAGGAGATCAGATAGGGGAAGGTTTAGAGAAAAGACAGGAATAGCACAAGAGGAGTCCAAGAGAGCTCCTAATGGCATGGCAACAGAGCAGTTCACCTTTGTCATTTTTCAGAGCTTTTCTGTTTGCAAAGTACTCCATTCTATCATTTTTTTTAAGATTTTATTTATTTGAGAGAGAGAATGAGACAGCATGAGAGAGGGGAGGGTCAGAGGGAGAAGCAGACTCCCCACTGAGCAGGGAGCCCGATGCGGGACTCGATCCCGGGACTTCAGGATCATGACCTGAGCTGAAGGCAGCCGCTTAACCGACTGAGCCACCCAGGCGCCCCCTCCATTCTCTCATTTTAACCTCAGAGAAACACACTGAAATGTCAGAATGTGTTTGAATGACTAGGACAGTGCTTGATCCATTTTCACCAGATGTGAACCCTTCAAAGCAGTTGATATCCCCACAAAATGAGGTTCAAGAGCAGCATAAAAAAGTGGCTGTAGTTTGAGCACTTTTGAGGTTAGCCCACTGTGCCCTTGCTGATGGCTTGAATATACCCTAACCTTCCCCACTGGTGATTTTTGAAAATTCAGTTCCTGCTTTTCTGGTTCTTCCAAATCAGCAGTCTGCACCTGGGAACTTTCCCAGACTGGACATTGGCTTTCTTAGGACTCCATTTCTATAAAACCACAAAACCCCTTTGACTTGTATGGCAACTGTCACAGCTTGAGATACTTCTCTTGCTCCCTACAATGTAAATTTTGTTTACACCGGTAGAGTCTGGTCCCCAAAGATCGCCACCCCCTAGTATTCACACCCTGTATAAATCCCTTCCCTGGGTGTGGGAAGTACCTCTGATTTGCTTCTAGCCAATAGACTAGGGCAAAGGTGAAGGCCTTTTGCAGATGTAATCAAAGTCCTAAATCGGTTAATTCTGACTTAATCAACAGTGAGTATATCCTGGGGCAGCTTGACTCAGTCAGGTGAAAATCCTTAAAAGAAAAAAGAGGACTAGGCCATCTTTGAGGTGAGAGCCTAGCTTTGCTGGCTTAATGATGTGAGTGGCCATGTTGAGAAAGCTCAAGTGGCAAGGAACCATGGACGGCCCCAAAGATCGAAGATGGCTACTTACAGCTTGTAAGAAGTTTAGGCCTTCCCTCAACAGCCACAAGGAAATTAATTCTGCCAACAACCTGAATGAACTTGGAAACGATTCTTCTCCAGTTGAGACTTCAGATGAGAATACAGCCTGGCTGACACTTTAGTTGAAACCTTGTGAGAACCTGAGCCAAGGATTCAGCGAAGCTGTGCCTGGACTCCTGACCCACAGAAACAGCCACAGTCATAGCAACTGATCAACCAATCATAGTTGTTTGGAAAAACTACAAAATTATACTAAATTGAAACAACCAGGATGATAAGCCTTAGCAGGGTGGGGGGAGTATCATAAAAAAAACACCAAAATCCAAAGCAAATGCAGAATGGCCAGTTCAATAAAATCATATTGAATTTGACCTGAAGTTTGGAACATGTGCCATTTTTTAATCTCCAAATCCCTTCCCCAAAATGATTATATGCAGCCTTATTAAAGAAACAAATTGAAGAAGCCCTATATTGACAGGCAGACTTTATTTACTCCTAATGGGGTCCCAATGGGCTTGTGCAAATCCAAGGGGATGCAGAAAAGTACGAAGGATAAATGGGTGCATCCCTGTGGTGGTTATCAAAAGAGTCAAGCAGCTCGGTAGTCCCAAGTGGAGTCAAGAAAGGGAACGTTTGTGGAAAGGCAGACACGATGGGGAAATATCACTGAAAGAACAAATACGCACATCACAAAACTCAAGAACTCCTTCTTGTTATTTTGCAGATTTCTCATGCCATAGAAAAGAGGCCTGAAATTAAGCAAATGTATGCTATTTTAATAAATCTAGCACATTGGAAAGTCTGAGTTTGGGGTTTATTAATTTTGTTAAGGTTGAAATTAAAAACTTAAAGACAAATTGACTTTAGAAACCCCCCCATCAAATGGCCACTCAGATGCTCCTCTTTGTGCCTCCAGGGTGGATAATGGGAGTGCTAAGGCAAGCTGAAAGCTGGTCAGTAGGCATCTCTCCACAGAAGAGCTATGTAGATGCAATCACCTACAGACACACAATTCAGTGCTGGGAGGAATCTTGTGTTCTTTGCTCCAAATTTTCATATGGGGCTGGAAAATTTACTTCAACCTTTGAAAAGTGGTCTAGTCTGCTGTTGATCTTGGTTTTAGAATGTTCTTCCCTCTTATTTATTTGTTTAATCACACTCATTCTATATGTAACTTCTGGAAGGATTTTGGACTATTCTTACCAACTTCCAGCAGCCCTTCTGAGGTGTAGACAGTCGTCATTGTTCCTGACTATTCTCGTGTCCTCTTGGGAGTTCAGAGCAGTGAGGAGCAGAGAGGAAACACTGGCTGAGATTAGAACCCTGTAATTAGGCTGTTTCTCAAATTTCTCCCTCTTCTTCATCCTGAGACTGATCCTCATGACCAATATCTTAAAGCTGCTCCTAGTAGATCACTCAGCTCAGGATAACTCATGACCAAGTCCACTGACACTCAAACTGCACTCCAAAGAGAAGAAGGGGGACATGGGCATGGTGTCTCTTCAGAAATCAAAAGAGAAGCTCTGCTTTTATTTTATGTGTTTACATATTGAGCTTCTATGCAAATTTAATTTGAAGAAAGTACTGTCCTATTTTTTAAAAAGTTGGAAAACTACCACCTTAACCCATTTGTAATTTCTTCATTCTTAAGTTTTATCTCACCTTTTTACAAACTTGACTTGGAACTTTAAAGCCAGAAAATTTGCATATCTAATTAGAACACTAAAATTTTGATATGCTATATATGTAGTATAGAGGAGTCATGCCTAAAATGAAATGAGTAGGAAATCTTCAAATGAAAACCTGGAGCAGAGGTTTAAAAAAAAATAAGTTATAAGTTTGAATACAAAGAACTGCTTGATAGCTTTCCATTCACTAAACAGAAACACATCTGATATTTTATTGCCTATGATTTCATTTACAATATTCTTGGACAAGCAAAATAAATTAGTAGCAGAAAATAGATCAGTGGTAGCCCAAGGGAATTTGTTGGAGTAATGGAACTGTTCTATATCTTGATTACGTAGTAGATAAATGATAATATGTATTTGTCAAAACTTATGTTTACACTAAAAAAAAGGTGAATTTTATTGCATGTAAATTATACCTGTCAGATGGCATTGTTTTGTTTATAGAAAATATATAATATTGATTTCATCAAAATTAAAAAATTTGTGCAGCAAACGACACTATTCAGAAAGTGAAGACACGCCCACAGAATGAAAGAAAATACTTGCAAATAATCTGATGTTGGACTGTATCTTGAATACATAAAGAGCACAGGTTAATCAATAAGATAAAAAAATTAATAAATGGAGAAAGTACATGATTAGACATTTCTACAAAGATATACAAATGGCTAGTAAGATAAAAAGTATTAGTAATGTAGTGAAAAGATAATCACCATCATTAGACATGGAGAAATGCATTTCAAGCCAATGAGACAGTACTTATACCCACTAGTACATCTATATTTTTAAAAAAAGAGAGAGAGAAAACATGTTTTGACAAGGATGTGGAGAAATTGTAACCTTTGTGCATTGCTGATAGGAACATAAAATGATAATAGCCAATACTTTGAAAAAGTTTCTCAATTCTCAAAATTTAAACACAGAGTTTCCATATGACTCACCAATTCCCCTCCTGAGTTATATACCCAAGAGAAGTAGAAATATGCATACACATAAAACCTTGTACATAATTTTTTTTCTAATTTTTTATTGAGGTAATATACACATAATATAAAACTTACCATCTTAACGATTTTTTTAAAGATTTTTTTTATTTATTTAACAGAGATAGAGCACGTAAGTAGGCAGAGCGGCAGACAGAGGGAAAGGGAGAAGCAGGCTCTCCGCCGAGCAGGGAGCCCGACGCGGGGCTTGATCCCAGGACCCTGGGATCATGACCCGAGCCATAGGCAGCCGCTTAACTGACTGAGCCACCCAGGCACCTCCATCTTAACCATTTTTAAGTGCCCTCTTCCATGGTCTAAAATACATTCATAATGTTGTGTGACCATCACCATCATCTATCTCCAGAACTCTTTTTAATCTTATAAAATTGGAACTCTATACCTATTAAACAATACCATTTCCCCCTCTTCCCAGTCCCTGGCAACCACATTCTGCTTTGTATCTCTATGATTCTGAGTACTCTATATATCTCATATAAGTGCAATCATACAGTATTTGTCTTTTTGTGACTGACATACTTCACTTAGCACAGTGTCCTAAAAGTTTATTCATGTTGTAGCATATGTCAGAATTTCTTTCCTTTCTAAGACTGAATATTCCACTGTATATATATATACCACATTTTGCTTATCCACCCATCCCTCCATGGGCACTTGAGTTGCCCCCACATTTTGGTTATTGTGAATAATGTTACTATAAACACGAGTACACAAATATCTCTTTAGGACTCTGCTTTTAATTCTTTGGGGTATTTATACAAAAATGGAATTGCTGGATCATGTAAATGAATATTTATAGCAGTGTTATGTACATAAGCCAAAAGTGGAAATAATCTAAATGTTTATCAACTGATAAATGGATAAAATGTGGTATATCCATACAATGGAATATTACTCCACAATACAATAGAATGAAGTATTGATACGTGCTACAACATGGATAAATCTTGACAACATTATGCTATGTTAAAGTAATCAGGCACAAAAGATCACAGATTGTATGATTCTATTGATAGAAAATACTCATAGTTGACAAATTTATAGAGACAGAAAGTAGATTAATGCTCACCAGGGACTGGGGTAGAGGAGGTAATAAGGAATAACTGCTAACAAAGACAAAGTTTCCTTTTGGAGCAATGAAAACGTGCTCAAATTAGCTTGTGGTGGTGACTGCACAAATCTGTGAATGTACTGAAATCCATACAGTGCACACTAAATGGTAAGTCGCATGGTATGTGAATTTTATATCAATAAAACCCTTAAAAATTGTACCTCAAATCTGACTCAAAAGAGAAAGAAAATTTTAAACTTCCACAGTCCAAAGAAAAGAAGGCAAAACACATAAACGTCAAGTCTCACTTAAAAAGGAATACATATAAATGACCAATAACTATATAAAAGTTTGCTCAGTTTATCAATTCTCAAGCTAATACAAATAAAACAAAAACAAGATACATTTTCCCCAATAAGATTCATAAAAATTAAAGACTGGCAATACCCAGTGTTGGTGAAGTTATAATTAAATAACCTTTCCAACCTCAAGACTTACATATGCTCAGCTGAAACAAATTTTCTAGAAATAATGTTTGCGCTACGTCTCAAAATGTGTGATATCCATAACTTTGATCTAACTTTAAGGCCATGGTAGCATGGGATTTATAAACAAACATTCCAAACTGTTCCTGCAGTGCATGACATGCAAGTGGCCTTCCACAGTGTCCTAGAGGGACCCTGTGGAGTCAGGCATCGACCTTTGGTTCCAGGCTCTGAGGAAGGTCTACAGGGTCCTGGGACAGAAACCTGGACAGCCAGGCGCTGAGATATGAGACACATGGTGGTCCTTACTACACAGTACAAACTGGTCAGTTGTGTGCAATGTGGTACAGATGTTATATATTTCAACAATTAGTCTGGCCTATTATGAACACAGACTGAAAGCTGGCCCTATAAAAATACAAGTGTTGAATATACATGCAATAGAGATTATCCCAGTGTGTTTATAATGCCAGAAGAATAAGCATTCAACTTTAGGGCACTAGTTAAGAAAATCAGGTACATTCAGAAAATATGATAGTCTGTGGCCATAACATGTGATTTGAAAATATATATTCATTAAACAGGCAAACGTATCTGTGATATAATCCTGAAAGAAGAAATTATTTAACAAGGTGGAGAATAAAAGTATCACAGTTTAAAAGTACTCATGCACATATGCCTGTGTGCATAAATAAAGAAATATCACCTGGGAGGCTCCCGGGTCACTCTTTCATGAAGTCCTTGCTAACCCAGACCAAGTACTCACCATCACGTAGCTTGCATCCCAGTGTGACGGAAAGGGGAGAGAGAAGGGTGAGTTTTGTGGCAAGGGTAAGCAACAATAAAAGGATCAGTTCAGAAAATGAAAAGTTCTATGAATAAAATTTACAAGAGTGACACGGGAGAGGGAGGACTATTTCGTGAGAACGGTCAGGGTAGAACTCTCTGTGGAAGTGACAGTTAAACAGTGGTCACCGTGATAAGAAAGAGCCAGATATGTGAAAGTATGGAACAGAGAGTTCATGCAGGGAGAACAACAACAATACGAAGTTCCAGAGATGAAGATGTGGTTGGTGTGTTCAAGCCACAGAATGAAGGCCAGGGAAGTGGGGATGCTATGAGCCAGTGGGAGCTGGTAGAAGGAGCAGACAGAGCCCATACTGCACAGATCCATTGGTGTCTTGTCAGGAGTGGCATAGAAATTTGATTTTTTTTTTTTAAAGTGAGATGTGAATCCCTCGAAGAGGAGGAAACATCAAATTTACTTCAAGATAGATGGTTAGTGCTGCTGGGTAGTGAATTTACTGGAGGGAGGGGGTGGGCAGATTAGAACCAAGAATAGTAGGTGTCATTATAGTAGCAAAGATGACAGACACTGTCATGGGTGGCACTGGCAGCTGGAGAAACAGTAAGACAGTGAGGAGGGTTCAGATTCGAGGGACATTTTAGAAGTCGTGCTCACTGCATTGCTGATGGATGGGATGTGGGGGTGCAGGAAAGAGGACAGTCAATGCTTTCTGCTTAGGTCTTTGGCTGGAACAAGGGAATGATGACATCACTGATGAGGGAAGGAACAGATCAGGGTATTTGGGGGAATTCAAGAGTTCTTTCCTGGAAACTAACTTTGGGATTCCGATTACTTACTCAGGTGAAGATGTTGTGAGGCTGTTTGATATTTGTACCCGAAACTCACAGGTGATGGGTTAGAACTGGTCATCTCCATTAGAGTGCCGTCAGTAGGGAGGTGGCGGCTCAAGACAGGAGATTGGCTAAGACCACTTAAAGAATGTGGATGGAAATGAGAAGATGGATAAAAAATTGGATTCTGGAGCCCTCTAAAACTTGGAGGAGAAGAGAAAGTAGAACAGAGGCAGGAAACTGTTCCTATAACTGTCCCAGGCAATAGTCCATTTTCACCTCTGAAGGCTATACCACACCCCACCTGTGGCTACTCATACTCAGCTCTGCCACTGTATCCTGAAAGCAGCCACAGACAGGGTACAAACAAGTGGGCGTGGCTGTGTTCCAAGAAAACTTTATTTACAAAAGGAGGCAGCAAGCGGACTTTGGCCAGCAGCTGTGATTTGCCACCACTGGTGTGGGTAGACCGGAAGGAATCGTGCTGGTGGTTGAAAGCAAGCAAATAGATCATGGTGTCACAGAAACCTGGAGAAGGTGCCTTAAGATGGAAACAACAGTTCATCATGTATAACAGAATGAAAAGAAGCCTGAACATAAAGCCTCCCAACTCTATAGGACTATGTGGTTTGCTGAATGCGTGGTTGTTTCCTATAATCTCCTGGGGATACAGCTCCTTCCTTCTCCAGGGTCCTCCACCAAAAATCTCCTTCTGACAACTCCACCCCACTCCCCCCGCCTTGGAAACCTCTAGGTTTCCAATACTACCTGAGCCTGGAAGCCTTCTGTGGGAGACAGAATAACAGACCCCCAAAGATGTCCCTGTGCTAGTCCCTGTCACCTGCAAATATGTGCCCTGTCACCTTGCAGATATGCCTGAATTAGGATCTTGTGATGGGGAAATTAGCCCTGGATGGGCCTTATGTAATCACCAGGGTCCTGTCATAGGCTGAATTGTGTCTCTCAGAATTCATGCATGAAAATCCTAATCCAAGTACCTCAGAATAGGACCTTACTTGGAACTAGGGTGATTGCAGATATAGTCAGTGAAGATAAGGTCATACTGAAGTATGGTGGCCCCTTAATCCAATATGACCTGTGCCTTATAAAAAGGAGAAATTTGGACAAGAACGAGCATACACAGGGAGAATGTCATGTGAGATGAAGGTCAGAGGTCATGTGAGAAGTCAGAGTGACACTTCCCTAAGCCAAGGAGGCCCAAAGATTGCCACCAAACAGCCAGAAGCTAGGTAAGAGGTCAGAAAGGCCTTCAGAAGGAACCAACCTGGCCAACACCTTGAGCTAGGACTTCTAGCCTCCAGAACTGTAAAAAAATAAATAAATAAATGTCTGCGATTTGAGCCACTGGATTTGGGGCTTTGTACTTTGTTCCTGCAGCCCTGGTAAATTCATACATGTTGTTAAAAGTGAACGAGGGAGGCAGGAGAGGACTGAAGATGGAGTAAGGGGCCATGAGCCAAGGAACGGGGACAGTCTCTAGAAGCTGGAAAAGGCAAAGGAAAGCATTCTTCCCTGGAGCCTCCGAAAGGAACCCACGCCTGCCGACACCTTGCTTTCAGCCCACGAGACTCATGTTAGACTTCTGACCTATGGACCTTCATGATAATAAATTGGTTTTGAGTCACAAAGACAGGGGTGATTTGTCACAGCAACCACAGAAAATGAATACACCTCCCGAGCTTCAAATTCCCCACCCCACCCCACGCAGGCACAAGGCTAATTCCTGTTCTGTGGGCTGGACCAAGAACAGCTTAAAGCCAAGTGCCAGGTTTTACTCCTCTTCTGATCTCTAGCACACTGCACATGCTCAGTGAAAAATGCAGGTTGATGTAAGTTGAATGACTATGCCTTTCCCCATGCTCTTCACTGCCTTTTCTGCCTGCCTTTAAGCATACTTGAGGTTTAATTTTCTGGCCTTGAAGCTCATTTTCTTTACATTCCTTAATCAATTTTATTACATTTTATTGGACTACTCTAAACTGTCCTAAACTCTTCTGAAATTCAAGAACAAAAACAAGAGGCTTTGAAGACCCAGCAAGAAGTAGGATCCATTAGGAAAGTGTCTTTAGCAGAAGGTTGTAATGTGAAATCACTTGAGCTAATTTGCTGCAAATCACTGCTAAAATCTATTACAGCGGGCAGATCTGAATGGGCAATTTCACAGGAGGAGATGAGCTGACCTGATCCTTACCCATCTGCAAATCTGTTAAGTCTTATAGGTGAAATAATAAATTTCATTATGGTTTATTGAAAACATCTTCTTAATGATTATAGATAGGCTTGTGAAGTCATTGATTTTTTTTTAAATCTTGGAACTGCACGTCTAGCTATACATGTCTTTGTGCTAAATATTCTAAGTATGAATGAGAGTCTACTGAATACTGAGTTAATGATGGATTCTCTAGGATGTCCTTGACTGCAAGCTCAGAAGCAACCTTGGAGTTAAAATGTGTTATGATCTATCTCTGTAGCAGAGAACTCCTCATTTCAGACAATAGAGGGTCGGCTGATAGTTACAATGATGTGAAATCCAAATCCAACCAGATCAAACCTCAGTTTTAACAAGTGCTGAGCCTCTCCTTTGTGTGGCTATAACTCAAACATCTTTTTTTTTTTTAAGTTATCACGTATGTGGCACCTTTATATTTTATCACATTTAATCATTCCCAAAGGATTATGAGGTAGATATTCTGATCACTAATTTGTAGAAGAGGAACCTAAAGCTACGGGTGTTGAGCAGACTTCCAAGGTCAGGCAGAAAGTTAAGGGCAGAGTTGACATGTGTACAGGAAACATTGTGTGTTGAATGTTCTTTCCACGGTGCCATGTGCCCCTAATTTAGGTGTAGAGCAAGATCCCACCAGGAATGCTGAACTCATGCTCCCACTCCAAGATGACTGCAATCTATTGAAACCAGAGGCTCTTGCTTTTTAGATTGGGAAAGGACATTTGAGACAATCTCCCACGTCTTGGCAGGTAAACTACTTTACCTAGGAGGGACTTGTCATAGGTCAGTGAGTGACGGAGCCGGAACCAGAAACCTGTTTTTTTTTTTTGTCACCTCGCTTTGCTTTCCTCAGCAGCACACGTGGATGAAAGGGTCTGCAGGGAGTGACAGCAAATGCATCACCGGGTACCAAACGGAAGGAATCATAGAACAAAGGTGTGCTCAGAGCTGACGGGGTAGATTCAGGAAGGATTTCTGGAAAGAGCAGGCTCAAAAGCAAGCAAATCAAAAAAGAAAAAAAAAAAAAGCAAGGAAGGAAAACCACCAAAGTACAGGATGGCATGTGTTTAGGTTCTTACAGAAAATCATCACTAAAATATTTGTGCAGGGCTAGACGTGCAGGTAAGTCTGGCCACTGAAGAGTCCTAAAAAGGGAAACAGCAGAAATTAGAATGTGTAAAAGAGAAGGAAGCTAGGGTCAGCTCCAAATTTAAAACGAAACCAAAAGTCCTCTGGTGTGTGCACACATCCTGCCCTCAGAGCCCCCTCACCCCCTTAGTTCCTGGCACCCGCACAACCCAGCATTTTCTTCCTATGGGGCAGAGGGAGTGCGGACTTAAGATACTCTCCCCTGTGGGCCTTTCCAATTTTCAAAGATCCGAAGGGGAGGGAGGTATGATTAGCCCAGATGAATTCATCACTAATGGTGACATGTCAGTCATCGAAGAGAGAGTGGGCCTCTCACCTCAGAGAGGAGGAGCCCTGTAACCTGTCATCTGTGAATAAGTTGACAGAGGACGTGGCGAACCACTGGGAGGTGGGGGTTTGTGCACAACACAGTGATTCATGGTGGAAGATTAGTTCAGATCCAGGAGCCTCGAAACCCAGACTCCAGTCCTTGCTCCACAGCTAACGGCTGGGTGACTGTGGACCGAGCACTCCCCCTTGCTGGGCTTCCAAGTTTTCTCCTCGCTGGGTAAGAAAGCTGTGCATGGCCTCAAACGCCCCTTGTGGTCTGCCTATATGATTCTAGCTCTTCCCTCATCCTTCCCTCATTTGGGAAATTTCCCTTATTTGTGATATGAAAATAATAAATGTACACGGCTTATGGCCTCCTATTAAACAAGATAATCCCTATAAAAAGGGCTTAGATAAGTTCCTGGCACACAGCAAGCACCCAGAGATGTTCAGTCTGCATCATTTTCAATGACAATAAATGATAAATCTGTAGGTTTTTCACTTCCCCTGATTCCCTGCATGAGGCACAGCCCACAGGCTCATCATTACCATAGAGTACATCTCTACCAATCTATAGTGTGTTAGGAGGAACAATCCCTTTAAGACTATTTGACCCTACACATTATCCCCCTCCGGTCATGTTAAATATCTTTCAGTGGCTCTTCATGGCTTTTGAGATAGAGTTCACGCTCCCTGGTTCTACGGTCTACTGCCTCCCTTCATACATAGCGGCTGGCTCGAGCTCTTGAAACAACGCACCATGCACTCTTACATATGCATCTGTTTGTACGAGTGGTTCCTTCTGTGTGGAATGCATTTTCCCAGCCCGCACCCCTTCTGCCTCTTGCTAGAGCATCCACCCTCCAAGGCCCAAGCCAGAGGTCACTCTCTTCGTGAGCTTCCATTACTTTCTCTTGGCAGAAAGTTCTCCTCCTCCTGCAAACTCATATGTCACTTTATTTGCTCCCCCAACAGTGCAGGCATCTCAGTCTAACTCAGCCTGGATCAATGGGTTGGGTGGATGTTCTTGATTCTTGAGAGAGTCTGTCTTACTCATGCCCTGTGATCACCTCCTAGGCCAGGAGGAGAGAAGATGAGAGATGACCCTGTCACCAGTGGTTAGGAGAAGGACCCAAAGATGTGTTGGAAAAGGAAGGACATTGATAACAAAAACCCCTAACCAACTAACCAAGCCGAAGAAAGAAGATAAAAGTTGGAGCCAGGTGGGGGGCCCCTGGGTGGCTCAGGCAGTTGAGCGTCTGTCTTCGGCTCAGGTCATGATCTCAGGGTCCTAGGATCGAGTCCTGTGTCAAGATCTGTGCTCAGCAGGGAGTCTGCTTGTCCCTCTCCCCTGCCCCTCCCCTGCCGCTTCTCACTCATACTCTTTCTTTCTCTCTCTCTGAAATAAATAAATCTTACAAAAAAGAAAAAAAAAAAAGGTAGAGCCAGGTGGAAAGCTGACAGAGAGCAGATCTTATGTCAGCTGCAGGGAGGCTCAGAGGCATAACCACTTTGGGGGCAGGGGAAGTCCTAGGAAGACAAGGCTGGCGGGAGTTGGGTGGCTGGTGGGGCCAGGGGGCCCCAGATCGAAACCCACAGAAAATGGGTATGTGGTGGCATTTCTTTGATGTCGTTTCTGAGATATTTAGCTCAGAGTTGGAGCAAGACAGATCTTTATGGGATACGTAAGGGTCTAGATGCTCCGAATCCCCAAAAGCCCAACATAAGAAGCTTTCAGTGTTTCATTCAGTGCATGCATGGCCTCAGCTTCTTCATACTGTCCTTCCCTTCACTCTCCACTGGCGCTCCCAACAGACACATGTGCTACCGTCCAACTCTGCATCCATTTCTGATGCTGCCCCCACTCCCCCATCAGCTCACACCTGCCAAGTCCACTTCCACCCCGAAGCCTTTATTACCTGCAATGCTCTCACCAGCTATCCTCATGGCCTGCTCCTTCACTTCCTTTATTTTGGTCCCTAAATATCCCTAATCAATTAAAATGAAAAGGCAAGTCCCCCTGTATCCACCCTAACTCTCTCTCCACCCCTCTAACCCTGCTTTATTTTTCAACAGAGCCATTTTCATTACCCAAATTCCTGCACATTTACAGGTTTAGTGATTTATTTCTGTCTCCAGCTCACTAGCATATAAGTTTCCAGAGGGCAAGGATTCCTCTCCTTTGTTCTCTGATGTATCCAAATGCCTATAGCAAGGCTTAGGTCAGAGTAGGCACTAAATAAACATAAGCTGAGTGAAGAAACCAGAAAGCTGTACTACTTCTAGCTACAGAAAGTCATTGTCTGACTCCATCTACATATGTTTCTCTAACACCAGCTTGAATCTCCATGAAATTCACTGCCTATTTGAAGACAAAACAATGTTCTAGTGCGGACACTTCAATGCTTCAGCCACTCCAAGAGCCCTGATTCTTTTTTTTTTTTTTTTTTAAAGATTTTATTTATTTGAGAGAGAGAGCACAAGCAGAGTGAGAGAGAGGGAGAAGCAAGCTCCCTGCTGAGCAAGGAGCCCGATGCGGGACTCAATCCCAGGACCCTGGCATCATGACCCAGGTCGAAGGCAACCACTTAACCGACTGAGCCACCAGGCGTCCCGCCCTGATTCTGACTGAGTCATAGATATCGCCTCCCCTCCTGTATTGATAAGCTCCAGCACACCCTTCTGCTGTGCCCACCCAAGTTATCACAACTGGGTTTGGCACTCAATATCTTTTTTTCCAAAGGAATTGTAAGAACATAACAGAAAGCCCCAGTTGAAAACCTCTCAGAGCAACCCTGCTCCCATTCCAGCTCATTTCAGATGGAAGCTGATAAAGATTGACTACCATTATGTGGTAGCAATTCATCATACTTAGAGTCTCTCTTTTGAACATCAATCTTATAAATTCAGCAGGAGACATAATAGTGTAAATATATTATTCATAAACTAGAGTGAATCCCCACTCACCACCATAACCATTTTGACAATAAATCATAACATGTAAATGGTTTTCGTCTTTGTTTTTTTTTTTCTCTCTCTCATTTTGGAGACTCAACAAGATACATCTATATGCAGAACAAAGTGCAGCAGAAAGAATTCTCTGAGCTAGAACAGAAACTCATAAAGAGGAACCTGGATTAAATGGACAAACATGAGGGAACACAGTTGAACGGAGATGATTTCTCATTTTATGTCTGCTAGACCATTATAGAAGCTTTCTTATTGTATCACAAATGAATGAATAAGCAGATGAGGAATATGTTCTTCTTTTTGGCCTTTAAGGCAGGCTGTGAAACCATCTAAGTGGAAATACTCATTGTTTGGGGCTGGGGAGGGAGAAATTCCCTGCCTTCGGAAGGAAAAGCCGACATCATTGCATCAACAGAAAGCCTGGAAAGGAAACGAACATTCCATAAGCATCACACACATTATCTCTTTCCATCTCACACAACCCAATGAGCAGGTAGTATGGCCTCCCTTTTAAAAATGAAGGAAGCGGGACATACAGTGATGAAGTTAACATGTCACTGACAGCAGCAGAATGGCTGATCTTGGACTTGAATCAGCCCATCTGTCTGATTCCAAGGCTCCCACTTTTGAATATTGACTCCTATTGTCTGTGCTTTGCCTACCCCCTGGGGATTAGGTAGGACAGCATAGCTCCTTAGACCAGAGTCGCTGGTTTTGCAGAAAGACTCCCAAAGCGGGAAAGTCAGAGTTCTTTCTCACACTTAATCTGGCTCATCCAGGAATGAAGACACTGAAGTGGTGGGTCAGGATACTGGCTTATACTCACCCCTTCTAGGTTGCAAACTGTCAGCATTTATACTACGATTAGTTGGAGATTATAACTGTATTTAAAACCCTGGGTGTGACCTATTCTGGGAGCTCAAAGGCCACTTTTGTGATTGAATGTTATTCCAAAAAGGCAAAGGGAGTGGCCCCTAATTAAGGAGTGAAACTCTCCGCACCCAAGAAAGAAGTAGCTAACAATAATAATGAGACCTTTAGAAGTTTACACAGCATTTTTCAAGCCTGATCTCATTTGTTGTAAGAGAAGAAATCATCATTTGTTGCCGACCTCCATTGTTTCCGGAACCGTGAAGGGCACTTCACAGGTGCTCTAATGGATGCATAGCAGAGCGGCAGGTCAACGGGGGTACGCCTGGCTCACCAGCAATGATGTTGAGGGTCAGAAAGCGATGTACCTGGCTTTCCTCCCCATTCCCTGCCCCCCGACATACCAGATGCCAAGAGCTGCCTACTCTCCCCCACCCCTCCCTCAAATCACTGCTAATTCTAGAACAAGATGAAAAAATGCCAGTTGTCAGAACCTAAAAATTGAGCTTATGTCTCACAAGTCTGTTTTGTTTCAACATGATTGGAATTAGTCTGAAACTGAGAAATTACCTAGGAACAGTTGGACACATTTCATAGGCAAGATTCCAGTGTGGAAATCAAAGGCGAATGGCTGTCGTGAATTTGGGAAGCTATGCACAATCTGGGAGAAACTGTGCTTCCCTCCCAAGAGATCTAGGCCAGACAGGAAGGCAGGGCGAGAGGAAGGGAATGAGTACTCAAACTGGGCAAAATGTAAAAAATAAAAGCACATATGACACAGGGGGCTATCAGAAACGAGGTATGGGGGAGGAAATGATAGCATAGGGCTGATTTTAGGGACACAGAGAACTATCCCACATTCCCCCAAATGCCCTGCCATCCCTCTCATCACCAAGACATTGCCTTAATGGGAAGAACACACAGAGTGTTGTCAAAAACAAAACTGAGCTCGAATGATATAGATCAATGTGCCAGCCCTAAATCTGTCTCTTGCCAATCGTGTGGATGCCTGGGAATGAAGGGGCCTCACTCAGCCAATGGTTTCCTCATCCAGAGCGATACCACCTGCACTGTGTCTCTTCCGTGAGGTGACTGTGGCATGGAAGACATAATACACAATCACTCATCATCCAAATGAAAGCAAAAAATAGGTGAGACTGTTCGTTCTTACAATCAGTTCACCAAGCTCTGCAATAAGCTTCGATTTTAAAAAGACTCGAACAATGGATGACAAAGCCAAACAAACCAATAGAACAGGGTCAAGAAAGCTGAGGAACTGAGAAAATGTTTTCTTTTCTTTTCTTTCTTTTTTTTTTTTTTTTTGAGAAAAATGTTTCTGGCCAAAGAATAAAGGATTTAAGTTTTGGAAGAAGATAAAAATGAAGAACAAATAGGCCGCCTATTTAGGCAGAGGGTACTATGCTAAAAAAAAAAAAAAAAAAAAATGAATAAGAGAAAGCAGAGTGACTCAGAGTCTGTATTGGTTCTTGTCCCTGGAATTGTTACCGAAAACTAGATGTTTCCTGATCAGAAATGTTGGAAAGAGTACATCTGCACTGTACAGGATGTGAAGGCTTATCACCATTACCTTGTCCTGTGATTTTAAGATTCAATGGAAGGCCACAAAGTCAGATGGGATCAATTTCAAAACACATTATCAGAGACCCAGATAAAGTTTAGAAAAAAACTCAAGTTCACATTAAATGTATGAGTGGATTAATAATGTTCCTCATGGGGCGCCTGGGTGGCTCAGTCATTAAGCGTCTGCCTTTGGCTCAGGTCATGATCCTAGGGTCCTGGGATCAAGTCCCACATCAGGCTCCCTGCTCTGCGGGAAGCCTGCTTCTCCCTCTCCCACTCCCCCTGCTTGTGTTCTCTCTCTCGCTGTGTCTCTCTCTGTCTAACTAATAAATAAAATCTTTAAAAAAATAATAACGTTCCTCATGATACTGAGAGATGGTCACTGGCGGTCTAACACAGGAAAAATGCAGGAGGGCCCATTCTTAACTGGTTGTATGATCTTGGGGAGTTACCCTAATTAGACGTTGTTCTCCTCACCAGTAGCGAGTGAGGTCAGACCCTTCAGGATCGCCTGAAAAGTTGCTCTAGCTCTGGTGATCTAGAGTCCTATCATTCCATGAAGGGGAGTTGGCCAGAAAACAGAACCGTTCCCCTGAAAGAAAAAAGTTCTCCACGATGTTGAAGAAAGGTCACCCTAAATTTCAGGCAACAAGGATGATCAAATCTTTCTCTGAAAACCACAACAATGAATTGGGCATACGTATAGAACAAGACTGAGCTGAAGAAAAAAAGACCTTACTTGTGGCTTTGTGGTCTCATAGCAAAAGCAGATCATGTTAACTATCATTCCTTGTAACGCAGTCTTCCAGAAGACAATACCCTCAACTGCGGAGGGTTTCATAACCACAACCCCCCCGCCGTCCCACATATCACAAGGTTCCTCTCTTGACCATTGCCTTTTCATTTAAGACTCTGAGCTCCCCATCCATGTCTGCCCCAAAGTGTGATTTCTCCTCTCTTTGATGCTCATCCCCCTCTTTCCAAAATGCCCTTTCAGAAAAGTCTGGGTCCACAATCTGTATTTTAGCAAGTCTGCCAATACACTTCTACTCTGCCACAAGACAGACACTCTTTCCCTCAAAGCCAAAAAATCTGGTTTCCTCTTTTCACATGGCCTTTGCCGATGATCATTCCAAGGTCTTTTTGTCCAGCCCACATGCTAACAGCTCCAGGTGAGTTCTCCGACTCCCTCCCTGCTCTCCAACCCGAGTGGGCTGTTCAACATCATGGAATCCAGTGCCTTCTCTGGGCCCGCCTTTAACTCTCAGGCAGGTAACCTAGTGCCAGGTTTGCACAGGACACTGAGAGAGGAGCTGAGCAGGAAGCAAAGATCTATTGCGGAATTTCTTAGTAGTGATGAAGGAGTAGCAAGAGAAGAGAAGGTAAAAAGGAAAGAAGATACCTATTCTGTGCCCAGCACTGACCATTGAATCAGCATAAGAACCCAGCCACCACCACATGTGAACACAGTGTTAAGAACTTTATTTATTTACTTTTTTTTTAGGGGAGGGGAGGGCAGAGGGAGAGGGAGAGAGAGAATCTTAAGCAGTCTCCATGCCAGCGCAGGGAGCCCAACGTGGGGCTCGATCCCACCACCCTGAGATCATGGCCTGAGCAGAAATCAAGAGTTGGATGCTGAACCGACTGCACCACCCAGGCACCCTAACGTGTTAAGCACTTCCGAGTCTTTATCCATTGACTAATCACAATGCCCATTTCAAAAAAGTGAAAGCATGTAAGCCATTTCATGAATACCATACAGCTGATGACTGGCTGAAACAAGACCGTCGGATTTTCCAAACTCATGTTCAATATTCTTTTCTTTCTACACTTGCTGTCTCCAAATTCAGTCATTAAAGGCAAAATTAATATTTTGTGGTTGCCCAGTGGAAGATGTAACCAAGCTTCCACTCAAAATTCGTTCTGATATTGAGATGAATGATGTTATACTTGTACCAAGATGGTAAGAAAAGATATATTACTCACATAATGGAACTTTCTGGACAAGCAGGATAGGTACCCAAGCTGCTGAGAAATAGCTCAAGGGAAGAGAGGAGAAAGTGGCTTGGTTTATATCATGGTTAGGGGCTGGAGTCAGAGTGAAGGCCCTTGTGCACAAGGCCCAGGGGCCACATGGTTTGAATATCCCACTGGTACAGATGGACGGTGTACCAGGCTTTCTTTTCCTTTTGTCCAGATTTGGGGCAAGGGGTGGGGAGTAGAGCTTGAAAGCTCTAAGTGAGTATACATCAAAAATGGAGTCAGACTCTGGTTTTTTGCTCCAGTAAATGAGCACAATGGGTAGGCAATGTGCTCCGAGTCCAGATTCAGGGAGAAACTCCAGGCAGTGGTATTTGCCCTGGAACACTCTTTCCCTGTGCCGAAGTCAGAGTGACAGGGCAGACAAGCTGTGTATGGTGCTGACACTCCAGGGAGCAGCACCTGTCTCATTCTCTGTGCCTAATGAGTTCGTTCAGATGAAAGCACAACACTCAATCGTAAACAATAATCAACCCCAATCCATCAGGAGCCAAATTACATGTTTGTGTGCACTGAAAGGGCCTAAAGCACCCTCTCGCAAGTGGTTGTGTGAAACACCCTCAGCCCAGCGTGCAAGAGAACATCCCAGGAACTAGCCTCCAACCAGGACATGAACTTCTACTTACTTTGACCCTAATATATGCCAAGCGCTTGAAATACACAATACTGTCACTCCGCCTCCATAACCCACATTTGTGGCAGTGGGTCAAATCCACATTTTAGAGTTTAGGGAAGCGCAGATGGGGATGCTGCAGTGCACAGCTCTAGGGGGTGATATTCTCATTGTGTTCTATGTCTACAGCATCCACTGAGGTGGGGCACTGAACAGCCAGCAGAGTGGCACCCAGAGGCCCTGCTCAAGAGACTAAGTAACCTGCTCTTGAGAATACACTTAGGAAACAGCTGTCCTGCAATCTGAACCCAAGGTCTGACTCTAAGGCCCTTATATGAGATCTTCCCTAAGATACTAAAACTTCATCTTAAAAAGAGCAGAAAGGAAGTTGGGCGACAGGGGAATTTTTTTATAGTTGCTTTTCCTTAGGGTCTGTCTTCAAAGTTTTCCAGAAGAAAATTCGCATTCAGCCTAGGACTCCCAAGTGGGGCAGTTGCCAAGCAATACATAGGAGCCTGTGAATTTTAGGGAGGAATCCACCAGGCATTTCAGTGGCGCATCAGCCTGCTGTGTTTGGCATCCCTCAGTTCTGAGTTCAGGAGTCATTTTTGATGAGGGATCAGGGGGATGATGAAAAGAATTAGAGATGCTGATGGGAATTCTCTCATTTAGTAACACCACTCAGACATGGAGGAGAAGAGAGCCAGAAAGGGCATCCTGAAGAGTGTGTGTTTGGATCTGTACCCTGCCAGAAAGTAGGGAAAGTAACTCATATTGTGCTAGAGGCTGGGAGGCCTCCCATGGTACCACACATGGTTGGGGAGTACACTCTGCTGTGGGTGCTGGGAGGCAGACTTATGGGAGTGAGACCCCAAGATAGCCTTCGAGGAGTTGATAACCTCGCCAAGAGCATGGAGAGGAACTCCAGGAGGGGAAAGGCAAAGAAGTGGCATGGGGAGGATGGGTGTGCACTGAGCCTCTGCTCATTATGTTTAGTCTCTGAGGTTATAATGGTGAACAAGCTGGTGAGGGCCTTGCTTCCAGTGTGGAAGACTCAGGGTCCTTACAGTTGGAAAGCACGGCAGGAGAGAGTGAACAGAGAGATGAGAAGAAACTTAAGAAGCATGAGAAGAAGCTTGGCTCCCTACTGCTGGCTTTGAATATGGAGGAAGACCACAAGTTGAGGAATGTGATGGCCTCTAAAAGCTAGAAGGGATAAGAAAACAGATTCTTCCCTAGAGCCTCCCAGAGGAACACAGCCCTAGCCAAATCACAATTTGAGCCCAGCATAGACCCATTTCACACTTCTGACCCAACAGAATTGGAAGATAATAAATTTGCATTGTTTTAAGTCACTAGGTTTATGGAAATGTATTACAATAGCAATAGAAGACTAACACATCCACTGAAATTAATGTTGGCTGTTATCACAATTACTCCAGGATAAAGTTCCAAAAAGAAGGAAGAGGAGAGCAGAGAGACAACTAAGTTGGCACCCGCTGACTATGGAGAAATGATGAGAAAAGTGCAGGGTGTCTCTGACAAGCAGCAGATGACACATGTGCCTTGATGAGGCCATCGCTGAAGCTGGAGCATAAACATGGTGAAGCAAAGGCCATCCAGTGCCAAGCTGACATATGGTGGCGTAACTGTACATTTGGTGCTGAGTGATAGTCCAGGTAACCTGTGCCCACTGCAGCTTCCATCTGTCCTTTCCACTATCCCACCTTCCTTCCTGTAAGAAATTAATCTTTCAAGCAATATTTGCCTTTTCCAAGAAAACACTGGAAATGCAGAATCAAATTTCTGGAGAGAGATTTCTGAGGAAGTCTGGTCTAGGAACGGGGACCACTAAAGGCCACACATACATGAGTAAGATACTTCCCCAGTGATCTGATGACATCAGAACAAGGACTTCACTTATGGGGAAGGTAGAGCCCAGATGAGAACTGTAAGGGGAGTGGTCCCTTAATTCTGTCTCGTCTGTGAAATGGGAATTACAGTTCTGCTCCTTTTTCCCTGGCAGATGGCTGAGGAGATGAAAGGAAGAGATAGAAGTGAAGGAACTTTGTAGGAGAGGGGCACAGTACAGCCTCCATCAGCCCTCTTAGTCTGCAGGCTCCCAAAAGACAAGGTGGGAGCGGATCTGTCTTCCGGAGGCCTCAGCACTGTCTGGTTGCAGGTTTGATCATATGTACACACATCATACATCCTTCCCTGCATTCCTGTTCCTTCTTATCTTCTAATTTTTTCTATTCCCCTTCTAATCAGCTGAACACTTTGATCACTACTTTGCCTTCTTGTCAAACAGATCTCTGAAATTCATTTATTTGCAAACTGGTTTTACAACCCAAATTGCTCATGCATAATGTTCAAGCATGTCAGAGAGAGCCTGAGCATCCACCTGGGAAGTATCAGCAGACAGCAGACTGTTCTTTAAAACTAGGAAGTTTTCCTGGAATAAATACTCATTTTACCTTTTATTCTCTATTTTGAGAAGGGGGAATAGCATCAAAACATTATAAGGTCCTTTCAGTGGTTACATATGAATAATAATTTCACAATTAATCCAGAAGATGACTATTCCTAAGATTACACATTCCAGGTAAGTTTCAAGGTTTTGACTTTTCTTGAGTTCTTCTCTTTACATGATCTAATTTTGAGGTTTGAGTTGGCTATTTGTAGACAATGAAAATACACGTAGCTTCCACCATGAAACTGCTTCTGCCATATATAAATGAGGAGTTTTCCTTTCAAACTGTGTGTCCTCTGTTTTCTGATCTGGCACCCTCATAAGATGCCATGTTGGCCTATTCTGGGCAGGACCAAGCATGTGAATTTTTTAAGAGAGGAAAAGTAAGAAAGCCAAAGCTTGTCATGGAAGCTGCCCACTTGGGTGGGACACACAGAGGAAAAATTAACTTACTGCAAGAGATGAACTCTGCAAGCATACCCAGGCATGGAACTGGCAGATTCCAAAGGGTATAGACTTACAGGGGAGTTTATGTTGACAGACATCTACACCTGACCCTGGATTGCTTACATAGGTCAAGCTGAACACTAAGCATCCAAAAAGAAGATACCTCTCACAGGACAACCAGCCATTCATGGTAGTTCTCCTGTTTTTGTCTGTTCTTCCCCTCTAGGCATAGCCTGGTCCTGCTCAGATGCCCATTGCTACCCTACTGTCTACCAAAAGTTGCCCTGGGAAGATGAACAGTTATACCTCAAAGTAAAGCAGAATGCACAATCTCAGAAGAGTTTTAGTGATCATATGGTTTAATATTCTCATTTTCCTATGCTCCAGAGAGCCCAGCTTGTGAGGGAGAGGCAAGGCCCCTGACCGCCCAGCACAGCCTGCCATGGAAGCTCCTGTGTCAAGTCTTCCGGGGCTTGGTTTCCTGAACGTCATCTCATCCTCTGAAAGGCAAGGCTTTGTATCCCAGAGTGGGAAAACTGAGGGACAAAAGTATGAAGACTTCCATGGTCTCCCTAAAACCACCCCCACCCCCACCAAAGGTAATTCCCCTGCACAGTTAAGTCAATCAACACAAATGGAATAGGTCATTGGAAACATTCTCAAACTTGCGTTATTAAGCCAGGAAATGGTGTCATTTCTCTGCATGAAGGATCTTAGAGGAAATCCTGAGAGGGCTCTTTTGCTAAACTGGTATGTGGTTTGCATCTCAGGTCTTCCTTTCATCTGTCACTCATGATTTGGTCAGAGTGGCACAGGCCCAGCTAGTGAGAACTCGGTCTCAGAGCTTGAGGTCTAGGTTTGTTAAGGAGACATTCATGGTCTCGAGGAAACCATTTTCAGCACTTGCTTCTCCTTTCCTCATCCTCCCAGGGTAACTTGGCTCTCGTCAGTCTCCAGCTATAGCCTGAATCTACTCCCATCCAGTAAGGCACAGAGTCTGCAAAGGGGAAGCCATTAAATAAACAAATACATCCCCCAACTTTACCGCCACTGACTGCATATGTGCTTTTCTCTATCAGGATATCTTTGTCATCACATTTGCCATCGTCTTCGCCAGTCTGCCTGATTAACTTCCACCATAGCCACCCCACACTGAAGGCTTTCCTGACCTGATTGTTCAGGCCGGCTCTGGAAGCCCTTCTTTAGCCCACCACAGCATGTGTGATATTGTTTCTTTGTATTGGCATTGATCTGTGAGTTCTGTCCACACAGGAGCCTGGTCTTACTGATCACAGTAACAAATGACTATACTAATAATCCTTATTACTGTTCTGAAGAAGCAAAAAGTGAAGAAGAGGGAAGAGAAGAAAAAAATGAAAGAAACAGCAATGGGGATGCCACTGGTTCCTAAAGATGGCTGGAACCAGAGTGCAAGATGTAGACAGAGAGATGGGCCAGTAAACAGCATCAGAGACACAACAATGGGGCCTGGGTGGATTCCTTGCCATCATCATAGTGCATGGTGACTGATGGATCCAGGACTCTTTTTTTTTTTTTTTTTTTTATTCTTATGTTAATCCCCATACATTACATCATTAGTTTTAGATGTAGTGTTCCACGATTCATTGTTTGTGCATAACACCCAGTGCTCCATGCAGAATGTGCCCTCCTCAATACCCATCACCAGGCTAACCCATCCTCCCATCCCCCTCCCCTCTAGAACCATCACTTTGTTTTTCAGAGTCCATCATCTCTCATGGTTCGTCTACCTCTCCGATTTCCCCCCCTTCATTCTTCCCCTCCTGCTACCTTCTTCTTCTTCTTTTTTTTTTTTTCTTAACATATATTGCATTATTTGTTTCAGAGGTACAGGTCTGTGATTCAACAGTCTTGCACAATTCACAGCACTCACCAGAGCACATACCCTCCCCAGTGTCTATCACCCAGTCACCCCATCTCTCCCACCCCACCCCCCACTCCAGCAACCCTCAGTTTGTTTCCTGCGATTAAGAATTCCTCATATCAGTGAAGTCGTATGATACATGTCTTTCTCTGTTTGACTTATTTCGCTCAACATAATACCCTCCAGTTCCATCCACGTCGTTGCAAATGGCAAGATCTCATTCCTTTTGATGGCTGCATAATATTCCATTGTGTATATATATATATATATATATATATATATATATATACCACATCTTCTTTATCCATTCATCTGTCGATGGACATCTTGGCTCTTTCCACAGTTTGGCTACTGTGGACATTGCTGCTATAAACACCAGGGTGCACGTACCCTTTCGTGGATCCAGGACTCTTAAATGGTCTTGTTTCTTCATCATCTCGATGTCTGCTCTTTGGAGAATTCGTCTTTTGTCTTAGCCTAAGGGCAGACAAGAATGACTTGAAGCTGGTCTGCTGAACTGGACCCAGAGTACAGAGAGAGTTTAGTTGTCCAGCCTGGAAGTGCACTATTAGCCCATCTCCACATCCTCTGTACAGCTGGGCTGTTGACATTACCAGAGTCCTGTCCTTCCCTAAAGGAGTCAGGAAAGACAGGAAGATGGAAGGAAAGTTTCTAACACACCTTAGGGTAGGGTTCCTTCACCTAGAATCTGAGAGGGGGAGAGAATCAAAGCCTGCCTACCCTAAACTGTGCCAGAAAAGAGGCCTCACCTCCTCCATGTCTCCTCAGGGGTCAGTGTGAGTCATTTCTTCTTGGAAGGCTCCTCTACCATTTTGCTGTGTGACCCATAGCCCCACTCCATGCACCTCATGTCTGTCATTGGATGACCTCTGTGCCAGGTCACTCTGGCAGTGGTTTAGAAGCTGTCCTTGCTTAAATGTCCCCAAGAGGACAGTGAGAGATTACTCTGCACGATCAGTAGAGATAGTGGTGAATACTGACTCACAGTTTCTAAGCTCTTTTGTGTCTTCTACCTGATCTACATTTTCCAACAACCCAAACATGGAGCTTGTCCAAGATCCAAGAGCCTGACTCTAAATCCCACTCCCGTGCCCTGATCCTTGTGATGCCCTCTTAGACAAGGCTAAGCTATATGAGTGACCTGATCTAGAGGATGCATTCCGTTCTAAAGTTCAACTGATGGGATAGTTTGGAGACATGGAGAGTTCTGCTTTAAAGGTATTTTATAGTCCATTCTTTTTTAGCCTGAAAAGCTGGGAGAACTACTCAAACTAAAATACCCTTTCTTTAAAAGCTAATAATCATGGGTGCCTGGGTGGCTCAGTGGGTTAAGCAGCTGCCTTCAACTCAGGTCGTGATCCCAAGGTCCTGGGATTGAGCCCCATGTCAGGCTACTTGCTCTCAGGGAGTCTGCTTCTCCCTCTCTTCCCCACTCGTGCTTTCTCTCACTCTCTCTCTCAAATAAATAAAATCTAAAAAAAAAAAAAAAAAAAGCTAATAATCACTAGCTGCTATGAAATCAGCTAATTGTATGTGATGACTTGTTAATGTAAAATTAAGATGCCTGCTACCCTATAACTAGCCAATAGCCAGAAATAGATGAGAACACAGCTGATGAGTCTTTCCAAACCTCTAGGGTCAGGATTAGGTACCTCTCTCTAAGACTTGCCAAAATGCTCCAAGAACCGAAAGGGGAACCCTCCTACACTGTTGGTGGGAATGCAAGCCAGTGTAGCCACTCTGGAAAACAGTATGGAGGTTCCTCAAAAAGTTGAAAATAGAGCTACCATATGATCCAGCAATTGCACTACTGGGTATTTACCCCAAAGATACAAATGTAGGGATCTGAAGGGGTACGTGCACCCCAATGTTTATAGCAGCAATGTCCACAATAGCCAAACTATGGAAAGAGCCAAGATGTCCATTGACAGATGAATGGATAAAGAAGATGTGGTGTGTATATATATACAATGGAATATTATGCAGCCCTCAAAAGGAATGAAATCTTGCCATTTGCAATGACGTGGATGGAACTGGAGGGTATTATGCTGAGCGAAATAAGTCAATCAGAGAAAGACATGTATCATGTGATCTCACTGATACGAGGAATTCTTAACCACAGGAAACAAACTGAGGGTTGCTGGAGTGGGGGGTGGGGTGGGAGGGATGGGGTGGCTGGGTGATAGACATTGGGGAGGGTGTGTGCTATGGTGAGCGCTGTGAATTGTGCAAGAGTGATGAATCACAGACCTGTACCTCTGAAACAAATAATACATTATATGTTAAGAAAAAAAAGAAGGGGCGCCTGGGTGGCTCAGTTGGTTAAGCGACTGCCTTCGGCTCAGGTCATGATCTCAGGGTCCTGGGATCGAGCCCCGCATCGGGCTCCCTGCTCGGCAGGAAGCCTGCTTCTCCCTTTCCCACTCCCCCTGCTTGTGTTCCCTCTCTCACTGTCTCTCTCTGTGTCAAATAAATAAATAAAATCTTCAAAAAAAAAAAAAAAAAAAAAAAAGAAGATAGCAGTAAGGGAAAAATGAAGGGGGGAATTGGAGGGGAAGATGAACCATGAGAGACTATGGACTCTGAGAAACAAACTGAGGGTTCTAGAGGGGACGGGGATGGGGGGATAGGTTAGCCTGGCGATGGGTATTAAAGAGGGCACGTACTGAATGGAGCACTGGGTGTTATACGCAAGCAATGAATCATGGAACACTACATCAAAAACTAATGATGTAATGTATGGTGATTAACATAATAAAAAAAAGAGTACACCTATTGTGATGAGTACTGAGAAATGTATAGAATTGTTGAATCATTATATTGTACACCTGAAACTAATACAACACTGTATGGTAACTACACTTCAATAAAAAATAAATTTTAATTTTAAAATTAAAAAAAAAAAAGCTCCAAGAACCTGGTCCTTAGTCTTTTCCAAAAACATAATAGAGAGTGCTTTGCTTGTATGTGTGTGTAGCCTGATTCCCACAGATAGGAAGCAGTAGACGCCTACCTGTCAAGAATTCAGATGGAGCACTTCTGCTGCTCTAGACCTCAGGATGATGGAAAGCCCCAGATGGCTGCAGCCTGAGCTGGTCCTTAGACATCATCTTCTTACTCATCAGGCTCACAGAGAATTGTGTTACCCAGAGTTATAGAACAGAGTCAGCAGTGAAACGGGGAGGCAGCTCCAAGTTCCACCTGCAGGCCTCCTATTCTTTCTGCTCCGCTCTGCTACCACTCAGACATGAACTCTTTGAAATCAAGGCACTCATAACTGAATAGATCTTAAATCTAGAATCTGTGGCTGAGCTCTTTGTCTCTCTCAAGATCCTTACCCATGACAAGCTTTGCTCTGGAACTCGGGACAATCACAAGGCAGAACAAGGAGGCAGAAGTCTTGAAAGTTTGAGAGATAAATGCTGAGCTCATTCAGATGTGTTTTAAAATGGGAATGAAATGTAATAAAAGTCAGCTTCTAAGGTCACAGTATCATTAGGAAAACACAAGAGTGAAAGAGATCTCCCCAGAAGTTGGTAAGACACCAAAAAGTAGCAGGCAACCTCACAAGGGAGCAGAACTCAAGAACTGACACTGCGAAAGCTGGACCAGAAGAAGAGAAAGGGCAAACCATCAGTGCTGGAGAAAGTCCAGCCTAACTGAAGCTGAGCCATCCACAGCTTGGGGTAAGCCACTTGATTTATTCATGGAGACACATGAGGGCTCTAATATTGTGGGTATTAGTTTAGTTCTTGGCACTCAGTTATCTGTTCAGCCCTCTGAGGGTTAGACAAGGCTACCATGACTATCCTCTCTGTTAAAAGCAGCTTTGAGAAGGAACAGGATGTGCTGGGTAACTCAGCTGGAAGCCTAGAGACATAATTGCCAAACCACGGGGTTGGACCTGGGCTGGATTCGGGGCCATTACTTAATTTCACACCCTCAGTTCAAGATTTCCGCTCTAAGACTCAATGTGTAAGAGCACGCAGTCATGACGGGGTTCAGAAGAAGGTAACAGTCATCTTCCGGATAAACTGAATATGCTTGCGGGGTACACTTTAAGATGCAAATACTTCCTAAGACACTGAGTAATCAACAGGTGTGTCTGATTTGGAGCGTGGCAAGAAAGGATGAATCTGGAATCACATGATGCTAGTTCCCACTCCACTTGAACCACTTCCGACCCGAGTGGCTTTCTTTGAGCATGCTCCTTGACAACCTCGTGTCCCCGACCTGTGCAACATGCATTTTATCCCAGAGATGCGTGGAGATACTGACTGAAAATGGTTTGTCAAATATTAGCACATCAAATCAAGATAAGGTCTTGCTTCTAATTTCTTGCTGCTCGGTGGTTTCACCTTGTATGTACCCTCTGCAGAAATGGTATACATCATAGGAAAAAATCTGTTCCTATCATCAATCCCCAAAAGGTCTACTTTCTAGGCGTCCTGGGAACATTTAGTACAGGCTAAAAGAGTTCATTCCCCCATAGGTCCAGCTAATTTTGCCAGCTCCAGCTGTAGCATCCTGCATTTTGTTGTACTGATAACACATTGCTTCATAGTATGTAAATGTGCATGCTCTTTGCAGATGGGCAGTAATTACAAGACTAAACAAAATCACCGCAGTGGTCCTGTCTCCCTGGAGCACCTCACATCAGGAGTTTGGCTACTGACCTTTTCATTTGTCTCAACAAATAAAAAGAAAATTATTGACTTTTTAAAAAAAATATTTGCTTGCCTCCTCTTGAAGATAAATGATATAAATAAAAATATCAGTCGCTTGTTTTTATACCATGCTTTGGAATTCCACCCGACTCAAGGCCATTCTCCTTCCAGGACTCCAGCTGTTTAACAGTTTTTCTGCCATCTGAGGATAAAATTTGTATTTAAGATACTGTCTTCTGTAGGCTCAATGTGGAGAGTGAATCTACTTAAAATAACCATTGAAAGTAATTTCCTCCCTCGTGAATTTCCCACAATTCTCCTGTTGTGACTGGCTTAGCTTTAGTTACCTTCATTTTAAATGCTCTAATAATTTTTAAATAAACTTTCCTTCATGTACACTGTAGTACCTGGATGGACCTTATCAATAAGCTGGAAATACATGTAACAAGGGTTATTAATCAATTGAGTCTGTTGTGATTCGATAATTAATAAAAGGAAAAGTACTTGACAAAAGGGATAGATTTTTAATTTTTTTTTATTTTTAAAGATTTTATTTACTTATTCAACAGAGAGAGTGACAGAGTACAAGCGGGAGAAGCAGTAGAGGGAGAGGAAGAAGCAGGCTTCCCGCTGCGCAAGGAGCATGACACGGGACTTGATCCCAGGACCCTGAGATCATGACCTGAGCTGAAGGCAGACGCTTAACCATCTGAGCCACCCAGGCACCCCCTAGATTTTTAATTTTTTAATGCCTATGAATTAGTGAGTAGAATTTTAATGGGATGTTGGATTTGGCACAGAAGAAAAGCAGCTAGCCCATGTTTTCCGAGGTGGCACAGGGAGCTGGGGCAGACCTGGCCTGGGGATCAGGGGATATGGTTCCAAATAATGACCTAGAGCAAGTCATCTACCACCTCTGGCCCAGAGCTTACCCATCTGTATTCAGGAGGCATCAGCAATGGCAAATACCCCTTAGACTCAAATTGCTTGATACCACAGACTCAAAAAATTCCCTAACACACACCCAAAGGAGGAGAAGGGAAAGCCGAGATAAGCCAATTTTTAATTCTCCAAATAAAAACAAAAAGTATCAATTTTAAAAACACAGAGCAATTGAAATATTAGAAAAAAAAAACAATGCTTTAATGTCATATAATTGAGTTCATGAAAAAATTACTAGTTTTTTTTTCCGTATATTAAGGATTGATGAAAATTTCTTCATGCATCAGGACCCAAATATGACTCCTAGTCTAGAGCATCTCCAAACGCCATTCGAACACTGCAGTTCTTTGACATTTCATAATACTAGCAGATCTGAAAGATCTCTTTCTATTCTAAAATTCTGTGGAATTCTAGAGTTTGAGATGCTGCAAACCCATATTTATAGTGTTTTAAAAATGGATTTCCTTAACTGAATCGTCTGTTTACAGAAGGTTAATACCATCAGCTTTAAATGGGAAGTTCACTTCGTATTTTTACCACTTTAGTCAAATGATTAAAGTCAAGTCAAGATTAACTTGATAAAGTAACTTAAAAGTCTTCAGTACATTTGCACTGCATGTACTTGGCTATTATGCCCCAAAGTTTTTGTTCTTATGAAAATGTGCTTGACACAAATATATTTCTTAAGTTTACTTAATTTAGTTTTTTTATTTTTCATGTGATATTTGTATGGAAACACAATATGTTATCAAACTTGAAATGTCACGTATTTTCTCAAAGTCAAAAAAGAAAATTACAAATGTTTGCCTTGCATTAAAGGTCCATATTCCCATGCTGTCCTCTGTAAAATAGGGAAAAAAGTACCGTCCTCCCCTTTGCTTGAGGTAGCTGTGAGGCTCACATGAGATAGTCATCTGAAATATTTTTGTGATCTAAAGAGTTTTAAATTATCTTCATTATGCAAAAAATGCTTAAAATCATAGGTAACTTTGCTATCATTTGTTGAAAAGAATGTATGTCCCTATGATATTATAATAGTTTATAAATTTAATTGAATCAATTTTAAAATAACTCATCAAAGGTTTTTGGAAGGACAAATGGGGATGTAGTTCTTTTATCCTTAAGTTGGTAAAAAATAACTTTGTTACACGAGAGGAATACTCTGAAGATCAAGTTTATAGGAGAATGTAGAATATTTCAAGATAAGTAAATCAAATGAGTCAAAGTAAAATAGGATATAAATGAACCATACAATAGGCAAATGTGATAAAGGATTCATGCTACAGGGATTTACTAAATAACCATTCTAATAAACTAGCTAATCCTTAGTGCCTACCTTAAATAAAGATGTCCTAGAAACATGATGCAATCTAACTGGGAAGCCTAAGTCTGTTTTGACTCTGCTTGAAAACTATAAGAAATAATAGTGTTTTTTGTTTGTTTTACTTTTGTAAAAAGAAAAAAAAATGACCTAAGATCACAGAATATCAGTACAGCAGAGATGGGTAAGAATCTTAGAAATTGACCAGTTTGGAAGGCAAATATGGTCTATCCGAATGACTGGCAGTCCTGGTCCCAAATTGGTAGAGAAGGACAATGAAGATTCCTCTGAGCTTCTCAGAAGAGAGTCATGAACTTGTTTTTCATTTATATGGCATATGTGTTTGAATTTTTATAACACATCAGAGACTGTACTTGACACAATTCACCATGGCAAAGATGACAACAGCCCCTGCCCTCATAGAGCAGGCAGATCATTACAGTGAAACAGGACACTTACCACAGGAAGGGAACAGCATTGGTTAAAGGCACATGTCAGGAGCATCTAACCTAATCCAGAGCATTGAGTGACCCTCACTGAAGGACTTAACCTAAAATGTGATTTTTAGAAAGTTTTAGCTACAAAAGAGTTTGGTGGTAGGGTGTTCCAAGAAGCAGAGAAGAAGGCAATGCTAAGGCAGAGAGGAGCCTGGTCATGCAAGTGCTAAGTGCCATGCAGAAGGTCCACAGTAGAAAATAAGAGAGGGGTCGGGGCCACATACACATGGCCACGTGTAGCAGGAATGAAGAATGCTATTTAGTAAACAAGACATCACTACGGTTACTCTTCTTTATTCTAGAGGAATAACACAATTCACCCCTGGAGCAATTGATTTTTTTTTTTTTTTAGAACCATGATGGATCTATTGCTTGAGAAAGGAGAGGAAACTCGGTGGTAGCCTGATGTGGGAAGGGAGGGGGAGCAAAGAAAGATGAATTGCCCTCTACAAGAGATGCAACTTTCAGCTTCCATGGACAGCCCAGACAAAAGCACGAGGAGGACTATTAAAACACAGGTTAAGATAGCAAGAGGTGAGGAGAGTCTTCTACTAGAGAAAGAGACAGATAAGTGGGGAGTGGGGCCAAGTAACTTCTATGACAGCAAAACTAATGAGCAGTTTCAACGTATTCCAAGTACTATGTGGGAATCTCTAACTGCCACCCACCCCAGCTTCAGTAAACGTCAGTTATGACCTTGTATTCAAGTTCTTTGGAAGAAAATAAAAACAGAAGCAGCCCTCCAGAATGAACCCTAATATTTAGGAAGTATTCAGCAATCCTATGAGGTGTGAGATAGAACCACCAGGAATTCAATGGGGAAAGGGAATAAGAAAAGAACCCTAACTATTCTCCCCACAGGAACTCTGAGATACAAGGAGAAGGATAGTTTTCTTGTGGAATGGGGGTTACAATCATGCTGTTTAAATATTAAATTGACAGTATGATTTGAAAATGTTAGATGCCTTGGGACCCCCACATGTTGGCACTCATGTTTCCCATATTAAGGAGTTTGGAATAAATCCTAATGGAGATGTAAAGCCAAGGTAGAGATTTTCAGTAGATGAGAACATGCACATTCTGAGTAAATTATAGGCAGAATGGGCAGCATTGAGGAGAATGACTGGGGGTGGTAAAGCTAGCAGCCGGAAGACTTGTCTTAAAGTCACTGCAGTAATCCAAATAAAAGGTGACAGCAGCAAAATCTATGTTGGGGGGCTGTGGGGGGGGGCAGTAGCTGTAGAGATGTAAAATACTGGCCAGATAACAGAGAAATAGGACCTTATGAATCTGTATCCATTGAAGAATCTAGAATGATACCCAGATCTGTTTTTAGGACAGCTGGGTAGATGCTGGTGCTGGAAACAGGAGGCAGAGCAGGTTGGGGAGGTACTAAGAAATTCCATTCTAAACATGTTGGGTTATGATGACTACAAGATATTCAAGTGAGAGATCTACCAAGTGGCTAATTGGATACATAAAGCAGGAGTTTAGAAGATAGGATGGTATTGAGAATAAAGATCTGAGAGTATCACCAGGTAGAAGCCAAAACAAGAACACGAACACACACACACACACACAACCAAACAAAAATAAGCCAAAGAACTTGATAAGATTAACTCCAAAGGGTATGTAGAATATGAAGGCAAAGGGGTCTTGAAGAAAAAACAAACAGAAACATAGAAAGAGTATCCAGAATAAGATACTGATTAAAAGGGATCAAAGGAAAAGAAGAAAACAAGAATGTAAATTCAAGGCAAAGGAATCGAAGAGTTTCCAAAGCAAGAAAGTGGTCTTCTCTGCCAAATGCAGCTAAGAGATCAAACAGCAAAAGTTATGAGGAATACACACGTACATTTTATTCCAAGAAGATGACTGACTACTTAGGTAAGAATAGTTTCTGTTAGTCTGATGGCTTCATGCAGGCATGGGTGGGAAAGTGGAGGAGAGTGACTCTAGAAAATTCTGCCAAGACGGTTGGCTGGAGAAGTTCTGAGAAGCACTGGCAGCAGCCAGGTTAGAAGGTGAACTGAGTACAGAAAGGCTTGAGCATGTGTAAGAGTTGAGGAGAAGGTTCTGGAAAGAGAAATGTTTATGGGTTAGACCCCTCCCTTCAGGGGTAAGGTCATGAGGAAACACTAACCTGAGAGCAGAGCCCAGAACAGAGCTTTCAGGACATCAGAGAAACAAGAACAGGTTGAAAATTGGCTGAATCCCTACTTTTTGGATGAACAGAAGAAACTACTTTCCCAGGGATAACCCATCAAGTAAAGCAGAACTTGGGCCCTTCACCCCCTTTAAATTTTTTTGTGTGAAGAGCATATAAAGCATACATTAAAGGGAGCCCTTGTGGTACTACCACATTGCCAGTCCCTTAGAAACATCCGTTAGGGCCTACTGTCTTCGTCATCCATCTCCACCCCCACCTTTCTATTTCTCCCACCTGTCCTATGCTACATTTGTTCTCCCCTTCTCACTTCTTTTACGTTGGCTGCTTATTTCATTGTATTTTTTTTCTTCAGCTGGTTTAGAGGTTACATACTCCATTATAATTAGTTTAGTCATTTTCCTAAAAATTACATTTTGCATACCTAAATTACCAAAGGGTAAAATTAATCATTATGTGTACCACCCTCTCAGAGGTTCAAGAACCCTCCTGCCCTGCGTGCCATGAAAGGGGTGCCTTACAGAGCATTGCTGAATACCTTTTTACTTTTATTTGCACGACACCTTTTTCCATCCTTTTACTTTAAATCTACCTATATGATTATGTGGGCTTTTTAAAGATTTTATTTATTTATTTGAGAGAGAGGGAGAGAATGCATGTGTGAGAGAGAGCACAAGTGGGGGGGGCAGAGAGAGAGGGGGAAGCAGACTCCCCACTGAGCAGGGAGCCCACTCAGGGCTCCATCCCAGGACCCTGGATCACGACCAGAGCCGAAGGCAGACACTTAATCCACAGAGCCACCCAGGCGCCCCTATGTGGCTGTTTTAAGTGAATTTCTTGTAGACGTATAAAGTTGGGTCCTGTTTTTTATCCAATCTACCAATCTGTCTTTTAATCTGTATTTAGACCATTAATGTTTAAATTAAATATCGATTCATTAGGGCTTAAGTCTGTCCTTTTATTTGCTTTCTGCTTGTTTTGCTTTTCATTTCCAGGTCTCCTTTTTCTTGCCTTCCAATAGGTCACTGGAATATTTTGTTATTCTCATTTGATTTATTGTTTTTAAATATCACTTTAAATAGTATTTTTCATGGTTAGTCTAAGAATTACTATATATATATACACACACATATATATATATACACACATATATATATATACACACACATATATAACCTATTAGAGCCTGTATATCTCTATATGGACATTCTCCCACTTAAGTAAAATATAGAAATCTTAGTTCTGTATAGGCCCCTTTACTCATTCTGCCTTTAAAATATAAATTACTGGGGCACCTGAGTGGTTCAGTTGGTTAAGCGTCTACCTTCGGCTCAGGACATGATCCCAGGGTCTTGGGATCTAGTCCCGCATCTGGCTCCCTGCTCAGCAGGGAGTCTGCCTCTCCCTCTGCCCCTCCCCCAGGGATCATGTGCTCGCTCGCTCTCTCTCTCCCCCTCTCAAATAAATAAAATCTTTAAAAAAAATAAAATATAAATGACTTATTTCTCTACATATACTGAGCCCCAGATCAGATGTTAGAATTTTTGCTTCAACCATAATTTTTAAACATTCATGTACAAAAGCCTATTATATTATCTCTAGGTTTATACATTTTATTGTTCTTCCTTCTTCTATAGACCAGCCTCCTTCTTCTGTCATTTTTCTCTTTGGAAAACTCCTTTTAGTCATTCTTCAAAGGGAGTTCTGCTAACAACAAATTTTCTTAGGTTTCCTTCCTCTGAAAACATTTGCATTTTCCCTTCATTCCTGAAGGATATTTTTGCTGCCTATAAAATCCAGAATTGAAAGTTCTTTTCTTTCAGCACTTGAAATATCTTGTGTCACTTCCTCTGGCTTCCATGGTTTCAGATGAAAAATCTGCTGTTCAAACTGTTGTTCCCCTCTAGGTAATGCACTGTTTCTCTCTAGTCTCTTCACAACTAACTGGTGACTCTGTCTTCAAATAAAGTCACATTCTGAGTTATTGGCGACTAGGACTTCAACATTTGAATATGGGGCAGATACATTTCAACCCATAACATTTGCCATGTCAGCTCTTTGATACTTAAAGGTTTCCTTTAAAATATCTTAACCAAATTTTGCCATTATTTCCAATTGTATGTGTGGTTTGAATACCATTCTTTGCGAAATAAGCCTTGATTAGTGTTGAGTAATAATTAATTCAGTCATTTAGAAACCAAAGGTCCTATATTATGCCAGGCAGTGGTACTAAAAAGACAAATTATACATAGTCCCAGCATCCAAGAATTTATAGCCCAATACACGAGGGGGAAAGGCATATAAGTATATAGGCATAATGGAATTTGGAACAAGATCAGACCCGTAAGTGTAGGAAAAGAATGTGCTTTGGTGATTTGGAAAAGTGAGATTATTTCCATATTGAAGTGAATCAAGAAAAGCTATGTGGAGAGAGTAGCATGAGATCAAAATCTACAAGAATAGCTAGGATTTGAACACATAGAAATAAGAAGAAAAAGGAACTCATAGTAAAAAAGATTCAACAAAGGCAAAGAGATGGGGAAATGTCTGATGTGCTCAAGTAACATAGGATTCTGTTTGCTACTTTTTTTTCATAAATGCTAATTGTGCCACCCAACAAGTTTGAAAATTTTTTTCGGTGCAGAGATAAGGTAGTAGTTTATCAGCAAGAATGAGCCAGACTTTAGAATTAATCAGAACTCAGTCTGAATCCTGGCTCCCACACTCAATAGCTGTGTGCTCTTAACTTCTGGTCTGTTTCCTTATTACCTCCTTAACAGGTGATTTTAAGCCTATGAGGATTGAATGCAAAATACTCAGCGTTCTACCTGTTATTTCCTCCATAGGAGGAAAAAAGGCACATAACCTATATAGCCTTAATGGTGACAGCCACAGGCAAGCCCCCAGTGCCTGACTGTGCCGTTCATGTGCTTCACCAAGTTTCCTGGTATATTGGCCGCCATCCACTGCTCGTCCCACCCGCCAAGCTTGTGTCCTGGCTCAGAGTTATCCACCTGGATGAAAGGATACCTGCTTCTCCTCAGCAAGGCACCTCCCTCTTGCCTGGAAGTGTACACATATAGAGGGGGCACTTTCATCTGATTCATATAACAGAGCAGTAAAGATTAGCCATATCTCTGGGCGTAAGTTGGGTACATTGTAGGGCCAAATAGATTATGGTTTCTAACTGACTTCATAATAAAAGCTTTCATGACAAAGGCCAAGGTACCTAATGTCTTTTTCTGAATACCTGTGCATTCTGTTTGCAACGTATTTTTTTTCTAATTGAGAATATCATGAAATCTTGCCTTATATAATTTCTTTTTGCTTCAATATTAGAATCTGAGACAAAATACAAGAAGCACAAGACAACTTTGAAAGCAAGCGTCGGCATTCTGTGGCTTCAGCAAGGAAAATGAAGAGAATAATAAAGTGTGCATAAATATGAATGGGGCAAAGACATGCAGTAGAGAGAGAAAAGTGTGATCATTACAACTGATTAAGTATCTAATTATAATTACCAATGCAATATGGGATAGCTCCACCCAATATAAGGAAGTCCATGGTAAAACTGTCGAATCACACCTGAAATGCTCAAGGGATGTAAATGGGATAAAAATGTTAGCAGGAATTTTTACTCAAATTTAGAGGGATTACCCCCAAGTAGCCTTCCTCCCCATCTCTCCAGCCTGGCTTAACCTGTCCCCTTCTGAATCCTCAGGACAATGTCACAGAGTGGAGAAGAATTAAAATTACCTGGAGTCCAATCCTGATACCCACAAGCAGCACAACCACAAGCAAGGTCTTTGCTCTCAGCATCAATCACATCCTAGATTGGGCTGCCAGGAGGATTAAATGAGATGATGTAGGTCATCCCCTGAGTGGGAGTGCCTACCATAGTAGGATCTCTCAATAATTAACAGCTATTAATATCCCCTGACATGTTTTACTAATTTCCCCACTCATCCCACCTGTTTGCACATCTGTGGTGATCTTAACCTCCTCTGCCATCTGGAGCCCGCTGTTATTTCCAAAGCTATGTAAAAACGTGGCCAGAATCATGAGGACTGGACTCCATTTTCAACTCTTGCTCTCGATGAACCACAAAGGACTGAAGACAACTGCTGATAACTGTTGTCTGTCTAGTTTTCAACAGTAACAGAGATCTGCATGATAAACTAGAAAAGTCAGGAGATGTATCTCATGATCTACCCTGAAGTTTGCACTTCTAAGTTACCACTTCATGATGGGACTTAAAGGACAAATGCATCCCTATGATTTGAAAGCTAATATATTTTGAATTTACCTGATACAAAACTAAAACAATTTTAATTTTCACTTTGAACTAGTTTCTTGGACCTGCAGTCTAAGACAACAATTTTTAAGATAAGCCAAGGTGGACAGTGGTGAAGACCACAGCTTTAGGAGGACAGACCTATTTTGTTAAAATCCTGGATCCACTACGTACTCATGATACAGAATGAAAATTAGAATGCCAGCCTGCTAATACGGGTGGTTATGAGGATCAGATGAGATTCGGTGTGATTCGCTTAGTGCGGTGCCTGGCACGTTGTAAGAAGCCAGCAAGTAGTAGTGATTGCTTCGCCAGCAAATATCACTAATACAATGATAGCATTCAGGTAAGTGGTGCTAAAGGCAGCCTTAAATAGGAATATTAACAAAAATAAAAAATACTGAGACAATGGTTAAAATACAAGCTCCAGGAGGGAGAGCTGTTTGTCTGTTTTGTTCACTGTTTTACCTCCTGAACTAGAACAGTCTCTGAGACAGAACAAGTGCTTAATAAATATTGGTTGAATTAACGAGTAACAAGCTCTAGGAAATTACATTTCAACGGAGGACCCTTCAGCCCTGGGAAAACATTATGGTGTCCATTTTTCTCCTCCCTCTTCCCAGCATGCTCTCTACCGAGGAATTGATGAGTTTGGTCATGGTTGTGGAGTAAAAGCCAACACTGCAGCTTGAAGCTTTTCAAACATGAAAAAGAATTTCCTTTGCAGTAAAAGCTCTCCAGTCAAGAATCTCTTATGTTTCCTTAGTCACCCTAATGGAAATGATTTTAGTCCTTTTGGATAGAAAGCAATGTGAGTACCAAGAGCTAAGAACTCAGAGACAGGATGTTTGGCTCTGGTCTCGGGTCTGCCATTCACTAGCGGTGTGGCCTTGAGCTTCCGCAGTAACCACTCACCAGTATAACTCAAGGGCTTACATATAAGTCAGAAATAAATTCAACAAGAAAGGGAAATAAAATTAGGAAACATTCTGGTAGGTTTCCTCCCCAGTAAATAGTATATAAGCTCTGATTTGTCTATATCACAAGATTCCTGAAAAAAATCAAACAGTATTTGAAAATGATTAGACAAAATATTTTTGTCTAGGAAAATAGTTATAGACCGTTTGCCATAAAGAATTTTTAAAACTGTTGAACAGAGATTAAAATACCTAGACAACCTGTAAAGAAGCAGACTGGGAAAAAAAAAAAAAAAAACAAATAAATTGAGAAAAAGTTTTTAAAATGTATTTCATTTCAGAATACTTAGGAATATCATTTCAAAATTGAGCTGTCACAGCAGCTAACTTTTTTTGTATTTGGGCCCCAAAACAATATGCAAAACGTCTTTCTGCTCATTTTTTAACCTGTAGTGAAGAAAAAAAATAATAGTGATGGGAGGGAAGAAGGAAGTCCATTTATTCTGACTCAGCTTCTTCTAGAAAAGAGATTATAAGCAGAGGCCGTTCCTATTAATCTGTTTGTCTCTTTTAAAAATAAGTAAATAAATCACGGAGAGAGTTCAAAACATCTATTTTATCAAAAGAAAAAAACACCTGAAAAATATGCTGAATTCAAAAAAATAACATAAATATGCAGCAGATCAACAGAGTTGAGCTCTCCTCCATAGTCTATCTTCAGAGCACACAATGGCTTCTGCCTTCAAGGTTGCCTGGCCCAAGGGATGCAACAAAAGTATAACAAATGTTTCAGGATACTGAGATTTGCAATTTTGAAAGAAGGGCAGCAGGGAACAAAGCTTGGCTGGTGAGTGCAGCCTGTTTCACGGAAAGACACCAATGCAGGAATTCCTGGGAGCTAATCCCCCAGGCCCCAGAATGTCCATGGAGGTGAGGTTCGAGGACAGGCATCTGAGTGCAAGGGTTGTTTGGACTGTATCTAATAAAAGCATGTTCACCGAAATTCTCAACAGTGTATTTTTCCGGAGTAGTTGGGAATTGGAATACATTTGTGTGTGTATTTGCTTTTCTGTATTTTCCAAATCTATAATCAGCCCTAAGTTTTGTAATAGAGAAATGGCAAATAAATGAGATTTCAAAAATGTATCCCAATGATATTGATGAGATTGGAGGATAAGGGGCTCCATTTTTCAATTTCAAAGACTTTCCATCTCTCTGGCCCACAAATTAATTTCTCGGAGCAACTGTTTACTAACTATACCCCTGCCCCTCCAGCTCCCATTGTAGCTCCTCAAAGAATTGATTAGGCTGCCTGGCTGTTTTTCCAGGAATTATTTAAGCATTATCTAAGTGTGTAGGCAACACTCTGCTGCCATCTGCTTCTAATGAAGATGATAATGATGAAGATCACAGCATTGTGGGTTAAGACTCCATAAAAATGCATATGTGTTTACAAAGCTGTGGATATTAATTTAGGTCACAGCTTTGGTCGGATGAGAGAAGTGTTGTAACATCATCGTTATGCTTCGTCCTGTAAAGATTTCTTTTTCCCTGCTAGATGTGCTGGAGGTTTGGATGCCAATGACTCTCCCTCTATTCCACAGGGTTTAACCCTTGAAGGTAATTTCCAAAAACTGACAGTCAATGGGAATCAATGTAACAGCTTTATTAGTCTTAGAAGTTGTAAGAACCACCCATGTAGGGTTTCTTAATAAAGTTGGTTTGGAAAATAGTACTCAAGCCTAAGGACAAATGGGATACCCCCCCCCCCCCGCACACACACACACTTCAGCTAATGGGGAGAAGATCATCAGTACACTGAGAGGTCCTCCTTCTGCCTATGAGCATAGACCTACAATTCCTTCTATGACCTGGGCAGGCCACTTGTCCCTAGAAGCACCCGAAAAGAATCAGAATAGGACATTCATGAAATCAGCATCACAGACATGCTGCATCTTAGGCCACAAATACATCATCTATTCTATGCCTCATCTCATTGTGTGCCCAGCCATATCATCCAAATATTACCTAACAAGATACACAATGAACAGTAGCATAAAAATGCTTCAAACTTGAATACAGACCTTCTGTTTATTGCATTCAAGAGAGGAAGTAAAATAAGGAAATAAAATAATCTCTGCCTTGTCAATTAAACTTTAGAGAACTAACCCCAAAGTTCCTTGCTCCCTGTGTTAGGCAAAATATCCCGCACATACTCCCAACATGTCCACGTCCTAATCCCAGGAAGTTGTGCATACATTACCTTACATGGCAAAGAAGTACTCAAGTTACGGATAAAACTAAGGTTGGTGATCAGTTTACTTTAAAATGGAGAGATTATCCTGGATTATCTGGGTGGGCCCAATATAATAATAAGGGGCCATAAAAGGGGAAAAGGGAGGTGGAAGAGGAGGTCAGAACCAGAGAGGGCACAGCATGACAAGGACTCCCCGTCCCGTTCCTGGCTTTGATGGTGGCAGGGGCCGTGAGCCAAGGAATGTGGCCAGGTAGAAGCTGCAACAGGTAAGGGACCAGACGCTCTCCTAGAACCTCAAGAAAGAAACACACACCTGCCAAGACCTTCATTTCAGCCCAGGGAAGTTAATTGATTACTTTAGTATTCATTTTGCACTGACAGAACTGTAAGATAACAAATCCGTGTCGTTTTAAGCCCCTGCATTTGTAATCTCTTACAAGACTCTAGAGACTAATAGGTCCCCTAATTGCCTATTCTATTCTCCCTCAGCCAGATCATCTCACTCAGAGGCAGTTTGGGTTCTTGGGAAGAAGCTGCATCCACAGCAACCCTCTGCTGGAATGGGTAGAGCTTCGAGCACCTCCAAAACAGAGGTAGTGCAGCTCCAAGGTGCTCGGGAGGGCTATTTTTCTAGCCAGTCAGAAGGACAAAGAATATCACAGCACCACACTCATGCCAACAAAATTTAGAGACCACACAACAAATCCCCCAGCCTCAGAGTGGCTAGCCCGCACAGAACTGTGTGTCTAGATCCTAGGAAAGATCTTGTATGGACAGGTTCATTGTGACCTTCCAATTTCTTGGAGGGAAAAAAATGCCATCACACAGCCTCCCCTTTCCTGGAACTAACCTAACTTCTTGAAAGACTTACGCAATCACAGTTAGACACCCGCTTTTAGGATCTGGCCCTCCGAAATTCCATCTCTTTTGAACCATAGGTGCTTTGGCCTCAACACCGAACCGTGTAGACTCTGTCTAGTGCCATCATCGCTTGTGATGTTTGTAACAGGTACTTGTGATGTTTGTAACAGGCCTGGCCTTCTCTGCACTGCTAATGCACCCCCAGCAAGAGGCCAAGGAATACTTCATTCCTATGTATTAGTGGCTACTCCTTCTACCTCTGGCTCTTGAGTTTCAAGGGGCTTGGGAAGCTTATCTCTTAGGGGATGTCTGCTGCTTCTCTACATTTATCTCAGTTTAACATTACCTTCAGCAAATTCATGAATTTCCCAAATGCACGGGCACCTCTGGGGGCCGGAAAGAATCAGTATGCCCTTAGACTGAATGTTCTCCCTGCAAATCTTCCACATCCCTGTGCTTTTGAATTTTCCAGGCTTTGACTCACCTGTTCTATTTTCCTAGCAGCAAAATTTCTTTCTTTCCTCATTTTTCTATCACATAAGGGTAAGTCTCTGAGTGCTCTGGTTCCTTTCTCCCCCTCCTTCTCAGCGGGCCAAGTGAAGTTTAAAGAAATGATAACCTACTTTCTAAGTAGATTCTCTTTCTTCTAAACTGTGGAGCTAACCCTGTTTTGCTGGATCACTGTGCTCTCCTTCCTTTTTCTTTGCTCTCGGGCCAAGCACTCTTCCTTCTAGATTTTATCTTGTGCTGTCGCCTGCCTGAGAGGGTTGAATTCAGTCAGTTCTAGGCCTGCTGAAAATAAATTCTCCCTCAGCCAGATCATCTCACTCAGAGGCAGTTTGGGTTCCCACCCACCACCCAGGAGATCTCTCCCTGGCCATCTACAGCAAATTCAGGCCTAATTTCAGTCATGTTGCCCTCTCTGGCTAAAACTCTGTTATGTGCCCTAAATCTCTCGACACCATCAATGTCCTTGCCATGCTCCCCTCACAGCACACATTGTATCTGTCTGCATGAGATGCTGTGTTATCTTGAAAACTAAATAAATACGTTATGTTGTTATTCTCTTAGCAATCTGAACAGATACCATGTAGGCCCTTCCCGTGCTGTCCCAGATTTTACAGTGGCTCCCATTTGCTTTTATGATTGACCCACCCCATTGCCATACTGCTAAGAGGTTTCTCAATAATGCTGCAGTCTTGCTCTGGGAAACATTCTGGTCCACGCAGAATGTACAGCTTCGTGGGGTGAAAATTTTAGGGAGAAATCCAGTCTCTGATGTGGCAACTATCAAATCACCCCTTCATGTTTTAGTTCTTCCTTTAGAAGCAGTTAGAACTGGGTGCGCGCCCTTCTCCCATTCACATCTGCGTTCCCGGAGTCCTCAGCCTCTGGGTTAAGACAATGCCTTTCCTCTTCTTCTATCTCAATGGGCACATTTTCCTACAGTTTCTCCTTCACTTTTCTACTGCTCTTCCCTGACTTGACAATAAAAACTTGTTTTTTTAAGAACGAATTCCACTCCAACAAAACTGAGCAAACTCCATTCCTAAAAACAGTCAGTAATGCTCTCTCCATTTCATAGGCTTTTCTGTCTCCATCCACCAAGATGACATGCTGCTGATAAAGGAAGAAATCGTACTCCTTTTTATCTGTTCATTGACTTAAAATGCACCATTTCTCAAACTGAGGGTTCTAGAGGGGAGGGTGGTGGGGGGATGGGTTAGCCTGGTGATGGGTATTAAGGAGGGCAAGTTCTGCATGGAGCACTGGGTGTTATACATAAACAATGAATCATGGAATACTGCATCAGAAACTAATGAGGTAATGTATGGTGATTAACATAATAATAATAAAAAAAATAAAATAAAATGCACCGTTTCTCTGTAATCGGTCTCAGCGTTGTCTCTAAAACCCATACCCGTGCTCAGGGCTTACAAAGAGAACAATCTAGAACCAACTTGAGACCCTGTGGAGAGGAATGACTCCACAGCCCCTGGAAACTGAATGAAGCCAAGGCTTTCCCTGGAGGAAATCCAAAATGAAACGGAGACAGAATTTGGGAGAGCCGATCTAGCACTCTCTGTCAAAATCCCAGTGCTGACAATCTAAAGACCAAATAGCACATGTTAATGTTCTGGATGCACAATTCTACTTTTTTGTGACTTGAAGTCCCAGTCATATCACATCAGCCTGTCACTGCAACGTCCCACACTGTAACCTTCTCAGTCAAAGCCGGCATGTGTGCTCATGTGAGCAAGTACTCAGATACTCCAGAAGGTAGCCTTCCTTCTAAATGGCACAGAGTGTATGAGGAGATGTTTGATGCCCAAATCATACTATTGGCCCCTCTTACTCTCTTCCTGTCTAGAAAGCCCGGGAATAGAAGTATCAAATGATAAATATAAACTGGAGGTTCCTACTTGTTGCTCTGGGCCGTAAAAGAGCCTCCTAGTCTATCCCCACCTAAGTGAAGCAACTGGGCCCTCAGGCAGCTCCACCCTGGCTTATGTAGGTGGTCTTAGACTGAAGAGCTGGAGTAGGGGCTTTCCCACAATGAGAATAAAGCCAGTACAAAGGAGTTTAATTCATTAAAAAAAAAAAAAAAAAAAAAAAAGCAAGAACAACCCACTGACTCCTCAACGTGGAAGACACTGGGACAGCAATTGAATGCAGAGCTCAGGGGTCACGGTAGGGGCCAACAGGATGATCCGAACCCCCTTTCCCTTTCCCCAGCCCAAGCCAGGAAAAGCCAGCCCTGCTTCAGACAGGCCGGATCTCCTGGAGGATCATCACTTAGGCCATAGGAACGAAAAACAGCCACTGGAGGTGCCGGGCTCCCCATCCTCAAGCACAGGCCCAAACTTGTGGAACCCCATCTCGAAGCCAGGAGCTGGTTTTAGAGCTGAGAGTCTGCCTAACAGCCCACAGAACCCTCCAGCCCTGAGCAGAGCCCATCCTCCCCCACCCCTTCCTCTCTCCTTTTCTGCTGCATGAAGTTATTTTATTTAAAAACTCAACAGAAAAACAAAACTTACTGTTTCCTGAAGGCTGCCAGAGAAAGGAGTGGTTCTCCAAGAGGGTTTCCTGGTTGAGCAGCATCAGCATCACCTGGGAACCTGCTAGAAGCTCAAGCTTATTCGCCCCATCCCAGACCCACCGAATCAGAAATTCCGGGGAGGGAGGAGTGGGGGAGAAGGAGGGCAACAGTCTTCAGTTTCCCACTCCCTCAAGTGGGTCTGCTGCACACCAAAATTTGAGAAGCCCTGGACTAAACAAAGTCATAACTGCACTGATCAGGCTAGCTACTTCTCCACAGGTGGAAAGGAGCAGACAAGCAGAGAAAGGAGCCCCCTCCAAGCCTTTCTCTTCATGGAGAGGGGAAGCTTCTATTGCACAGGAGACATCATAAATACCCTTTCCTCTTAGATGACTTTGCAGCAACATAAATTGATGAGAAATCGTCACTAAGAACTAATTCTGCATGACTGAACCGGTCTCACTGCTGTCTGGGCTCCCTGCTGTGACGAGAGTTACTTTCCTAACAACCAGGTCTAGTGCTCTACCCTAGTGCTCTCAAAGATGGAGGTCAGTTACCTAATTCCTGGGGGGTAAAGCCTAAACTACCTGGCTCAGAAAACAAGGCCAGTCACAAACTGGCCTCAAGCCATCTTTCCAACCTAATTTAAGCTTATATTCAGCTCTCTACATCAAATGGAGTAGCTTCGAATAAAGCAATGGAAGAAAGAACTTCCCTCCCGTACAGCTGTCTCCCGGATCAGGCGCCCCCAGGAAGCAGGTTAGCCATGCAAATGCTCAGCCACATCCCCAGAGACTCGGCTCCCAGAGCCCTGGAACAGGGCCTGTACATCTGCATTTGTCCAGGGCCTCCGGCGAGGCAGCTACTGGTGTGTGCAGATCACCTGAGAAATTCTGCTCCACGAGCCAGAGTGTGCCAGCTGCCTGGCAGATGCCTGTAATTTAAGCAAGTGCCTATTAACTCCTGAGTGGTGCTGCCTTGATGGTTTCCATTCTCAGTTCCACTTTGTAAACTCCTCTGACCTCCCTCCTCAAACCATTCTAACACCTCACAACATGCAAATAGTATGCATGCGTGTATGTATGTATGTATGTATTTATTTATGATTTTATTTATTTATATGACAGAGAGGGCGCACAAGGAGTGGAGAGGGGCAGAGGGAGAGGGAGAAGCAGGCTCCCCGCTGAGCACACAGCCCAACACAGGGCTCCATCCAGGACCCCGGGATCAGGACCTGAGCCCGAAGGCAGATGCTTAACTGACTGAGCCACCCAGGCACCCCTGTTTTGCACATTTAAAACACACCTTGAGAACAAATACGTTCCACATCATTTTGACTGAGGTGTCCAGTACTTAAATACCTGAAAACTTGAAAGGCAGGGACACCAGAACCACCATAGTGCTGTACGTAAGGAACAGTCGGGAGGATTCCAGTTACATTGATAGATCTGCTCTCATTAATGTCTTCATTCAATCTCCTTTCCCAAGGAGGGTTTCCACATCTAACTTTAGATGGTTGTTGAAGGTTTCTGTGCCAAAGCGCAGCCAAGATCGCTTGTTCCCTTAATTTTGCCATTAACTTTTTTTTCTTCTCTGTAGAGTCTCAGAACAAATAGATTCTGTTTGCATGAATAATGCACCATGTTCCCAGGTACAAAGGAGAAGTCTAAGTCTGCACAGTTGCAAAAGGAAGCTTAACCGGGATCCATTTCCAGTGCTTTGCCTGCATCAAAGGTCTTAGAGTCCATTGGGGAATTTTTATTTTTTAGTTCATCTTCTTTTGAAAGTCTTTCCTTTCCACTCCCAGTTATTTTAAATTCCACTTCATCAAACCGAGTATACACTTTTTGGTAATGGACTGGGAGTCAGAAGCCTGGATTCTCGTGCTAGGTTTGCTATCAGCTGCTGCATGACTTTGGGTAAAACATTTGACCCCTCTGAGACTCAGTTTTCCTATCAGCAAAATGGGCCACATGATGAGACAAGTGGGTGGCTCTCTAAGTCCCTTTGCTCTTAGTAGAGAAGGGGACTCTGAAACGCCACATCCACATCCAGGTTGCCTGAGACATTCTCTCATAATGAGGATGGCCTTACTCCGAGATATTTCACTACTTTGACAACAATTTCAGGTTGAGATATTGGCTGATGAACAATTTAATCGTTAAGGGAAAGCCGTGTCATGGAATCAGCTATTTAATAGCCTGAGCAAAGGTTTTGAAGAATTGCCATTTCACGTTGTGTGGGAGTGGGGGAGTACACGGTCCTCTGCTTCTCTCATTCTCCTTTCAAGAGAGAAGATGGATGCTTCTCCCTGAGCTGGGAACCGTGTTAGGTGGGATGAAAATGTGGTCATGAATTAAAACACCCCAGAGTCAGTGGTCACTGACCAAGTGTATGAATATTTGACCCTCTGTTTCTGCTGTTAATGGCAGATTAGAAGACAATGTGCGGAAACTGTTTTGTTTTACTTTACCAGGCTCAACTAATGTAGGTAATTAAGATTCACTGCCTAATTAACTTCAAATGGCTATACAGAGAGTAACATAATTCTGTTACTTTCTAAATATCAAGGTTTATCCATACAGCAAAAACAAAATTATGTATAAACGAAGGCCTCACTATTTGTTCATGTTATATCGTTAACGATGCGCCATCCTTTTAGGATTACACAATATTCCTGCAGTGCCCTCTGTTTACAAAGAGCGGACAAGAGGGTCCCAGAGGTTAATGACTGTGGCAGACCTCACTGCTAGTTGGTGACAAAGATGGGTCTCAAAGAAGCTCCCATTGTAGATTAGTGCTCTTTCAAATTAGTCATTGAAAGGATTCATTTGTATTAAGAGAAATTATTTCCATTTTATCGTTCCTGGTTTATTGAGCAATTTGGGATCAAGGGCATTTTTGACATTGGGCAGTGGGGGGTAAGGACAAAGAAGAGAGAGATTCCTTGTTTTTCAGATTTACTCAAATGCAATTTATTTATGTCTCACAGTCTACCAACAAGTCACACTAAACCCCAACCCCGTGCCTCATGAGCAGATGATATAAAGGCACACTTGAGAAATAAATTAAGTCAAAAATGTGTTGCCCAGAGTTTCCTGGGCTCTGAACAATTTGTAACAGGACAAGGCACAGTAAGGAATGCCCCTTCTGGAACGCTGAGGGATGCTTGGCCGGCCCCAGAGTGAAGTTCCAGAGCCCAGAGTGTGCGGAGGAGCTGCTCAGAGAGACTAGAAGTGCAAAGGGCAATGGAATCAAGTGCAAGCTGTGTCCTAGGGGTGCCCAGCCTCAAGCCAAAGAAACTCACTTCAGCCATGAACTGTGTGTGTCTGAAGGCTGTGCTCCAGCCAGTAATAGATACAGAGTCGAGAGGCTGAAAGCCAAGTAGATCCTCAGGAACGTGAGAAGTGTGAAAAAATCAAGTTCATCACTAGGCCCATGACTAGAATATACAAGGTTTATTTACGACCTCCTGGTCTTTGGGGTTCGCCACATGAATGAATGGATAGATGGATGATGGCAGATTGTGAGAATAGTGTTCCTTTTTTTTTTCTTTTTCATGAGGGTATGACAAATTGCGTCACAATATTGGTAGGAACAGGAATCACTGTGGAACCCATGGGGTGACCTACTCAGAAGGGAGATCATTATACTCATTCTCTTGAGAAAGAATATCTGATGGGACCCTTTGGGCTTTAACATTTGAGAAAGAAAAGCCCATCCCCAGGAAGGGAAAGTAGAGGAAAGATTTGGGTTCCTGGAGTACAGATGCCTGAACACGTCTTAGTTCCAACATTTGGAAGGTAGCTATGTTTAGAAACTATAAGTTAACTGATGGTGTTAAAAATGTTTGTATTCTGACCTGAGAGCACGATGGAGCAGTGAGCAACAGCACCCTGACCTGGGTCAGCCTTCGGCACCTTCCTCCCGATAGCACACACCTTCTATTGGAGACACCTGCTCACCACCCTCTTCACACCTTCCAGCAACCCTAACATCCCATGGGAAAAAGTGGTAGCATCACCACTGGCATGCCTCAACCCAAATCTCTGCTGAGTGACCTTGAAGTCAAATGTCCTTGCCAGTTTGGCTGTCACTTCTCCCCTAGGTACAACACCGTGGAGCAGGTAGCCCCACGCTGAAGACTCGTCGCAGAAAAGGATGATGTCCTAGATCTGCAGCTACTATAGGAGAGGACCTGGACCAGTTATTGTGCTTGGATACAACTCACCAAGGTCACCTCCTTCGCAGCCACCAATGGTTCTTTGCCAAGCGGAAATGAATCCCCTACTTCCCCTACCCTCCCGCCAAGACTCACTACAGCGAGGAGAAAGACACTATATGAGGGGACCTACTAATTGTCAGAGCTTCTACTTATTGTTGACGGGAGGGGAGGGGGAGAGGTTGAACATTTGTATTCTAGAGAGAGAATGAGCCCAGTAGATATGCTCCATTACCATGTAGGGGACATACCTGTTTCAGAACGAACAGATTAATTAATGGATGAATGGATTAATTATGTTTATAGGAGATTTGTCCTGCTTTAAAGGCACTATCAGGACACAGTGGCCTTTAGCCACTCCTTTTTCTGCAAGAAGTAACTTTAGTACTACCAGCTATTATCTCTGCCTTAGCTACAACCTCAGAAGAGTTTGATCAGATGCCAGCCGCTTTGATCTGGGCCATTCCCTAGGGAGGCAGAAGGTCAGGCCTGCCGCCCACTGTCCCTGTGAGAGGCTCTCACAAGCCCGTCTTGTATTACCAATGCTGGGACTCAGTGCTGAACGTCGACTTTGGCGACCATTTGGAAAGAGCATGTTGAATGGGGAACACATCCTGGCTGGCCAGCAAGAGACCCAGGTTCTAAAGCACAACCCCATTTCCTACTCAACAGGAAGTGGAGGAGACTTGTCTTTTGAGTTCTCATTCTCAAACCTCAGCTCAGTGTAGGAGCTCAGCCAAGCAAAGAGGAGGGAAGAGAGAGCCAGGGATAGAGGGAAAGGCCTCCCTCATAAACTAACCATGCTGACCTCCAGGGAGAAAGCAGTGAAAATGTTTTGTGAACCACACGCTGCCACATAAGTTTAAGAGTTCTGTAGCATAAGAGTTAGCCCCTCAATGCCACAATTTGAAGTTCAGTAAAAAAAATCTGACAGTCTCTTCTGGAAGAATCCACACAGGATTTTCCTGTATGGAACAAGACCCAGATTAGATGGCCCATCCCCTGGCTCACAGTCCCCCTTCCTTGGAACATGAGGGGATGATTTCTTTGGTTTTACTGAGGAGTAAACATCCTGGTTGCACAGCATGCTCACAGATCCCCTGTTCCCACTGCGTCAGGAGTCAACAAAGCTGGTGGTGCAGGAATGAGATCCAGGAAGGGACTGTGACCTGCTGGGAGGGGAAGGAAGGGAGGTGGGTGCTGGTAGTGGGATGCTCCAGGAGGCCAGGGGTACCACAACAGCTGCACTCACATCTTCAGTTATTCTTTAAAGAGAAACAGGTCTGTAACCATTTGTTAGGCTTTAGGCCTTGTTTCTTTTGACTCTAGACCTAAATAGGTCACTTAACTTCTCAAGAGACTTGGGCACAGTAATAGCACCCACCTTGCTTGCCAGCTTATTGAGAAGGGCCTGAGAATGGTAACAGCCACGTGCCAAGTGTTTGGCAATTGCTTGTGCTCATAGCTCTGTCCAGGGGTGCCCAGGTCGAACACTTGAATCGAAATCCAGTAATTGTCAGGGGACAGGTGTTGGTCAAGAGCGAGGTATGTTCACAAGCAGTATCTCATTTAATCACACACAATCAGTAGATGGGCATGGAACAGGCTGCCATCACCACAGAGGCTTATAAAAACGCCTCAGCCTTGGCCGCCAAACGTGGAAGCTATAGGCCTGGAGTTCTTAGGCAGAGGAATTTAAAATGCTTCTCCTAATCTTTGATGAAAGCTCAAAGCTCAAAGAGCCTCTATTTAAAAATGTCCTTCAGGTTTTGCCCAACTGAGTGGAGAAAAAAAAAAAAAAAAAAAAAAAAATATATATATATATATATATCTCCAATTCAAAACCCTGGAAATATCCGGGGATGTCAGAATCTAGTATTTTTGCTGAAAACCAAGTAATGAGGGACCAGATCTCTAAGGAAGGTTTGCTGAAGTCTATGAAGGCCAGGCTCACAGGAGCGGTGCCCAGTGAGGATTCTCTCCCCTCCCTGGAGGGAGTCAGAGACAGCCTTGGGGAGTTTGGGAAAGGGGAAGGCCCCACGGCAGGGACTCATCCCTAACCCTCACTTTATTCCTCATAGACCTCTCTAGTGAAGATCTCCACTGCCCTGAAGGGAGAAGAGATTTCCTTTCCATGTTGTATAGACTTGCTTGACTCATGGAGAGCTGACGCAGGGGATACCATTCTCCTGCCTGCCAACACGGCTGGATGAGCACAAATTATCACAGGCTTTAATTTCATTTAATTGGAGGAAGATTATTGCCAATAATGTATATGAAAGTGCTTTGTAACAAACAGAAGTAAAGATTATACAAATGTATAAGGAATGATAGTGATCATGGTCACAAAGATAAATTTTATGCAGCAAAGGAAAACAAAACCTAAATTTTAACAGAAGAATAGTTAAATGATGGCTTATCTATATGATAGAAGGCTGGATGGCCACTAGAAGTCATTTTATGAAAAACTTTTTATGATGAAAGGAGATGTGATTACTGCTACATGGGAATCATACATGGTATGCCTGCAGGTAAGCTAGATGGATGGACGGACAGGGGGATAGATAGAGAAAGACAGTGAGAGGGAAGAAAATTATAGCAATCTATAAATAGGATTTACCTCCAAGTGGCTGTACCATGCTTGAATTTTATTTTCTCTTTCATTTTTGTTTCTTTAGTTTTACCCTGCCTTGTTCTAAAATCAATTTAAAGTTGTTTACAACACACATACAAGATAAAATTAAATTTGGAAAAATGTAAGCAAGTGAGGAATAAATATGAGAAAGATAAGATGTAGCCAGCGGGGTGGCTGGTAGGTAGAAGGCATTCCATGAAGCCCCATACATTAGATAGAGATCGACTGCAAATTCACCCCTAAGCTTTCTGGGCACCAACTGGTGGGGGTGGTGGGAGAGAGACACAGGAAAACATTTAACCCATGAGCACGGGATGAAGCATGAACAGGAAAATAAAGCAAAATGATTCTGCTTAAGTAAACAGGAAAGAAAGTTCTCCCATGGTTCTCTGCTCCAGGGGACTGTGGAAGGTGGTGAGTAGTGGGGCAATGTATGTTGCGTGCCGTGACCCAGTGAGTCACCTATAGATGCTCCCAGTAGCCTCTGTGTAAGCTGAGGACTGGGGAGCCAAACCACAAGAAAGAGTAAGAGCTGCCATGTAGGGATGGTTCCTACTCCCAGGCTCGGCGCTAAGTGGTGGTCACACTGTCTCATCTGATCTTCACATATCCCCTATAAGGTATCCTGGAAACCAGTTAAGAGAAGAGCTCAAATTCAGTTAGCCAGCAAATGGCAGGGCCAGGGCTCTCTCCATGTGCCTGACACGTTTCACCAGGAGGTTCTATTGCTTACCAAGCCAGGGGAAAAAACAGTGCTCCATACAGGCCAGTGGCCCAATGCCAGAATTCAGTTCAGAGAAAACAGCTCTGGGGGAGATCATTTTTTTCATTGTAATTTTCAGTATTTCCGAGCTTTGGCCAATGATGATGTTGACTTTCACATTATCCACCATTTTGGATTCCCTGCACTGCCCTCAAGACCACCTTGCTCACACTACTTTCAGTTGATTTGAAGAGTTCTTGAGGCATCTTCATGGGGTGGGGGCTGAGTTGGTTAAGCATCTGACTCCTGGTTTTGGCACAGGTCATGATCTCGGGGGTCATGAGATGGAGTCCCCACACCAGATTCCACACTGAGTGCAGAGTCTGCTTAAGATTTTTCTGCCTTCCTCTCCCTCTGCCCCTGCCCCTCCACTGCGTGATCGTGCTCTCTCTCAAATAAATAAATAAACCTTTAAAGAAAAAAAAAAAAAAAACACAGTTTTTGAGGTACCTCTTTCTCCCCACCAGATGAGGGACCTCCCCAAGGATGCAGAGAATGGTCTTGGTTTATAAATAAGCTCATCCTTATCCTGCAGCTTCCACAGCTCAAATGCAAAGCCCATCACTGAGCTATTTCTATGACATGGGTTCTCAACATGATCTTCAAGCCACTGTGAACACCTTCCTGAGCTTCTCCTATGCAGCCCCTGTCTGTCTCACCTATTTCCTTCAATCTGCATCACATCCCTTTGGTGGATGTTCTATTCCACCCAACATGCAGGGGAGGATACTTGATACCCAGGAATTTTAAATGATATTAAACTGACCAAAACAATATTTACTGAAACTGGCAATGTCAATTGGAAATAAGTGCCCTCACACACTCATATTCGGAGTATAAGTAAGAATAACCTTCATTGTTAAAAAAAAATCTTCATTCTTGAAGATGGTTTTACAAAGCATGCCAACAGCATTCTGAGCCTTTGACCCAGAAATTCCACTTGAGTAGATTATTTTAAGGAACAAGTATAAATGAGGGCAAAATTTAGCTACTAGGATGTTTCCTAGTACTGTTTACAATAGGGCAAGACTGGAAACCAAATGTCCAAAAATAAGAGTTTGTTTAAATAAATTGAGATCCATCCTCATAATGAAATAGCATGCATTCGTGTAAAAGTTGCATTATATTATAAACTGTATTTATTTACTTCAAAATTATTTTTGTTTCTAATGTATTTAAAATGAGAAAATTGGGTTGTAAAACAATTTGCATAACATGATCTCATTTCTTAAATAAACAGTGTAATATGTATTTGTAAGAAAAATATAGAAGGATATAAGGATATACCCTAAAATGTTAATAGTAGTTATTCTAAGACTAAAGTATTACCAGTAGCTTTTAACTTCTGTTTGAATATATGTGTGTTTAAAAACATATCTATAGTGAAGATATATTACTCTATGAAAAAGAAAAAGGAATTTAAAAACAAAACAGGCAAAACATACCTGTCTCAGTTTTGCATTTCTGTCCATATCCAAGATATGGATAAAAAGGCTGATAAGCCAGGTCAGAACATTCTCCCGTGTCTGTCTGTGCCATTGCCATGGGCAGGGCTAAAGATTTAAAAATCCTTCACATCAGGTGGGGGTTGATGGAAGACATCCAGGTAAGTATGGAGCCGTCCCTTGAGGCATGCCAAGCTAGGAGTGTCCATAAAAGTAACCCAAACCTTTTTCTCTCTACTGCTTTGAAGCTCAAATTTAAAGCCATGGCTACTCAGGGAGATGGAAGCCAACCTAATTTTTATAGTGTTTGTAAAAAAGTTCCTTTCACCCAAGCTTTCCCCATTTTTGATTTCACAAGAGCACACCTGCCTCACTGGTCCCAGCAGCAGCTTATTATAGCTTCCATGCAAGCAGAGAGCACTTGGCAATCAAAGATAATTCTGCTCCCACGTGAATAAATACAGCTCGGACTTGTCTATCACTAAAAGGCCTCAAATAGACTGGAAGACATAAATGGATATAAATTTAATTCTAAACTGTTTTTAAAAATGTTCTAGCACGTTTAATGGCAGAGCGAGCTAATATATGTCAGTGCTGCATTTTCTTAAAAGCTGCTTCCATGTGTTACTGAATAAAAAGATGGATCCTGGCCTTTCATCGAAAATAGCATCCAATAAAGTGAATGTTTTCATTTGCCCCTTTCCCTATTTGAGGAAACTTTCAGTCGCTAACAAAAATTTATTGAATAGCTACTGGAAAACACAAATATCAACCTGTCCTACTGCCACTAGAAATTCCTTTGCCCTGTTTCAGCTAGACAAGCTACCAAGTAAATTCTCAGCTTCCATGTAAAATGTCAAGGAGTTGCAAGGCTTAAAAATGTTAGAAAGCCACTGTCCAAAGGGCGGTGGGGATTCAAGGTCCCTCATGCCTTAGCTTCAGCTTTCCTCTCTCCATATTTCCTGCTGCTTACTTGGGTGATGTTCATGTCTCAATATACACCTTGCTCTTCTTTCATTTCTCAACGGCTTTTCATATTATGCCCTCTCTACTGGAACCACCTTCCTATCCTCGACTAGCCTAGGAAGTGCTGACACACCCACTCAGACTTCTTTCACTTTGTGAAGCATTCAATGAGCATAGCCCTTTCCACCTTCCCCAGTAAGGTCAACCAATCCATTGTCTATGCTACACAGAATCCTGTTAGAGAGAATCCTGTTATTACATGAGTCATACTCGAGCTGAATAATTTGTCACATGTACCTCCTCTCCACCAGAAAGCAAGATTTTTGAGAGTGATGTCTAGACTGTAATTTCTTTTTGATTCCAGAATTACCACAGTGCTCTTCTCAAACATAAGGACTCATAAAACTTAGTTGACCTGGATGAAGAGTATGTCAGGTCATCAGAACTAGTGAAGAGAAAGGGGAAGTAGGGGGAGGAAGGAAAGATGGAGAGAGTGGGAGAGGTGGGACAGGAGAAAGAGGGGAGTGTCAGGTGAAATGCTCAAGTGTGATGGTTTCTGGATCTTAGACTCTGATTGTTGTGGCCAAAATTTCCCTCTTGTATTATATCTGTTGTCTAACTGATATAAAAAATAGATGAGCAAATAGGACAGCAATATGAAAATTGTGTGTTTCTAGGAGTAAGTTCAGTGTTGGGGGATCTGTAGGCTGATATTGGGACAGCAACACACTCTTAAAAGTACGGTGAAAAGAGCATTTGAGAAAATATCATTAGATATCTAAATATCTTTCACATATTTTTGTCCACTCAGCCTCCAAAATACTCTATGACAACAATTTTTTCGTTTTGTTTTTAGAGAGAGAGTGAGAGAGCATGAACTTGGGTAGGGAGGGTCGGAGGGAGAGGGAAAGAGAGAATCTTAAGCAGACTCCATGCTCAGAGCCACGCACTATGTGGGGCTAGATCTCACAACCCTGAGATTTTGACCTGAGTCGAAATCAAGACACTTAAATAGGCGCGCCCCTATGACAACATTTCTTTAAGCTTGTTCCATCGAATAAGTAGTGGGAGAGAAAGAGATCAAATGATTCCCTGCTCAAAAAAAAAAAAAATGTTTTTCTGCAATACTACCTAGGCTTTAAAAATTCTGTTACATATTTTGAACGTCTAAGAGTATGCAGAATTTCCCTAACTCAGTGGCCCAGAGAATCCCAATACATCCCCTATGACTAGTGCTCCTTCAAATACATCTTAGAAAATCAAGTCCTGCCTACTACGTAGGTAGAGATCACCCCTTCCCTGTTTATAAAGAAGGGCACTGATGCAAAAGATATGATATTCCCAAGGGCATATTGTGAGTAAGAGCGAGGATTTCAAAGCCATTGTTCATGGGATTACTCTTCGCCTTGTTCACGGGATTCCTCATTGCCTTGAATATAATGCAACTTAAATCTTGGAAATGTTTACTATGGCCTGAATCAAGTTTCATACTTCAGGGTAAGGTGTGGGACTTTTAGACCCCCAAGGCTTTGTATCTAGAGTCCTTATCTAGAGTACCTACAGTGTACAGCTGGTCCTGAAATGGGTCTAATATAATAGGAGTTCTAAAGCCAGAGCCAAGTCCTCAGGTTGGGCTGCAAGCCTAGACAATGACACACAGATGGAAAATGACATGTCCATGTGCTGACATGACCTCTCCCCACATAAGAGCTCTTGTCAAAATATACATTTGTATAGATTTAAATGGAAATGCACAGTAATTTCCTAGAAGCCAGATACTAGCATAGATGATATTATTGGAGTAACACACAAAATAGATCTGAAAGAAGAAAGATACTCACACTGCAATTTAAATGAACTCCTTTTGGCCATCAGTATCACTGGAAATGGAGGTGCCTGGGTGGCTCAGTCGGGTAATCGTCCGCCTTTGGCTCAGGTCATGATCCCAGGGTCCTGGGATGGAGTCCTGTGGGGAGTCTGCTTCTCCCTTTCCCTCTGCTCCTCCCCCAACTTGCGCTCACTCACTCTCTCTCAAGTAAATAAATAAAATCTTAAAAAATATGTATCATTGGAAATGAAATCATCTGCTTATAATATTCCTCATATACCAGCAATTCCATAAAACCAAAATCACTTGAAAGTATAACCTCCTTTTTAGCATTATGCATACTTTTTCACCACCAAATCACTATAGATTCATATGATCTGTTTTCCAAGTTCTTCAAGGCCATCCAAGCATTATCACTGTCAGAAACAGGCACTATTTCAGGAAAAGCACTTGAGCAGAGATCTGGAGACTTGGCTGTGTTGTCAACCCCTTGTACAACCTTAGGCAAGGCATTTGCTCCCCTAAACACCGTTACTCTAATCCTGTGCTGTCCCCCACAGTAGCCATTAGCCTTTGGTGGCTATTAAGCACTTGAAATGCACCTGGCCTGGTCTGAAGTATGCTTTAAGTATAAAACACATACAGAATTTAAGATATTTAACCTGAGAATAAGAGTATGAATATCTCATTAAGAAATTTTATAGTGAATTCATATTGAAATGATACTATTCCAGATGTACTAGGTTGGTAAAAATATATTATTAATTTCACCTGTTTATTTTTACTTTATTGTGTTAACGTGGCTACTAGGAAATTTAAAAATTACATATGGGACTGGCTTTGTATTTCTATCAACAGCACTGGTCTAATGTGTCAAAGGAAGTGGTGGTTTCAGATTACTTCAGAGTGGCCTTCTACTCCTAAACTTTTGAGATAAAACCTTTGAAGGAAGATAAACCTGGGGGGAGGGTTTGAGGCATAAACATGGACAGAAAGAACCACACAGCATGATGTTTCAGACAGGACTCTGAGTGCTAAAATCACACTGGCAACACGGGGTGTGGTGGAGGGGAATGCAAGAGGGCAAGGATGCTATGGAGGGGGGTGGGCAAAGGGACTTTGGGAACTTTGGGGAGGAGGGACTGCATCAACTTAACCCTGAAGTCTAACTCAACTTGGGCTTAGCTTTGGATGCATGAAGTTTTGTTCAATCATGACTCCTAGTTAGAATAGCCTCAAAGTTTCTGAAACAGATTCTGCCATACAGAGCAGAATAAAAGATAATGATGCAGATTTTCTGTATTAGGACTGCACTCTAAAGTTTTACTAAGTTAGAGATGTTCTGGATAATGGATAAGCCTGGGGCAAGGAGGAAGCGTTATACTCACCAATACGGAATTTTTTGAAGAATAACTGTGGTTTTACAAATTGATTTATTGAGGAATGTATTGGGGTAAAAAGTGGGAATCTCAAATGTAAATCTCAATTCATTAAGAGAACCAAAGAAAAGACATTTCAGCTATCATTTAATCCAACCCCTTCATTTTGGGGATCGGCACACTGAGGCTCAGACTGGGAAAGGGAAATTGCCTTTCTTCACAAAATGATGCTAACCATCTGTAGCAAAGTTGAGCAGTATTATAATTCAGAAGTGGGTGTTATAAAGGAATCAGAAAAATAAGAAAGACTGTTTTCCTTCCAGAAGTTTTTAGTAGCTGAATTTTTCTTCCTTTGTTTCCTTTGGATGTTTTTAAATAACCAAACAGGTGGTTTTGGTGCCCCATCTTTTCCTACTGAAAAACAAAGCAGGGAAGACATTTAAATCTTTCTAAAGTGGAGATTAGTAACATCTCTGTCACTGGATCCAGTAAGGAGTTCAGCGCTATATAAAGAGTGTTATATGTTGTTTGTTTTTTGAGAAATTTCCAGTTAGCTGCACAGTAACTGGCTGTAAAATCTTGACACCTCCACCCAAAGTTATTTACTTGTTGGTTGATTGGGTGTTTCTGCCCAACTGTCTAATAATGGTTTTGAGGTAGTAACATTGGCTTTCCACTTCCAGTAAATTGGGTAATACATTGTGAAAACTTTTGCTTCTGAGGAAGAGGGAGATCTTCAAAGCACAGCAATTATTTCCCCAAAAACCATCAGAAAAACAAAATAAACTAAAACAAACAAATGCACATTTCAAAGAATCAGAGAAGCCATGAAAAATAAGACTCTAAAACTCCAGAGAAGGAAGCTCCTGCAGAGGTGTACTGAGGATTTCTGGCTTTTCAGGAGGCATTTGCCAATCATGGGTGAAGTCTGAGAACCGGGTCTTGGCTGGGAGACAGAACCCAGCAGAGTTATCTCCATGCAAAAGACTGCATTGGCAAAAGTGGGTATCACATGGTCTCAAAGAGTCAGTTTTCACCATGAAGAGATATACTAACATCTGAAGGAGCACAGAGCAGGAGGCTGAAGTGTGAAGTGGATTCTTCCAGAGAGCAGAGGCTTCCAGGGTGAAGGATACAAAAACCACTGGGAGAAGAGCCATGAGAACTACACATGGGAATTGAAAGCTCTCAAAGAGGGGGCAGGTCACAGAGGTATCCACTATGTTTCCAAGTGGCACTGGCCTCTCCGGGAAGAGATGGAGCTGCGGAACCAGGCCAAGCCCTCAGCAAGAGGCTGCTGCTGGGATACAAAGAAACCTTTATATCCCTTGAGGAGCAACTCCCGATTTTCCCACTCCCCAGCCACTGGTAACCACCATTCCACTCTCTGCCTCTATGAACTTGACTATCTTAGATACCTAATGTAAGTGCAATCATGTGGCATCTGTCCTTCTGTGACCGGCTTAGTTCACTTAGTGTAATGTCCTCAAGATCCACCCATGTTGTGTCAAATGGTAGGATTTCCTTCTTTTTTTAAGGCTGAATAATATTCTATTGTATATATATGCCACATTTTATTTCTCTGTTCTTTGGTCAACAGATAAGTTCTAGAGAGCTTCTCTACAGCACAGTGCCCTAGTTAACAATACTGTATTGTGCACTTAAAATTTTGTTAAGAGGATAGATCTCATATTAAATGTTCTTACCATAATTAAAACCAGAAGAAAGTTAATAAAAGGAAGGAAGGAAAAAGGAAAAGTAAAGTTCTTGAAACAATTCCTAGCACATAGTAAGCACCGGGAAACGTTAACATTTATAATTCATCTCCTACGCCAAAAAGGAAGAAAACAACAAAGGTTCTCAGAGTTGCTTGGGAAGCAAATAACAAAATAAGAGACTTGAAGGACCTAAAAAATGAAGCTGGTCTCTGCCTGAAGCCATAGCCCCCCAGTGGGGTAAACCCCAAACCTCTCACCATGGTCCTTGCTTTTCTAAGTCTTCTAATCGCTTTATTTTGGAGGTTCTCTTGGCCCTTCTGTTCACACTCCCAAAGATGTCCCATCTCTGCAACTCAAGGAACAAAGAACAATCAGCCATTCTCTCATCATACTTAATCTGTCAAAATTATCATTTTGGGTTAATAGCTGCTGTCCTTCTGTCACTAATTACATAGACAAAATGATGTATTTAAGAAATAACCCATAGTCTCATGATCACCAAAGATCAAATTTCCCCTAGGACAGGTGCAGGTCATGGAGCTGGAGCAGAGAATGAAGGCATGTGTTGGGGGAGATCAGAAGAGGAAAGGAGAAAAGATAAGTCTGAAGCCAGTGCTCTGGAGGCCTCATCACATGCCCCCCTAATTTGTACAAAGTGTGTGCTGTCTCATAATTGTTAATCTCTCTTAGGTCTATGTCTCATTCCTCATCTCCAGGTCAATTGTGAACTTCTCAAAGATGAGGTCTTGAACATCCCACAGCAACTAGCCCTGCTGTGAAGACAGGAAAAGGTCACAGAAAGAGAACGAACATTATTAAAAAGGTAGCTGAAGGAAGGAAGGGAGAAGGGACAAGAATCAAAAACGGAACAATACAAAAATATATTGAGGCATTCTCTTATCAATGAGCATCAGTCAAGGCTGGTTCTGGTGTGTCCACCTCATAGACAGCCTCCCTGGGTCTGGCCTTGAGTTCTCCTTTGACGGCTGCTCAAAAATTAGCTAAAAGTCACTTCACTGAGTACGAGTCAGTTCCTAGTTCCACGCTCTCTGCAGTGTTTTTGTTTAGGGGCAACAACTGGCCCCCCACCCTTGTGGAGAGGCAGTAAGATCTTTGGGAAGATTGCTACACCTGAACAAGAAAAGAAATGGAAAGGACCAATTTGGTATAAAATATAAAGTTCTTATTTATTCACATGCATTTGTTGTTTCTCATTCTCCTTGTGTATTTATTACATTGTCTCCTAAACTAATTACCTAATTACAGAGGGTGAAAGCATTTAAAGGATTACAGAGAGATTCCTCACATGTACTATGGAGGTAGAGATGTTTATTAATTGCTCCATCAAAAAATGTTCCAGCCTTTTCACAGCCACTGAATTATTCATTAATCTGCCCCTTCCACCCATGTGTTTAACCAGCATTAATCCCTCCAAGGTACCACTAAATACCCCTGGCCATTTATACTAAGCCCTTTAATTAATCACATTAGTGGTCATGTGTTGACCCTCTCTTCTCTCCCACATGCCATTCACACAGTTTCCTGGGGAAAGAACCAACTAGAACACACACTTCTAGCAATGGCTGCGAGGCACTCTGCAACCAATTTTTCCTTTAAATTGGAGTCACCAACATTTCAGACAAGAGAGGTCAAAATGTGGCTATTTTTATTTTAACCTACAGATATGGCTGACATTTTTATTCTGCTCTTTGTAGAGGAAGACAACAAGAGGTAGACATAAGGAAGAACCTGCTGCTCAAAACTATCGGTTCCACAAATCAGAGATCTGTGGATCTTAGCACTCCCTTCTCGTTCAGGACCAGTGCCCTTGGGAGATGTGTTAGTCGATGTGCTAGTATTTCCTGCAGTATAGACTGCAAGAAAAACAACTCCCAAAACTCCGTGCTGGCCCAGAAAGGTTGATGTGTCCACTCATGCAGATTCTAGTGCGGGTCTGAGTGACACTCTTGTGTCACCCCACAGCACAATCTGTGTCAACCATGTGACTCCGTCATCTTGACACAAAGCCTCCTACCTGAGAAGGAAAGAGAAATGCAGGCTGGGGAATTGCAAGTGGGCTTTCCACAGTGTCAGCCTGGGGTGACAGATGTCACTTCCAAAACTAGTTGTCTAATCCTATTCGACTGCAAGGAGACAAAGACGTACGGTCTCTTAGGTGTCCAGAAGAGAAAGGGAAGCAGATAATGATAAATAAGACTATTAATGTCTTGTCATCAAAGAAGATTAAGTGCGCTCTTCTTTACTTCAACTACTTAATGGTTATTGGTAATAATACCTTACTCTGATAGGATGAATGCTAATTTCCAAAGAATTTTCTATTGACTTCTCTCATGTGTTTTTACTCTATCTTGTTTGATCTCTACTATATTCTATCATGTTTTCTAGTATCATGTCACTCAGAGAAAAAACCCCATGTGAGTAGGACCTTAGCTGGGAAGTGCCTCAACTCCACCACATGTGTATTTCCATTATGTCAGTTTCTCACAGCGCTTCTCAATCTGGATGCCATGATTCAGAGATTACAAGGGCCTTCTATGGCAATGTGTGTGTCATTTTTCCTATGAAGAGGGCCCATACTTTGTGGCAGGTTCTCAAAGATTTCCCTCTACTGGTCTATCAAGTCCTCGGAGGCTGAGACTGCCCGAATGATCTTTTGATCTTCCAGAGCATCTATCAAATGCCTGGCACAGCCAAGTGGACAGAACAGATTGCCGACGAAGGAATTTTAGAAAAGAAGTTGGGAGGGAATAGGGGTCCTGCTAGAGAAAATGCATACATGGGGGTCAGCAATTGGAGGAATGGGATCTGGCCCACAGGTCCAGCAGGAGGGCATTAATGCCTTAGAGGGAAGGAGCCAGGAAGCAGAATGGGGGCACAAACAGAGTGAGAATATCTAGAAGACAAACATTTGTGTGCTTTGCAAAGGGCTGGGAAAAATCACCTTGCCCACCCCTGGATAAGGAGGTTTTGCCACCATGGCTTACATTATATGGAGTTCCTGGTGAGAAGAGGTTTGGCTGTGGGCATCCAGACACATTAACTGAATTTTCTGGAACAAGGGATTGGTATATACACCGAAGGTTTTTAAATCAGTCCTGTGATTTATTTAGCATGTTGACTCACATATTAACTCTAAAGAAATCATCCCCAACAGTCTTACTGTGTGAAAGGTAGAACTGCCCTTTATGGGTAGGAAGATGAAAGGGTGAACCTCTAAGGCAGAAAGAATGCACGATGTACGTAGCAAACTACATTAAACATTTAAAGAAGAAATTATGTTAAAACAAAATACTACCCTACAAAAGGTAGAAACCCACAACTAATTACTAATACTACAGTGTTTTGGGGAGGCTGAAATAGTTTTACTTTTTGCATTCTAAAAACGAGAAATTGGTTTATGCTGAAATCCCAGGAGTTTCTTTATAAAGCGACAGGGTTCAAGCAGGGTTTCAGGGGGTCATGGTGGACCCCAGTGGGTGTGCACACCAAATCTCTTCCCTGGCAGCTCAACCTAAGCACTGGCCCTTCTGCCGGCACTTCCAGGGGGGAGTAAATCACTCTGCTTGTATTGTAAAAATTGCATTTGAAATACCCTCCCAGCTTTGCTTTGTCCATTGACACCACATCCGCCCTTCAGAAGCCAGTTTAGAGATCCCAAGCCCCACAAACTTGCCAGCTGGGACCCACTGACCACGCTCTTTTATAACAGCAATGACAACTAAGCCAACAGCGACCATTTCCGAGGATGAGTATGTGCCTATAAACACACCTTCAGACCTATGGATGAGAACACTGAAGCCTGACCCTTCGAAAACATTACGGTATACTGATCTGTTATCCGCGGTACCCACGTTACCCTTGGTGGGCTTCTAATCCCTCATAAGGGGGCAGTCCCTCATTATCTCATCTTTGGTTTTACACCCAGTGGTGTCGGCCAAATAGCAAGGACCTGAAAATGTCTGTTAAAGAGAGCAAGAGAAAGAATGAGACTCAGATAGAAACAAGCTGACCATACTGACAGCAGAGATCAGGGATAGGGTGGGAACTGTGGCCTGACCACAAAGCTACCTATAAAGGTACTTCTTTGCACCTGTGAGCTCCTCCAGCCTGTGGGGTCTGATTGTGAAACGAGGGGTAGCGTTCCTGAGTAGCTCCAGTCAGCTGGGGACAACTATCCCAATAGAAACTAAATGCTTACTTTTTGCCACCTGTTTTACAAGCTTTGCAATGCCCCCATTTAATATATTTTTTAATGTGAAAACTGCAGAGTAATTATGGACACAGAAAGGTGCATAAAAGAGTAAATGTTCAAGAAATTCTCAGAAAGTGATCTGTCACATACATGCTGCCCACATGAAAATGTAAGGAACACTCTCAGAACCAGAACCAGAGAGAAGCATGTCCCTTTCCTCCCTCCTACCCTGTAGAAATCACTGTGCTATCATTACAACAATAATATTCTTGTTTTGCTTTCAGTTTTACCTTCTATCCCATGCATTGTCTCATCTAATTATAAAAGTTCCTTAACTGGTAGGGGGTGCAATGACCAGCCCAATCAAGCCCATTTGACTCAGCTGGGGGGAAAATAACAGAAAAAGGAAAAAGTCTGTGGGAGGCCACCTGGCGTGCCCCTCCCCTGCCGGCATGTGATGTGCTAGCTTGAAGCTTACTTAACACTGGAGGGTCCCTGATGCTGTCTTATATATGAGCAAACTCTTCATTTAAAAACCTGGTTAAATCAAGAGGTTGAACGGAGTCCAGAAATCACCTTGTCAAACCCTCTAACATTTGAAAAAGCAGGAAACCCAGGCCCAGGGAGGGAACAGACTTGTTCAAGGTCGCACACAGTGCGTTATAAGGCCCAGTGGCCAGTTATGAGGGCAAGTAAAGAAAGCACCCAGCAGAGGTGAGGTCCTAATGGTTTTACTTTCTGTTCTGAGCTGCCCAACCCAGTTGCCTCAGACGCCATTTTGATGAGGTTCTGGGAAACAAGCCAGCTACCTGGAGGGATTTAGACAAAGCGAAGCGGAATGGTCCCACTTTTTTCCCTGAGTCCAACTTTGAGGCCAGAGTTGAGTGATCCAGGCAAGGGGAGCTGGTCACCGTCCCCACAGCTACACGAAGACCAGAGGCCACTGGCGTCATCATCAAGAATCCCTCACACTCGCAGGACACTTCGTGGAGCCTTGTCCGGTTCATAGAATGCTCTCGCACGATACCTGGAGCCCCTGGGAAGGGGCAAGGCTGATCATTTTATTCCTAATTTTCAAGGAAGAAACTGAGTTTTTATCCAAGATCATAAGACTAGTGGAGCCGGGGTGACAGATTCCTATTGCATCCCCGCCCTCGGTGACAGGAGAGAAGAGAGCCTGAGAGAGGGTGACACATGCTTCATGATTTGCTCCAGGATCTTGTGACACTGAAAATCTCACAGTAGCCCCTCCTCCCCCATGGTTCTGCTTTCCGTGGTTTCAGTTAAGCGTGATCGGTTCACGCCGGTCCGAAGCAGATGATTTCTATGTCCCCAACATTGAAGGACCTCAGGGGATAATCTGATTTAAACACCCTTTTACCCATAAAAAATTTTTGGAATCATGAAAATCTGTAAAGTATGCCATTATTCTAAAACTGCTCAGCCTCTAATATGGCATCCCTATACATTTGAGTCAATACAGTTGAGCTACAAGTAACTTTACAAATAACCTGATGCATTTCTCTCATTCTGGGGGGGCGGGGAACTGAGGCCAAAACAAAGGAATTAACCTTCTCCAGCTGACATGAGAAATTTATGGGAGAGCCAGGAGAAACCCCAAATCTCCTGAGCTCCATTTCCATGTTCACTCACCAACCTGCCACAATCCCCTTGTCTTCCATCAGAGCACTCCCCCAGCTTAACGTGTTCTGAAGCGATTTGTACTTAGCATTTTGTCAGGACTGATGAGTCTGTCTTGTTTATTGTAACATTACCTTGCTGGGACCATCTCCTTCAGTAACCTCCTGCCTGACACCTCCCCTCTCGGAGCCTGAGGTCCTCAACCCCAAAATGCAAATAACCCTTGGGGCCCCTAGCTCACACTGTTGTGAACAATAAGCAGATATGCAAGTGGGAGAGGCTAGTTACCAGTTTTTTTCCTCAGATTTGCATTCTATGCAATCGGAGCAAGCACTAGACTCTCTGTGCCTCAGTTTTTCTATCTGTAAAGGGGAGATCCCAGTCTCCAGGATCTAGTCTGAAGCAATGCTAGAAAGACATGTGCAGGTATTAACATAACCTAATCTCTTGCAAATTAAATGCATTCTAATTACTAATGTTCTCATCAATTAATCATTACTATTCTGTCAAACTACATTTATTTATTCAACTCGCATTCATGTTGCACCTACTGTGTGCGCAGCACAATGAGGAGAGGAAGTACAAGGAAGAAGCAGCAGACCCAGTCCCTGCTTCAAGAAGAAGATAGTTACCAGGCAAATTGACAGCCATGGGAATAAAATAGAATGACTCCAAAAGGGTACACACAAGCATTCCAGGAAAGTCAAGAAAGTAATGTCTTGCTCTTAGATTAGTCCATTAAGGAGGAAGGCCGGGTTGTGTAAAGGGGGTGGTCAGGACAAGGGTCTTCCCTTACCCCCCAGAGCAGCTGGGAAACTGCAGTGGTTGGGGGGCGGGGGTAAAAAAAAGAAAAGAAAAAGACTATTTTAAAAACAATCATGATCACTGCAAACAGATGCACACATACCCACCATCTGCATCCATCCACAGGATGCCAACTGATGAATCCATGCCAACGTGGTCTCCTGAAAAGCTCCTGAAAACTACCCGTAACTTGCCCCCACCCCCGCTCCGGCCCCATTCTGATTCAGTAGTTCTGAAGACCAGGACTGTGGGTTTTAAGGATGTTCTCTGATTGGTTCTCATAGGTACTCCTGGTTGACATCCATAATAGAGTCAGAGCCTAGGTAATTCATTAACTGGAGAGCGGTCCCATAAAAAGGCATATGCTGATGCAAAGCCACCCAGAGATGTCAGGGTTAACAGAGATGTCAGGGTTAACCCAAGGCTCCAGGTTCTCACTGAAGGTCCAAGTTCCCCTGGTTAGCACCACAGAGTAGACAAAAGGAAGAAAACTAACTCTCCTAGTCCTTCTCCATTCTGGAAAGAGGGTTCAGTGGGAAAAAGAAAAAAAAAGAATATTCCAAAGCATAATAAGCATACACTTTCCATAATCAAAAGAGAATTTCTCTGCTGGGTGGTAACTATACTTTAGGGAACAATCACTTTGTAGTGCATACAGATGTTGAATTATAATGGCATACACCTGAAACTTATATAATTAAAATAATTTTTAAAAGATCTTATTTATTTTATTTGAGAGAGAGAGAGAGAGTGCGCATGAGCTGGGGAGAGGCAGACTGCCCCCCTGAGACCTATGTGGGACTCAGTCCCAGGATCAGGACCTGAGCCGAAGACAAACGCTTAACCAACTGAGCCACTCAGGCGCCCCTAAAAAAAAGAATTTTTACATTGAAGTATAAGTACACTGTCTGTACTACATACACTTTGAGAAATATATGTTTCCATTATGCCCCCAAATAAGGTTAATTTAAAAAATATTCTATGGATTCTAGAAAAGAATGCATACTTCTATTTGGGAGGTGTAAAGTTTGATCTGGATGTTAACCTACATTTATACAAATAAAATAAATCTATAATTAAATAATATATAACATAAACATAAAAATACATAAATATTAATAAGTATATATATTTAGAAATGCTACATGTCTTCTATTTTATTTACTAGATTTTTCATGGCCTTATTGATATAAATTAATATCTGCTTTCTACTAATTTTTTGGTGTATTTTCCCACATTTCATTACATATGTATTATGATACTTTGTTGCATAAAGAATATTAGAGTTATAATCTCATTGTGTGTTCTCCTTGCTTCATTAACACCTTTTGTCTCATATTAAACTTTCTTTGAAATAAAAAAAAAAGAGAGAATTTAGTTTCAACAGGCAACTTGCTCTTAAAAACAAGAAAACATAAACAGAATAGAAAGCTCCGTGTTTCAAATTTTTTATTGAAAGCAGCCCCATGAATTAGTTGAGAGAGAGACCCCACTAGCATCTCAACTTGGGAGAAGCTGACCTGAGGATTTCATACAGAGCTACTGCCATCCAGATAGAAGTTCTCCTTTGCTTTTTTCTATCATGTACTACTACTTGTAATATTTCTAAAATCACTTTTGAGGTAATAAACTTGAAAAATCAAAGGCTCACGGATGCACAGGGTTTTTGTGACAAAATAAATAGCAGGGCAGGAGGAAATTGTTGGTGTCTCATTTTAGTTCAAACAGCTCATTCTCACGGAGGTCCTCAAGGGCAGAAGGCAATATATACACATTTCACATTGATGGCATCACATCAAAACAGAGATATTAAGGGAAAATGCAGTAAAAGATTGTGTTGTGCACAAGTGGGAACAGGTGGGGCCAGGCTCACTAGTAGTAGAACAACACGTAACACTCTGGCTGAGGTCGGCATCCCTGTGTCCCTCCAATGGAATAATAACAACAATAACAATAATAATAATACAAGTGCATGCTTACTTCTACCAAAGAATGTTGATACTCAGAAGGACAAGTGTCATTCCCTTTCTCTCTTTTCCATCCGTGAACGCAAAGGATGATTCAGTAGAACACGACTAAGAGAGATGCTCAATTTCTGGCCAATGAACACTGCTCATTTTCTGGCCTGAGAAAACAAATTCAGACACGCAGGACAAGGCATTAGTTGAAAGGAGGTAAATATTGAAGAAAAGAAAAGAAAACAAAACAAAAGAAAAAAGAAAAGGAAGGAAGGAAGGAAGGGAGGGAGGAGGGTAAGAAGGAAGGAAGGAAAGAAAAATGGGGACAACAAAAGTGGATGGAGCTTTGACACTGGGTTTATCACTTTCCCATCTGAGAAAAATCTTTTTTCATCAAGTCACCAAAACTTTTCAATTCCATTCAAAAAATATTTATTAAGAACCAAGAGTAGCACAGTGTGAGATTTAAAAAAAAGGGGGGGAGGGTGTGCCTGGGTGGCTCAGTTGGTTAAGTCTCTGCCTTTGGCTCAGGTCATGATCCCAGGGTCCTGGGATCAAGCCCTACATTGCGCTCCCTGCTCAGAGGGGAGCCTGCTTCTCCCTCTCCCTCCGCCTCCCATTCCACCTCCTTGTGCTCCCCCTGTCAAATAAATAAAAAAAAATAATAATAAAAAAATTTTAAAAAGGATCCCTGATTTTGTTCCTGCACCATAAAAGACACCAAATACTAGTGGTCATATTAGTCAGGATAGATCACGCTTCGCCGTGTTAACAAATTATTCCCCAAATCTTTGTAGTTCACCACAAGTAAGCTTTTGCTGTTGCGGGTTTTGGTCACTCACATAAAATCTAACTGAAAGTCAGTTATTTCTCTTTGGCAGCTCTCATCCCTAGTTCCTCCTGTTTTCAATCACACCAATTCAGAGGTCCTCCTTTGAAATGCAAGGACAGAATGGTGAAACCTGGGGAGTTCTCAACACTGTTCCCTGCCTGGGGCCAGCCAGAGGGGACACATCACATTAGCTCCCGTTCTTACAGGTGAGGACTAGGGCATGTGGGATTAAAACTCTAACCGCAGGGAAGCTGAAGATAATCTCCCTGTGTCCCTAGGAAGAGAGAAGGCGATGAGAGAGACAGCATTGTATCTGCCCCAGAAAAACAATGAAATGTACTGGAGAATCAGAACAGAGGGCAGCTCCATTCTGAGTGGCTGGGAGTTTGTAGAGTAAGATTAGAGTCACCTTCAAGGATAGATTAGTGGGGAATACAGAGCACAAGCAATGTGGAAGGAACAGTGTGATCAAAACTCTAAAGGCAAGAAGTCATGCCATGTATTTGAAGAGCAGTAAGGAAGCAAGCCCTGCTGAATGATTGTTAATAATGGAAAACAGCTATTCAGAAGCAGCTGGGGGTGGCTCATATGTTGCAGAGCTCTGAGCTGTAGGACGAGGAGTAGAAATAGTTTTTCATAAAGCAACTTGTGGTCTGTGAAGCCAGTCTGCCCAGGTAACCCCAGGCACAACTCAGATGTCCAATCCAGAGAGCAGAAGTCATCCAATTCTCCCCATGATCCCAATTATCCAGATAGTCACTAATTGATCTACTTCCTGTGGCTATCTCAGAGCCGCATGTTCCTCTACGTCCCTGCTACCTCTGCCTTATGCCAGGCCCTCGGGATTGTTTACCCACTGCCATGGACTGAATGTCCGTGTCACCGCAGAATTCCTGTGGAAATCCTAATCCCCAGTGTGATGGTATTTGGAGATGGAGCCTGGGGGAGTTGATTCTCTCTCTTCCCCCCTGTGGACCGCACAGCAAGGAGGCAACTGTCTGAAGGACAGGAAGGTTCTCACCAGGACCTGACCATGCTGGCCCCTTGATCTTGGACTTTGAGCCTCCAGAACTGTGAGATATAAATTTCTTGTGTTGAAGCCAGCCAGTCTATGACCTCTGTTATCATGTCCTGAGGGGCTAAGACATCATCTCTGGCCACAGCCTGGTCAATGGTCGCTTCACCTCTGACCCCTTTCCCCTTCAGTATAAACCTGATGATGTGGACCAGAATGGACTTCCATAACATTCCTAAAAATGGTATCACATAAGGGCCCCTTCCTGACCTGCTCATGTCTGTTTCACATTCTTCCAACACCAAACCACTTTGAGGTTTTCTGCAAACATCAGATTTGTCACAACTCTTGAGCATTTCCATATGCTGCTCCTGTTAACTAAAAGGCCTCACTCCTTCCTGCTCGGAAAAATCGTGTCCGTCCTACACAGCCTCTTCCTGATCCCTCCCTTGGTTAATAATTCCTTCCTCTGTGCTTTTACAAGCTTCTAAAATCTTTTATTGCTTCTATTTGTTTGCATTCATTCATATCCTGGTCAGCTCTCCGAGTCCAGGGTGAGCACCACTGGAAACAGGAAATGTGTCTTCTTCACCTTGACTCCCCAGGCCCAAGCCCTAGATCTGGTTCAGAGCACAAGCTCAATAAATAGTTTTAGGGGGCACCTGGGTGGCTCAGTCAGTTAAGCGTCCAACTCTTGATCTCGGCTCAGGTCATGATCTCAGGGTCGTGGGATTGAGCCTTGAGTTGGGCTCAGGGCTCCATGCTCAGTACAGAGTCTGCTTGAGATTCTCGCCCTCTCTCTGCCCACCCCCCCACTTGCACTCACTCTCTTTCTCTCTCTCTCAAATAAATAAATAAATCTTTAAAAAAATGTTTTTATTTTTTTTAATTTTTTAAAGATTTATTTATTTATTTATTTGTGAGAGAGCGAGCACAAGCAGGGGGAGCGGCAGGCAGTGGGAAAGGGAGAAGCAGACTCCCCACTGAGCAAAGAGCCCAACGTGGGGCTCGATCCCAGCACCCTGGGATCATGACCTTAGCCGAAGGCAGACACTTAACCGACTGAGCCACCCAGGCGCCCCCAAAATTAATGTTTTTAAATCAAATGTCAACTTAGTATTATGGACAGTATCTAAGGTATATATATTCTGGGCCTAATATTCAGGCTTAACACTATGATCTCCAGTAGCATAATAATAGAAGAATACAGAGGATTCTAAAGGAGGAATACAGAGAAATAAAGTGCTTTGGATTGAGTAGGGCAGAGTTCTTTAATTATACCTAATAGGTATTAAGACCTTCTTCTCGGCCAGACACTATGCAAAGTATTTTAACATATTATCTCACTTAATACTCACCAAAACCCCCCAAGGAGAAATACTATTATTAACCATATTTTAAACATGAGTAAATGAAGGCATATAGGCAATAAGCATCTCGCTCAGGGCCCCACAGCTAAGAAGAGTGGAGCCAGGATATGAATCCAGGCACTCTGAGATGGGATCCATACGTGAAAGCTACTCTTCCATGATAAGAGGACAAGCTCAGATATTAAGATCAAAGGCAATGACACAGAGAGCAACTAGGACAACTTGAAAGCCAGAGGGATGATGGAATGGGAGCGTGGGAGCACACACCCTTGATGCTGCTTGCCCTCAGTAATTTAGAAATAGGCTGAGTGCGTGTTAGTAGGAGTGCCATGCTACGTATGTGCTTTTAAATAGAAACCCTACTTTATTAACTATGTGCAATATCCGTGGCTGGATCCCAACTTTTGATAACGAAAATGAAAATAAATAAATACTTCATCAAGAGATATATAATTACTAGGCAAGGAAAACATCATGAATCAGCCTTGGTCATTACAACAATGCACCAAGACACCAAAAGGCAACGCCCAGAACAAGTGAAATGTCAATCTAAGTGGCTACTTTACTCTTTACTGTTTTAAAATAAGCACTCCCCCTCTCTTTTACTAAATTCTGAAGAGTCTCTACACGTTATCAATGTATTTATTACAAGTTTACCATAGATCCCCTGCCCTATGGTACAGTTTATATGGGGAATTTAAGTGGGAGGGGAAGACAGGGATAATGGAAGGAGAGCAGGAAAGACAGAATTCCTCTGACTCACAGGTGCTCTCACTAACAATGCAGTGCTATTCAACAAATATGCATTAAACTTCCACCTGGTAGCAAGGAAAGAGCTCAGAGATGGGGATTCTGCGGGGGGGGTGGGGCAGGGGTTGGGGGGACATCCCAGATACAGTCCCGCTCCTAAAGAGCTCACAGCCTTGTAGTGCACATAGACAAAGAACAAGGCAATGTCAACACCACAGAGAAAGAACAGGGTGCCGTGACAGCGCTGTGAAGAGCACCTACAGCAGATTTGGTAAGTCTCGGAAGGCTGCCAGGAGGAAGTAAATTTAAACTGAGACCTGAAAAACAAACTCTCTTGCCAGGGGTAAGAATGGAGGAAAGAATCTTAGCAGAAACATGAGAAAGAGCAACAAAGCAGAGAAACAGGTGAAACCAAATCACCTGACCCAATAAGGCCTAAGCAAGAAGCAAGAGGGCGAGTATGAGAAGAGGAGGTGGAACGATGAAGGGCTGCATCCCAGAGCCGCACAGGGGCTTTGGATGTTTTCCCAGCATCGATGGAGAGTGAGTGAGGACCCTAGAGAGAGCAGGGCAGGCAAGGGACCTAAAGAAATGCATGTTTTACAAATCTCTCTGGTTACAGTATGGAAGATGATGGAAGGAACAACACTGGAGGCTGGGAAACAATTAGGTTTCTGCAGCAATTCTGATGGGAGTTCCGGCTGGCTTGGGCCCAAGGTGGCAGCACAGGAATGGACTAATGTGGAAAGATGAGAAAGATATGCAGGAGAGAGAAAGACCAGGAGTAGGGCATGGTTATATGGGGGCCTGAGGCTGAGAGAAAGGTGATGGTGCCCAGGCATTGTCTTGCAAAACGGCGAGGGCAATGGTGTCTGCCCACCAGAAGACAGACCAAAAGGGAAACACAGGTTTCCAGAAGCGCTCAGCTCGGGACATCCTGCCCTTTGGGTGTATGTGGAACGGCCACAGGACAGGCCTTCGAGGCTGCTGGAATTTGGGTCTGTAGTTCAGGAGAGTGATGGGGTCTGGGGATTTCCACTGGGGAATTATCACATAGAAATATAATGCAAGTCAGAGAAGCAGACAAGATTATGCACTGAGAATGAATTTAGAAGAGAACCGGAGAACAGAATCCTGGAGAAAACCAATATTGAAAGGACAAGTTGCAAGAAAAGAGCCCACAAAGCATCATAAGAAGAACAGCCAGAGAAGTTGAAAGGAAACCAGGAGAGTGAAGGACAGTGGAAGGTGAAGAAAAATCTTATCTCAATAAGGAGGAGGTAGTCTGCTGTGCCACGTGCTTTGGGATGGCAAGTAAGATACGAAGCCCCCAGCATCCTTCAGATTCAGTGCCAGTGGGTCTCCGGTCCCCCTGGGAGGAGCTGCTCAGGACAGGGATAGCACAGGAGACACGCTGCAGTGGGCTGGGATATATGTATGGTCAACTCTTTCAAGACAGGAGTGTATCTCGGAGCAGATGTATAGTCAGGGGATGTTTTCAAGATGTGAGGGACTTAAAAGCATTTACATGCAACTGGGAAGGAGCTAGGAGAATAAGCAGGATTATAAATGCAGGTGAAGTGAAGAGGTAATGGAAAGCGGGAGGTTCTCGAGGAGGCACGAGGAGATGTCCTTCAGTGCACAGGTGGATGGACTGGTCTTTGACAGAAACGGGCCTGGAAAAAGAACTGTGCTAGAAGGGAATTCAGAAGCAATACGGATGGCTGAGAAGCTGTGTTTCGCAGAGACAACTCAGGATTTCCATCATTAGTCAATCAACAGCCAAACAGGGTATTAACCACCTGGGAACAGAGTTTCCTTGTTCACTCAAGTTTCTGCTCTAACCACAGCCTATTAGAAAAGTGGACTGGGCGGGGGTGGGGGACCTGAGTGGCTCAGTCTGACTTGATTTTGGCTCAGGCCATGATCTCAGGGTCATGAGATTACCCTGCTTTGGGCTCTGTGCTGGGCGTGGAGGCTGCTTTGGGATTCTCTCTCTCCCTCTCCCTCTGTCCCTCCTTACTACCCCCTCAACTCTTTATCTCTCTCTGAAAAAAGAAAAAGTGAAAGAGAAAGAAAGAGGAAAGAAAGAGGGAAAGGCAAGGCAAGGCAAGGCAAGGCAAGGAGACTGGGTGCCTCAGTCGGTTAAGCAGCTGCCTTTGGCTCAGGTCATGATCCCAGCATCCTGGGATCCAGGCGGATTTGGCTCCCTGCTCAGCGGGGAGTCTGCTTCTCTCTCCCCCTGCTCTTGTGTTCTCCCTTGCTCTCTCTCTCTCAAATAATAAATAAAATCTTAAAAAAAAAGAAAAGAAAAGAAAAGTGGGCTGGGGCATGTGAGTTTAAACAACAGAAGAGAGAGAAATGTTCAGCTCTGCCACACAGCTGTAAGACTTTTTAAAAACCACTTGACTTCAAACACCTTTGAATGCAAATGGATACATTTACTAGTTTAGTATATGCAAGTCTAAAATGAGCCTCGCTTCTGTTCGAGACGGACCACAGAATGTCTAGAGAATCTAATTCCAAGTATTTATTAAATGCCTACTCTTCTAGGGCTTCCCTGTACCCAAGAGAATAAGAATCATTTCTTATATTTGAGAAGCTTTGACCAGTGATTACGCTGCATCTAGAATGCTTGGGGAGACTGTTTAAAATGCAGATTCCCAGAGCACATCCTCACATTAAGTGGCACTAAATCTGGGGTAGAGCCTGTGAAACGGTACTCGTACCAGGCTCCTGACGATACCAGAGAACCATTTGGAAACCCGATACTGCTTATTATGTAATAAATCTTCTCACACACCAAGTAATCCAGAGCATGTGCAATGTGTTGGGGCACTGTGATGGGTGAACGCTGAAACAGAAACAAACACTGACAGCTCAGTCAATAAAACGGTGACCACGGCTCATGCGTGCCCTGAGTCAGGCAAGGCGTATCTACTGAGTGTTCACTCTGCACAAACCCCAGGTTTTGCACATAAATTTGAACTAGGTTTGGAGCTTTTCCTCAAACAATTCTTAGTCTGTTAAGGAAGAAAGAAAAGAAATTAGATGAGGATGGCAGGGAAGGACATTCCAAACAGCAGAAAAAGCCGCAGCATGAGTGTAATACTGACCCGGACCTACCCAGAGTTCTACCATCACTATCATATGAAAGTGGCCCCACGCAAAAGGCATGTAGTCTCCTAAAGTCTGAAAAGAACACGAAGAAATTATTACTACTGGACTGAGCCATCTTTGTATAATCCACATCCAAGAGCATATTAAACCCACAAATGCTGAAAGTTTTGTCCAGAGAAAACTTAGGAGTCTTTAAAGGCAAAATGATAAGAAGCCACTGAAAAAACTTTGGTAAGAATATCCAGTTATAGGAAGGAACTAGGAAAATGTGACAATGTGGAACCCCAACTTAGAAGAGGGCCCGTAAGAAGGAATAGAAAGTTAGGGCGTGAGGGGTTAAGGGGAAGCTGGATTCTCTTTAGTCCTAGCTTCAAGGAGGTGACCCTGCCATTTTTGTGGTCAAGAGAGAAAGTAGAAGGCAGGTAAGTTAGTCACATGGAGGTGAATTTAGAGGAAAAAAATAGTAGGGAGATATGGGGTGGTACCTAGAGAGACAGATGCATCCACTGCTGATTTCCTTAAACTCTGGGTGATGGCTGAAACATGCTAAAGTAGAACTTCATGGTGAGAACAGACACTAAGAGAAAAAGGGAAGAGGGATAGACTATTTGTTGTTCTGAGAGATTTCTAAAATAAAGAAGATTATACTTATCAGGGTAGGTTCCTACTCTAACAAGTAGTCATAAAAATTTTGGTGGCTTAACTCAGTAAGATTTATTTCTCCCTCACATCACAGTTTGATGCAGGTTGTTTGAGAGGAGAAATCTCCTGCTCTACTTAGTTATTCAGGAAGCCCTGTCTCCTTTTATCTAGTGGCTCCACCATCTTTTAAATTCTTGGAGTTCTACCCCGGATCCTTCACATAATGAACAAATGGGATAAAACAAGTGCACGGAAGATCATGGTAGCGGTTTTACTTTCAGGCGCCAAGCCTGGATGTGGCTTACTAAACTTCCACCCGCATTCCATTGGCCAGACTCAGCCAGATGGTGCTCGCTGATCTGCGTGTGAGGCAGGGGCATGTAATTTAGTTGTGCGCCCAGAGAAAAGGAAATGGGTTTGGTGAGGCCATGGCACTGTCTCTACCCCAGACAGGTACAGAGTGTTCTTTAGCCAAGATCAGGGTGAGTATGTTGAGAGCCTAAGGTAGTCAAGGACGGGAAAGGGACAGTTCATGAAAGGCTAAATGCTAAAGTAGGACATACAATTAAAAATGGGGAAAAAAACATTTTTAGCAAGCAATGATGCAGAGAATAAACACTCTTTCTGTTCTTGGACCAATTTTAAAGGATGACAGTTTGACCCAAGGACATGGTCAGTAAAATTTGGGGAAAAGTCTTTCACGTAGTGCTAAAGGAACCAAGAGGAGAAGAAGGAAGATGATACAGCATATGGCACCAATAGGAAATGCTATATCTCTCTCTCTATCTCTCTATCTCTCTATCTATCTGTCATCTATCTGTCATCTATCTATATCTATCATCTATCTATCTATCTCTCTATCATCTATCTATCATCTATCTATATCTATCTATCTATCTCTCTATCATCTATTTATCTATATCTATCATCTATCTATCATCTATCTATATCTATCTATCTATCATCTATCTCTATCTATCTATATCTATCATCTATATCTATCATCTATCTATCATCTATCTATCTATATCTATCTATCATCTATCTATATCTATCATCTATCTATCTATATCTATCTCTCTATCATCTATCTATCTATATCTATCATCTATCTATATCATCTATCTATATCTATCTCTATCATCTATCTATCATCTATCTATATCTATCTCTCTATCTCTCTATCTATCATCTATCTATCTATATCTGACTCCTAATCACTCCTCTGCCACCGCTCTTCTGTACATATTCCTCACACAAGAAAACATTCATGTAAAAACAATTCAAAATACTGCAGGACACAGGATGTGATCAGCCCCAGGACTTGCGCACAGAAATCAATACAGAGCTTTAGATGTTAAACTAGTCTCAGGATAGACAGGGTTCTTGCCATCTCACGAAAGAAGCAGTCTCACGCCCCGGCTGGGGACAGCCTTGGACACTCCATCTTAGGTTAGCTTTTCCCTGGGGCAAGAAACAGACAGACCTGGACATATGTCATAACAAGTAGGACATGGGACCCTCCCCTCTTCCACCAGTAACATTAATAATAGGTAGCATTTATTAACGGGTCACTATGTGTCAGGCACTGTGTCTCACACAACTTAATGGGATAGATACTATTTTATCACATTTTACAGATAAAGAAACTGACACCCAGAAAGTTTCCATAACATACTCTAAGTTACCCAGATGGAAAATGTTGAAGGAAAATTCAAAATTACTTGGCTTCCAGAATTTGTGCTTTTGAGGACTATATTTTTCTTTTGGAAGCTGTATTTCTTCAGTGTAAAAAGGCAGGATGGGGTGACAAATAACAAACAAAACAATTACCAAACAATATTTTGTGATGAAAATAAAAGTTAGGTTTTCTGATATTGGAATCAAGTTGACTGGCTTACTTCTTACTTTATTATCTTTGTCATTGCCAAAAGCCTACAAAGAGGAGATGCATTTGTCATATTTTACTTGAACTCCTTTTCCATATCTCTTAGTCAGTGTGTTCTCTGCCTTATATTCCCAGGTGGACTCTCAGGCTATTTACTTTCCCTTGTGATCACTAATGCTGTGAGCTTCTTACCCTGGCAGGGGGAGGGGGTGGAAAGGAGATTCAAAAACTTGCATCTTGATGTTTTAAACTTTTGACACTGTTTCTTGAAGCCCGACAATATATTTTTTTGTTCATTATCCCTTAGAATGTTAGGATGCTAAGCAAAGAGGAACAACTTGCTTCCTTCTGTAGTCTGGAACAGTCTGTGATAGGTCAGATAAGACAGAACACGGCATCCCAGCAAATATGCTACAAATATTTGTGTACAAGATTTTTTCAAAAACAATTTTATTATGTTCAGTTAGTCAGCATACAGTGTGTACAAGATTTGATCTTGGGATGGATAGGAGATTGAGAGAGAGAGAGAGAGAGAGAGAGAGAGAGAGGAGGTATTTCAATACCAAGCACAGAGCTACTTTCAATGAGCCAGTCTCAAACACCAGTATTGAACTCTTCAGATACTCCCTCCCAGAGATCACTAAATCCAGTTTACAACCAGACCAATGGCTCACTTCCTGATTTCTGAAGTCACTTGTTCAATTCCCTTGACTTCAGGGACAAAACGAATTGTTTATTATTCATAGAGAGTATAAAAAAGTCATCGCAATGTGTGGCTGGTTCCAAGGATAGTAACTTGTATTCTTATAACTTGCACATGGCCAAATTTTTGAAAAGATTTACGTATGTCAAATGTATGCAGATGGTCATTTTAAAACCATTTCTCCCAGCAATACTTATTAAGCATATAATTTTGAGAAATCACTGCATTTGGAGGCTATGGGATATAGAAACCTTCAGAAAGCAGTTTGACAATCCTTAAGAATTGTCTACCAAAAAAAATAATAATAAGGGTTTTTATAATGTGCCATCAGTCCTCAGGTAACTTCTCTGGGACACCAGTTTTCTCATTTCATGAAACAAGATTTTATTAACTCAATGAACAGTAGAGTCAGGTTAAAGACTGGCTCTGGAGTCCCATAGGCCCTCCAGAGATTGCTGGCATTGGGATTTGGGCCCAGCTTCCTCATCCGTGGCAGTGGGCGGTATAAGAAAATCCTTTCCAGAGGCATGAGGATGAAATCACTCACTTAAACCTCTTAGCATAGTGCCTCCCCACTGACAAGTGGTCAGGCTGTTTGCCATCTTTATGATTGCTGATGGAACCCGGTGTACACTCGGCATTGTGAAGGAGATCCACAATACAAAGTTATGTAGCACGCCAATCCTCCAGGCGCTCACTTTGTAAAGAGCAAGAAAGTCAACACAGGTTTGTAATTCTTAAAAAAAAGGGGGGGGGGGGGGGGGTAAGAGCTCTAAGATTTTGTGCCTGCTGCCAAAGGGGCCACAAAGAGGAAGCACCCGATTCTCCCCGGGGAACGAGAGTAAGCTTCACCAAAAAGCTTCAGGAGCCTTCTTGAGAATAGAACCAGATGTCTAAGAACACTTCAAGGCTTAGTGTGATAAGCTTTTTCTAACTACTCATCTAGAATTCCGTATGTAGGAAAGTCCTGTTTCAACATCCAATATCCATAACTCATTCGTGCGTTAACTTTCCATCCGGAAATGCAATCGTTAATTACTGCTGGACACCCTTCTGCCACAAAACCGAACAAAAATCCCTAAGCAAAGGCAGCTCTGGGGCTTGGCTGTAGGCATTTGTGATGCACTCTTTCATAAAAAATCCCAACCCCAACTCATAGGCCCCATTAGGGAAAGGGCTGGCCAAGGCTCCGATTTTTCAGTCCGTTTGTCAAAGGTGCTCCTTTTAAACCGGGCGCCAGTGCTGGGTCAGCAGTTTCACACGGAGCAGAGATGAACCGAACGTCGGAGGCACAATGTGAAAGGCATGGGTGCCTGCAGGGCAAGTCTGTGGGCAGATAATCAGCTCAGGGTCGTCGGGAACCGAGACCCCCGGCGCGCCTAGCAGGGTCCAGGTGCCCGCCTCCGACAATGTCGCTCCCCGCCCCGGGCCGTCCTCAGTGCCTGGGTACACTGGGGTTCTTCTCCACCCGCAGACTCAGCTTCATCGCTGGAGTCTATACTCCCTGAACACAGAACCCGGGCGGGCCGCTGTCAGTCAGGATCCGCTCGGAAAAGCTGCTCGGGTGGAGGGCGAGGGTGGAAGCTCGCAGCGGCGCCATTCCGAAGCGCCGCGCCCCTCGCGCGCTCTCCGCGGGTGCTCACACCTCCACTCCCGGGGGCTGTGCGCGTTCTGGTGCGCGGGGGCCGGGCGGGCCGGGGCGGAGCGCGCGCTGGAGACCCGCCCCTGCTCCCCTCCCCCTCTCGCGGAGATGGACGGGGCCTTGGGCACCCGCCCCAGCCAATGAGCGCGTCCCGGGGCGGGCCCTGGGACCAGCTGCGGAGGCTACTTAGAGTCTTGGGCTCGGTTGTAGGAAAGCAGACCAGAGTCGGGACTGCCCAGGTGGACCCGGCGCCCCAGCCAGCGCGGACCGGCAGGCGCACTGTCCCCGCGCCGGGGACCGCACCGCACCGTTCCGCGCGGGGCAGAGCGGAGCCGCAACCCCACGCGCCGCCCAGGACCCACTCGCCATCGCCGCCTCCGCAGCACCCATGGGGACCAGGAGACTTTAAAGGAGTTTGGGGTTTCGGGAGCAGGGAAATCACGGGTACGGAGAGGCGGCTTTCTTTGCCTTGGAAACGGTTTTTCTTCGTCCGACTGTTTGGACCCTGTGCCGGGTAGGAGGGAAAGGGGTCTTTTGGCTGAAAGTGGACCTTCCTACACAGCTCGCACCCGCGCCCGCACACAGACACCGCACTGGCTTCCCCCATCTTTTCCTTTCCTCTTTGTTACGTTATTTTAGACAGAACGGCCTCGCCCTGCTGTAGCCCGATTGGCTCTGCTATGGAGAAGGCAGGAGAAGTAAGGGGCAGAGTGCACCTGCTTGTGTGGGCAGGTGTGCCCGGGTGCGTGGGTGTACGTGCACTGGCGAGCGTGCAAGCGTGGGGTTAGAACTCTGTACGAATGTGGGGGTCTGTGTCGTCGCGAAGGTTTGTCATTGTGTATATGTGACATTGTCACACCGATATACCAGCCGGCCTGTCAGTGCCCGGGCTCTTAAGTGAACAAAATTTTCTTGGTGTCAAGTGAGTGTCTGCGAATGTGTCTGATTGTCATTGTGCGAGGCGCTGTCAGGGGAGGAGTGCGACCTAGCGCAAAACTGAGAGGCTGGCGAGGGTGGGGACAAATGTGAGCGCAGCTTGCTCCAAGCTCTGAGGCCTTAGGCGCCCCTTATTCCTTTCAAGCTGTCCTTCGGTCCTTTTCGGGGTGTCCGTCTCCCACGCTGCCACAACCCGTACTGTCCGCCCCACTGGGACCCCGCACGCCTTCCAACCGCCTGCCTTTTCTCTTGTGGGAGTTGGACCGGGTTCCCAGACGGGATCCGAGGCTGTGGTGGTGGCGTCTGCTCTCGCCCCAAGGACTGCTGGCTTCTGTACCCGTCCTGCCGCTGGGGCGGAACGGGTGACTCCAATACGGGCGCGTAGGCGGGCGAGCAGGTCCCAGGGGCGCTGCACGTCCTGGGGAGGAGCAGCCCGATTCTGATCGTTGTCTCTGCCTCTCGTCTGTGCTTCCGCAGATCCCCGCGCCTGGCCCTCGCTTCGCCGCGTCATTGATGGGCAACCAACTGGACCGCATCACCCACCTCAACTACAGCGAGTTGCCCACAGGGGACCCGTCGGGGATCGAGAAGGACGAGCTGCGGGTCGGGGTCGCCTACTTCTTCTCGGATGAGGAGGAGGACCTGGACGAACGCGGCCAGCCCGACAAGTTTGGCGTGAAGGCCCCTCCGGGCTGCACTCCCTGCCCGGAGAGCCCCAGCCGCCACCACCACCACCTGCTGCACCAGCTGGTCCTCAACGAAACTCAGTTCTCCGCCTTCCGGGGCCAGGAATGCATCTTCTCCAAAGTGAGCGGCGGCCCTCAGGGCGCCGACCTGAGCGTCTACGCTGTCACAGCGCTGCCCGCGCTCTGCGAGCCCGGCGACCTGCTGGAGCTGCTGTGGCTGCAGCCGGCGCCGGAGCCGCCCGCCCCGCACTGGGCCGTCTACGTGGGTGGCGGGCAGATCATCCACCTGCACCAAGGCGAGATCCGCCAGGACAGCCTGTACGAGGCGGGCGCGGCCAACGTGGGCCGGGTGGTGAATAGCTGGTACCGCTACCGCCCGCTGGTGGCCGAGCTGGTGGTGCAGAACGCCTGCGGCCACCTGGGCCTCAAGAGCGAGGAGATCTGCTGGACGAACTCGGAGAGCTTCGCCGCCTGGTGCCGCTTTGGCAAGCGGGAGTTCAAGGCGGGAGGGGAGGTGCCGGCCGGCACGCAGCCCCAGCAGCAGTACTATCTCAAGGTGCACCTGGGCGAGAACAAGGTGCACACGGCCAGGTTTCACAGCCTGGAAGACCTCATCCGCGAGAAGCGCCGCATCGACGCCTGCGGTCGCCTGCGAGTGCTCCAGGAGCTCGCCGACTTCGTGGACGACAAGGAGTAGCCTTGGGGGGGGGCCTCCCGCTCCTCTTGTCTCCCCGCGCCCCGCTCCCTTCCCCGCACCCGGGCCTCCCGGCCGGCGATCCACAACCCCCGCCCCTTCGAGCGCCCTCCTGCGGCGGCCAGTGCCCAGGCTGCACCCTCGCACCCCTCCGGCAAGTGGCAGGAAGTCTCAGGAACTGGCCCCGGGACCAAAGGGCAGCTGTGCGCGCCTGGCGGAGACCCCCGGTGTGGTGACGGTGTTGGGAAGCCCAGCGTGCGCTTTCCCCTTGAGCTGTAACGGGGGAAGGAGAAAGGGCTGAGGGGAGCAGGGTCGTGGCTTTTCCCGCGGGTCACTAGTCCGTAACTGTCACCCGACCTACTGTAAAGGGAACCATCACCGCCCCCAAACGCGCACACACAGACCAGTCGGAGGTGAGAAATGATCTTTTCAGGGCACAGTTCAGCTCTTGTATGAATGTGTCCCCAGATTTCAGGATTTCCAAGAAATCGAGCCTGTCCCTTAGGCACTTGTGAATAATTCCACAAGCGAGCACTTCGGGACTCCGGGTTATCCCGAGGCTGCCCGGCATTTTTCCAGCTCTCCAGCCCCAAGTCTCCCGACATTGCATTCCAGGCTCCGGGCAAAGCTTTTGGGTTTGCTTCTAGTCCTTTCCACCGAGGGAAGCGAACGCCACCCCCCGCCCCATTTGCCTGTGAGTCTCCCTCGCTGGCAGGAGGGAAGCCTTTCTGGTCCCCAGAGGAAAATGGCGCAGCTAATTTGGTGAGGAGCGCAGCCCCGACCCCGGCGGGGAGAAGGTTCACCTGGTGTCTGGGAACTTGAATTTGTGGAGAAGGTCGCTTGTTGTTCTAACCCTAGATTGCTCCCTCCTTGGGCTGCATTTCAAAAACAGTATTTTTTAAAGGGTTGGAGGGAGAAGACATGGCAACATTCCAGAAACCAGCATTATTACAGCACCATAGCCAGGATATTTAGTTTGGCTTTTCCTAACATAGAAATCTTAGAAGGTGGGGAAGTGGAAATAAAGTTTTTAAAAGTGAGAGAGCAGGTTTCCAGCTATGTCAACAAAGCCTATCGTGTTGATGTTTTTATTGACCATTTTAGCAACATGCTAATAAAATTTCAAATTGAAATTTTTATTTTCATGGCTTTAATCCATGACAGTTTAAATACTGGGGGCCATTAAGAGTGGACTTAGCTAAGAGCTTAGCTAACATTATGCCTTTTCACTCTATTTTTCTCAAATCTTATGAGAATTCTGTTTTTGAATATTGCAGTTAATTTTCTGGCTTGAAATGGCAGCCCTAGTAATGGTGAAGTTGTTAAATGTGTATATTGTACTGAATTTCTTGTCAGTTAAGGGGTTTTATTGCTTTGGTGGAAATTGCTAGCAGGTTCCGTGAGGTTTCATTTCTCCACGTTGTATACCATTACCATTTCACATCTGTATTTCTATTTTTCTTTCTCTCCCCTTGACGTCCTTAAGAAAGGAATCCAGAATTGGTGGCTTCCCCCTTCCCCCTTTAGCCAATCCCACAATCCATTCCTGAAAACCAGAAAGGACTTGTAGTAGGATCAGGGCAAACGTGTCTTTTTCAAAAAAAAAAAAGAAGGCTGTTTGAAATCCCTTCCTTGGGCAAGGACGTATACCAACTTCTCTCCCTGTGCTGCAGCCCCTGCCTGTTACTTGGTTCAGTATCAGACACCTAGAGCATCTATGTCCCTTTCCAGGGGATTTGTCCAATAATGGTGTTTAGCTAATTGTTGCAAGCAATTGCATATTGACAGCTGTGATTTAGTTGGACGGCAGATATGGCCAAAGCCAGTTTCTTGGCATTTCAAAAATAATGCAATAAAAACTAGTCGAGGTTAACTGAGACTGGAAATGCCTTTTTCATGGTGAAATGATTCATTTCTGTTTTGTTTTTTGGTTTCCATCTTGGATTCATTCCCTGATCTTGAATCAAAAGGTCAGATCAATGAAATATGAACTAGAGTATTTTTCTTAAGCCTATTGAGTGATTTATTTTTTAAAAGATGTTTAAATGCATATGCTTTTCTTTCAGCACATACGACAGCAAAACTTTTGTAATAACTAACTTACCTTTGCATGTATGGAGAACTGAAAGTCACTTATTTCCCTAACTTAACTCCTCTTTCAAATAGCAGATGGCAGATCATAAACCGAAATTCTTTACTGTATCTACCCTCTCCACATTCTTTACTGTGTCCCCTCCTACTGTACCTTGGCTCTCTGCTGTATTAAACACCATCCTAAGCACTTACTCAGCAGGACTCCTTCTTCACATTTTGTCCTCCACCTGTCACTCAGAGGGTGGGACTTAAGCAAAAGAAATGAATCGGTCGATCACACCTAATACTAACATTTATTTCCTCTGATGGCACATAATCTGATTTTTCTCTTACCGAGAGGGTCACTATAACAGCGCTGGCTTAGCAGCTTTATACTTGCTGAGACTAGACTGGTGGTAAAAATAAAAGTTTGGCAGCCAAAGCAGCATTTATTCCTGTACTGGTCTATTAAGGATTGTGGTGATGATAAGACTTCTACAAATTCACAACAGGAAAACACTCGTTACAAAGGGAATTCCTGGTCCGTGTTAGTTACAGCCAATGGCAAAGTAATTCAGATCATAGTGCATCAGGAAGAGGATATTATCAAGATATTATCTAATAGCTTTATCCCAAAAAAGGGTGTTTTTAGGGCATTATTAGCAATGTCAGTGAAACCAAAAAGGGGGAAGTTCCCTTGGGAGATGGCATGGACGGACTTGATTTTTATTTTGAGTGAATATAATATCTTCGTATTTTATCAGAGTTCTAAAAGTTAAAACCAGAAGCCTCCTAACGTTTTCATAGACGTCGGGACTTTAGTTTTGGTACTTCTCGAGAGAACAGAGCTTCATAAGACCTTTCGTGATGCTGAGTGTGGATCAGCTGGAGGTCAGGGCTTTGGGCTATGTGGTATAGAGGAAAAGACCCTATGCGTCCGTTCTCTCTCCACCTTCAGAGGCTGACTCTGAAAGTAAAGTACTAAAAAAAAAAAAAACATTTTTACTCCAAAGATTGCTCTGCTACACATTTTGTTATTAAAAAAAAAACAAAAAAAAACAGCTAGGGAGGAGGAGAGAGATGTGCATGTTTTAAACAAAACCAGGTCCCAAAATGCATTACTTCATTAAAAAAAATCCTGTAGAAATGACATATATATTTATTTTTTAAAAATTTAAAGTATATCCACGAGCCAAATAGATACATATAAAGTTCCTCAGTATTTAAAATTTTAAATCCCTGTAATGACCACATTTTATGAAAAGACTTCATACTTTTCACTTATTAACACTTGTGCCATATTAGAATAAACAGAAGCAGGGGCGCCTGGGTGGCTCAGTCGTTAGGCATCTGCTTTCGGCTCTGGTCATGATCCCAGGGTCCTGGGATCGAGCCCTGCATCAGGCTCCCTGCTCCGCGGGGAGCCTGCTTCTCCCTCTCCCACTCCCCCTGCTTGTGTTCCCTCTCTTACTGTTTCTCTCTCTGACAAATAAATAAAAATCTTAAAAAAAAAAAGGCAGCTGAAAGTCCAATGATCTTTCATGATTTTACTACCTTTTTTTTAAGAGGGGGGGGGAGAGAGAGCACAGCAGGAGTGGGAGGTGAAGAGGGCAGAGAGGGAGAGAGAATCCTATTCCACACCAAGCATGGAACACAACGCGGGGCTCCATCTCACAACCCTGAGATCATGACCTGAGCCTTTTAAAATCAAGAGTCAGCTGCTTAACCAACTGAGCCACCCAGGTACTCTGATTTTACTATCTTTTAAAAAAAAATTTTGATGTTTATCTTCCTCTTTGTGTCATGTTTCTATGGTGAACACTTTTGTTTGAATAATGATTCTTTTTTTCAGAAAAGCATGCTATCTATTGGTGTTTACAAAATGAAGTATCTGAATAATCAGTATATCCTAACAGTCTTCAAACACTATACCTTATTGATTGATTACTTAATGCTTCACGTGTGCTTTCAACATCTCTCAAAGTTCAATGTCTTAGTTATCTAATAAATGGAGCATGGTGAAATTTCAGTGAAATTAACACTAACTACACAAACATAGTAGAGCAACCCTATTTCCTTCTATCTATATACATACCCTCAAAGCTTTCTGTTTTTTCGTTTTTAAACAGATGAAGAGAATCTTGTTAGGTTTGGCTTTCAGAGATGATTTGCCACATGCATAAAGGGTCTACAGATGAAAAGTCCAGGCTTTCAAATTTCTTGAAACATTAAGAACTGTTTTTAGAAAATGGTTGTCTCACACTCAACTTTGTTGACAATTACGAGATATTGGCAGAATTTTATATATACATACACATATGTATACATTTACACATATACATATGTACATTTATGTAAACATTTACATATACACATTTACACACATATATATACATGTATACCTATGTCCACATATACATTCCTACCTATAGCTGGTATTTATGTTTTCATTCAGAGACCTATAGATGTGCACGCATATACGGACTATTTAGAACAAAATGGAGAGTGACTTGAGACTTATAAAACAGGAGACACTCTCAGGGTCCTAACAGCTAGTGAACAACCCCCTAGCAAGGCAGCCGTGCCTTAAACTGAGCATAAACAAAATGTAGGAGTTGCAGTTAGTTATAGTCTCAATTTTAGAAGGATATGTTCCTTGTTTCTCTAACTAAAAAGACCTAAGTTTCAAAGGAAAGCTGTGAAGATAAGGAAGTAATTATAAAATAAGACGCAAGAAGAAGTGGGAAAGTTAGAACGTGATAAAATAAACAAATGAGCTTTTCAACGGGGGACACCTGTTCTCTAACTGGAGCCAGGAAAGCCGAGATCTTATTTTCCAACCATTTAATAATTTATAAAACCTCTGTGATTTCATCACTCACGTGTTGTATGTTGACCTCATTTGAACTTGCAATATAAGAGATTTAGATATTTGAATATGTTGGGGAAAAGGAAAAACAGTCTTCTCTGCCTTTGTTGCTGGGGGTGAGTTTGTGATTATCGCATTCACTGACGGCACCCCAATGAACGGACCCCCCTGCTGTGGGGTACAGTCAATCTCTGTTTGACAATGCAAGGCACACAATGGATGCTCAGTAAATATAAGGCTAAGGCAACTCTCTACCTCAGGTGTTCTCGGTTATACCTGATCACCGGGAAAGCCAGAAATCCCACCACTTGGCTTCTCTACAAGCGAACCTAAATTCTCTAATTGAAATTGGCAGGCTTTTCCTACCTCAGAAGACCCATAAAAGTGTCATTTATGAGGCTGAAGACTGATACCAGGTAAAAAGGTTTTCTGAATATTCTGTTTGCTAATAGAAAAACAAAAAACTATCAAAGAATCCAAAGATAAAATGGTCTCTTGTCATTTGGCCAGAAAGGGGAAAGTGAACAAGTAACTTTGACTAGCCCTTCTCACAACTTCATCTCTCATTTACGTCAAGGGCAGGTTTTTCTCGCATGAAATCACAATATTATTCCTTCAGAAAGAAGCTTTATTATTAAAGCTCTTGCTAAGAATTTTCTTCAGTTATGTAGGGAAAAACCTACCAGAATATGAGCTTAACTCTCTGAGAAAATTAGATTTGATGGAGTTTGGTCATGGGTGTTTTTCTAAATAAACATTATTCATTTATATATGAAAATATCCAAATAATAGCTATGCCCATTGGCTTTTACAATCCAATTACTTTTTTATGTGAACGTGAGTTCTGAACTTAATTTTGTCCAAAGGGGAGATGCTTATAAAATATTAGGTGTGAATAGAGCCCATGTCCTAAATTTCAAGCACAAAATAAATGCCTCAAAAGTTAATCTGAACTATATTCAGTGTTCCAAAAAAATAGAAGAAGATCATATAAGGCTACTTCTGATGTGCTTTCCAAGAAAATTCTTGCCATCAATCTATGATAGAGACGTTAATGTTCTGTTCATGCCATAACGGGAAACTTGAGGGCTTCTCTGTTACGAGTATACTGATATTTGCTTTAACAAATACATTATTATTCTAAATTCAATCATTTTCCCCTCCAACAGTTCTGCGGCATGCCAGCTCTTTGTTCACTGCCAAACCCCTTGTTTTCAGATTCTCCTGGGGAATGAGCAAATCTGGGGGGGATTGTGCTGACAATGATTTTGTAAACATCTCCCAGCTCTTCGGCACATGCTTTGTTTGGTCCTGCCTTATGCTTTTCAGTGGAATTGTCTGCCCAGATTCTGAGCCAGAGAAAGGCAAGACTCAAGGGTAGGGTTGCCCAATTTGGCAAATAAAAATACAGGCCAATCAATTACATTTCAATTTCACATAAACAAGGAATAATCATTTTAGTATATGTGTATACCATGCAATATTTGGGCCATAGTTACACTAATAATTATCTTTTTATTTGAAATTCAAATGTAACTGCATGTCCAGGACATTACCTGGCTACCCTACTCAGGGCAGACCTTACATCTCTAAGAAGCCAGAGACCTCTGATTTTTTAAAACGGACAAATTAAGGATGCGTCCCCTACCCACAGCATAGAAGTGTATTCTCAGATTGCTCATGTGAATTCTAAGCCAAAACCAGATTCAGGTCCAGGAACAAGCACATAATCCAGGAGAAGCTTTAGAGGGAAGAGTTCACATGCACCCCAATCATTGGTTGTATGTTTGTGTGGATAGGGATGGGTGTTTGTGTGTCTATTCTTATACTCTTTTGATTATATTTTATAGGACATGCCATCCTTTATCTGAGGGTATGATGAATGCTTTCCCAGATACAATTAGAAATACTCTACATCACTGTTTTTAATCTCACCTGTTACTTATCCCATTCCAGGTCCTCACGTTATACCCGGATCTTCCATAGCTCCTCTCCTGTCTCTATCCTTCTGGTGCCTCAATCCAAACATGTGTGGCCATAGTGATCTTTTTAAATATACACCCATGCTGATGAGATAAAGGTTAAGCTCCTTATGAGGCAGTCAGGGTCCTCCACGGTCTGGCCCCTGTCTACCACCAGCTTATACTAAGGCCACACAAAACAGTATGCAGAACATATCATTTTCATTCATGCTTTCATGACTTTCTACATTGTCTGCTTTACTTGATTGCCCTTCTTGATTCCTGAGTAGAAAACCCTTATTCATTCACCCTTCATAGTAGTGCCAAGCTACCCCCAGCATGGTTTTAGTTTTCTTTTGTGTGTGCCCACTGAATTGTTTACTCCTCCCCCAGACTCTCCTCTGCTATAAATATTGTTTACATCTGTCTCTCTCTAGACTGAGCTCTACTGGGAAAGGCTCTGTGACTTACTCATTTTTGCACCTGCAAAGTCTAGCACTTGCAATAGATGCTCAGTGAGAATCTGCTGAATGAATGGAAGAAGTGGGGAAGGGAGAAGAGTTGGCTTCTCCATAAGTATATGGGACATACTGCACATGGTTTCCTCTCTGAGCCCAAACCACAGTATGAATGGGCTAAAAGTATCTGTCAACATCTACATGATTCTCCCTAAGAATCGTACTATATAAAATTAGTTTCTTTTTAGAAAATAAGCTGGAATTTTGAGGCGTCTATATTACACTACCAATGATGGGAGATTAGCCATATCTAGTTGGAAAGGTTTGTCTGCCCTGGTTGTACTGCTGCAAGCATTTCTTCATGAATGAACTTTATGAGTTTCATTATGCTGGAAATGCATATTTTTCTTAGTAACTCAATTTCCATCTAGGTGAGATAGCTCTGAGAGCTGCAAATTTAGAAGGCAGCTGGGGATTGACTTGCAAGAAATAAGGACGAGACAAGACATTTCCCATATAGGCTACTTTAGTCAACGGGCCCTCAATGACCAGAGATGTTCCGCCAGGGCAGAGAAGGTCTACTAAAAATCCAAGTCCTCTTCACCTTTGGGAAAGTAAAATCTTTCCCAATCTTACTAATAAGCAAATATACCTATGGCATCTGTAGAAGGAAAACAATCCCCTTGCCTGACATTCCAGAAGAAAACCAGCCTCCTTTGATTGATGACAGTTGGACTCCCAGGGTGGTTGAATAGCTAGTATAATTGGAAATAATCTGAAGTGCAATTGAGCACTAAAAATGTACCTACATTAATGTCTTATAAAATATATATATTTCTATATTTGATATTTTCCCTAGAACTCTTAGGAGGAGCACCCTGTGTTTTTCCAGCAAAATATTATCTGAGCACCTCTGGACATTTAATATTGTTTAATCTGGTTTTGGTCATGGTTATGGTTATTTGTACTTAAGAAAAGCTACTTTAATTTGAGATTTTAAACCATAATATCCTGCTGAGAAAAAAGTGTCAAAACTCAAGAATGGAGTACTTCTTTAGAATGAAATATTACTGGGCGCCTGGGTAGCTCAGTTGGTTAAGCGACTGCCTTCGGCTCACGTCATGATCCCAAGTTCCTGGGATCGAGTCCCGCATTGGGCTCCTGGCTCAGCGGGGAGGCTGCTTCTCCCTCTGACCCTCTCCCCTCTCATGCTGTTTCTCTCTCTCTCTAATAAATAAATAAATAAAATCTTTAAAAAAAAAAGAATGAAATGTTACTAATATGGGATTAGAAACCTAGGTAAATATGGGTTATGGTAAAACTGCTTTTGCCCGGAGAGCAATTTCTAGAGGAGACAGCAGACGAGATGTTTCATTATGCAGCCTCACCACCCTCATTTCAGAAATCAGTGCCCCTTGTGTGCATCTGCTTTATTTGCATATAATTTTATAAGACAGGATCCACACAAAGAAATGGGGGCAGAGGTAGTTACCCATTCTCTACCAACAAAATAAGGGTTTGACAGCCCAGATCTGTTCTGCCCATGTTACTTCCTTAGAGCCTTTAAGGGTTTTCCATAACTTGCCAGATAAAATCCAGACTGCATGGCATCATTCAAGTTATGCCCCTTCTGTCCCCTACGTCCACTCTCTGAAGCTCAATCCCCTGACTCCTCACAGTACATTCTCCCTATGAGTCCTCTGTACTGAACTATTTACCCTTCTCCAAAGCCATATCATTATATGCCTTTGCTCAAGCTGTTTCATCCGCATAGAACATCCTTCTCCCCGCCTTAGCCACATGTCAAAATCCTCCTCATCCTTTAGGACCCGGTTCATTTGTCAGCTCTTCTGAGAAGGCTCTCTTTCTCCTACAATACCTCTACTTCAGTGACAATAAGCCAAATTAATCCTTTCTCACTGAGCTCCTGTAGCTCTTTATCTGAGCATTTAACATTGACTCTACACACTTAATATTCCAATTTTCAGCCCCTAAACTATGTCAAACACAATTTATTTAAGTTAATGGGAACCAGATTGCCTGATGAATTGGGTTTTAATCTTGAGGTAGGGATCTTGGCATTTTGATCTTTGGTTTCTTAGTAGCTAGTATCTGGTCATATTAGATGCGCAACCAATGCTGACTTAATTTGATTCAGTTAACTTAATTAAAAGGCAGCAATCCTGCTATAGAAACAGTAAGTGCTTTTTTTTAAAATTAATGTTCTCATGAGAGATCAACTCCCTAAACATTTGTTGGGTCCCTGTTAAAGGCAAGCCTTTGTTTTATGTCATGTGGATACAAAACATGGTCTATACTTCAAGAACTCCATCAGGTAAAGGAGACAGGTGCACTATTAGCCACAGTTCACTACAGTCTGGAATGTTGGTCATTGCCAAAGTACAGTTAAAAAATATAGACGGTCAAAGGAAGAAGCATTTGGCAGGATCCATCAACTTCAAGAAGGGAGTCATGGGCATAGAAGATCTGAATGATGTTTTTAAGACAACTACACATTTTTGTTGAATCTTTATTAACATGAGAAAATAGACAATTTTGCATGTTATTTAAATCTAATGGACTATCTTTTGTCATTTTTATGTAAAATGCTATTTTTAGAGTAAATTCTGTACATGTGAAATTTAAATATATTGAATCAAAGCCATTTTGCCGTGGAACTACTGAGATTGGCAGGTTATTAGCATTTAATTTACCAATTAATTCACCTCCCAGTGCATCTTTGCAGGCAAGATTTCTGATTGATAGGTGGACTGGTTGCCTAAGATTTAGCTCACAGTGTTAGGACAAATTCTCTAGTGAAAACCTGTGCAAGTTAGGGACTTCTTGGAGTGGGGCTGGCCCCAGCACAGTGATGATCTTAGGCCACCTGCGAAGGTGATCTCGCTCAAGGAGAGAGGTCAAGGTCACAGACAGGAGGGCAGGATATAGGTCAGTTCTGAGGGGCAAGGTAAATTGTAGAGAAAAAACAATCAAAATGTCAGAAGCTGCGGGAACACTGCTCAGATGGCAGTGTACAAAATGTGTCAAGATGAAGACCATTTGCCAGGTAGAATTAGTAGTGGAGGTGGAAATATGGCCGAGAGGAAACTGACAACTTTGAGAACTGATACTGCCTCACAGTCTATACAAACATTTCAATTTCAAAGTGCATTGTGTTTAATTTAAAAATGGCCCTTTGGGCGCCTGGGTGGCTCAGTTGGTTAAGCGACTGCCTTCGGCTCAGGTCATGATCCTGGAGTCCCAGGATCAAGTCCCACATCGGACTTCCTGCTCGGCAGGGAGTCTGCTTCGTCCTCTGACCCTATCCCCTCTCAGGTGTTCTCTCTCTCTCATTCTCTCTCTCTCAAATAAATAAATAAAATCTTTAAAAATAAAAAATAAAAAAAATAAAAAAAATAAAAATGGCCCTTTGATGAAAACAGGAAATCTATTAACTTTGACAACATTCCTTCAACGCAAATAACAGTATTTCTTTGAAGAAAAACAAATCTAAGCCTCTTGTTTAAGGACACCCCAAATTCACTCAGGTGTTTCCAGTGGCCTTTGGTTGCAAAGCATTGGCTTTCTAAATTCTTCTAATAATTTTAATAAACATCTCCATGAAATTTGGCATATAATATAAGCAAATTTTTCCTTCTCATGTGGAATTCTCATTTGCTTAAAAAAGGAGAAATCCCAGAGTATATGCAGACTGAGAAATAGTCAAAATGTCAGGTGTATATGTGTCAGTGACTGGAGTGCAATTCTTTATGTCTTGAATCTCATGTTAATGAATTCCAAAGAAAAACAGCTGACTTTATGCATTTATTTTAATAAGGCTGTGAAAACAGCTCATTTACGGTGTAAAAACCTCTTGTCTTTTAAAAATGCTAGACAGAATATTTTAATAAATTAAATTTGTCTGCCTGTCAAATCTGTCAAATTGACAAGAACCCTCAAGGAGTACTGCTGACGTTGTAGTTCTGTTCTTCCAATAGGATTACATGTGGAATTTAATATAGGCTGCTTAGCAGAAGAATTAGTCTAATGGGAGTAATTTTAAGTAACAAATACTAACAGAATATCCTAAGTCTCCAACCTTATAGGGCCAGGGTGATTTTATTTCCTTTGCAAACTATTTTATTCCCTACAATAGTGTCCTGAATATTAGATTTGTCTACAGTGATGAAATAATCTAAGGAGGCAAATAAGTCCACATCATCAGAAGAATAACTATTGACATTTACTCAGAGATGAGCAGCCTACATAGTCAATTGTCATCCTTATAACTAACCTGTGTCAGTCAGATCTCACTGTCCCTTTTGTACAAATGGGGACACGGAGGCTTGACAGGGGTAAATACCTAGCTCAACGTGATATCTCTTGCATTTAGTAGAACCAGCCCTTTAATTCAGGTGTTCTGATCTGAAGCCGGTATGCTTCTCTGTCTCTCACAAGATTTTCCTGGAATAGGCAAATGTCTCCTTCCATCGTTTTCTCATAGGGAAACCCCACTTAATGTTTCCAGTTAACATGTGGGAATATTTATATTATGCCTCTGGTAGCAGCAGCTGAACAAAAGAAGAACTCTTAATTTTTCAAAATTATGTGCCTAAGAGAAGTAGGTATTAGGGTATTCAAAAACACAAACACAATCCAACTCTGGACCAACTGTTTAACACATACACTAATCACCTAGACTTGATATTCTGTCTCCTGGAATGAAATTCTCAAATGCGTGTGTCAAAGTCAAAATGGAATTAAACTTCGATGTTGAGGTTCTTCTGTTTTTCATCCTGAACTTCAGAAACAGAGATGCACCTGTTAGCTAACATTTAAGGGGCCTCTATCACCAGGGGTCCAAGGCAGTCCTCAGAGTCATTTATTGGACAATAAATATTATGCTGCTTATAGTACTGGGAGGAGATATCTCTCCAAAATAAATGGAAGGAAAAAATAATCAATACATACTCTGCCTCTAATTCCTTAAAGAAGTCTAAAATTCTGGATTAAAAAAATGTATACAAGATCTCAGTTAGATTTTTCTGGCAACAGCCTGCTACAGTTGTACAAAATAATGCCTGTTTTAGTGGCTGGCCAGTTCTAACAGCAGGGCAATGGCATAAGTCAGGCCCTGCACAGATCTGGCTGTAGGACATATTTATACATATAAAGAGGCCTGTTTAACTTATCTAGGAGAGCAGTACCATGAGATGCTGCAGTGAATCAATGTTTACCCATGGCCAGTCTCATGAAAGAGTACTTATGACTCAACCGATGGCATTTCCATCTCTGAATGAGATTAGCTATTCCTCATGAACTATGAACTCACTAGAGATTGAAATAGACCGGAATAAATAAAATTATGTAAATCATCTAGCAGAGGACAGAATAATGGAAAGGATGCTGGATTTTGAAAACCACATGGCTACAAATCTGACTCCTCACTTTCTGGCTGTGGGATCTTGGGCAAATCACTGCCCTGGGCTCCCATCCTTTTGCCTTTGAAAAGATCATGAACACTCACTCACAGGGTTAGGATGAAGTTAAAACTGTTAATGGTGGTAAAAATTTCCACCCCACAGTGCTCTGTAAATAACAGGCAGTCAGTTGAATCGGATGAATCTAAGTTATTAAGTGGATTTTCTTTTACCATTGAGATTACAGGTTTCCTTATTCTTGAATAGGTTCTTTCCTAATTCTTGAATAGGTTCACTTTGTCTCCATTTTTAGATGGTAAATCTTTGGATCTTGTCTTTTTCACTTTCTATTCTCCTTAGCAGAATTTCAAGGAGGTAAGAATTGTTCAAAACCATTTTGATAAAAATCAAAGAGCTGCTGAAATTTCATCCAAATAGAGGTGCTCTGAGGACGAGGCAAATGGGTATTTTTTAAATGAGAGCAGGAACTACTCCATTAGGGGAAGGACAAATACCCCTCCCAACATGTTACTCAGTAATTGCATCTGAGCTGCACTGGAACCCTATAAAAATGAACTGTGGTTGTGTTTCTGTGGCCAGAGAGTTCTCCAGGTATTATGTTCCCTTCACGGAGAACCCTTCCACTCTTACTTGCATTCCCTGCTTCCAATGGGCCCAAAACGTAGAGTTAACTTCTCTAACCTTGGAACTGAAAACTCTGTTACATGGTTTGCCTCCAGTGCATATTGGATGGGCATCTTACACAAATGACTATTATAAAAGTATGTTTTCATTTGGGTGTTTACTCAGATTTTTAAAAGTAAGAGGAAACTTTTATACATATTGTATCTCTCGATCTGTAGAGGCATCTGTTTCTTAGACTCTCTCCCTTGGAATACCTGCCTAGTTCATTAGCACAGTGGTTTTCAACATTTCAACAGTCTTTGGATTCCCGTAAATTACTGGGGATCCCACTACAGCTTTTGTTGATGTAAGTTATGCCTATCAATATTTGCCACGATAGAATTAACAATGACAGAAAAAAATATTTATGTATTTAAAATACCAATAATAAACACATTACATGTTACATAAACAATAATTTTAATAAAAATAACTGTTTTCCAAAAAAAAAAGCGAGAAGAACAGTATTGTTTTACATTTTTGCAAATTTCTTTAATGTCTAGCAATAGCAGAAAACTGGATTCTCATGTCTGCTTTTGCCTTCAATCTGTTCCTGCACACATCAGGTAAGCTCTGCAGAACTCTGCCAAACATTCATGAAAGAGTTAGAGTAGAAAAGCCAAAATCTTAGGATTATTGACCTTGTACATCCACTGCAAGGGTCTTATGGACCCCACAGAGTCCAGGGCCCCACTTTGAGAACCACTGCAATTGGATCTTGCCCCACAGCCTTCCAAGTAGCTTCCACCCAGCTGCTTCCAGTATTCACACCCAAGAAAGCCATCTGCCAAACTGCCAAACTGTCAGTGAAATACACATTGTGTATTTCAAAAGATGGAGAAAGGTGGAGAAAAGAAGTGTAATTGGCATCAAGTAATAAAATCAAAAGCATCTTTTTTTTAATCCTATGTGTACTCATGAAGGGTAGTTTCTCCCCTGTCACTGGATAAAGTGAGGCAAGTCCCTGAACTTTTCTCTTCTCTCTTAGGTAACAGAAAGTCCTACTGTTATGCTAAACTCAAACCAAAGTCTCAGTTGGTACTTGGAAAACCCAGACCCTTGAAAGAGCCAATATCCAACTTTATTACAGGTGACAGCCCTTGCCTCTCCCAAATGTGAACAGCTGTAGACAGCCTGCCCTGTCTCCTCTTTTTTCTTCCTTGATAACTATAGATCCCAATTCCTTTGGAGCGTGTGTGTGTGTGTTTGTAGGGAGTGTGTGTGTGTGTGTGTGTGTGTGTGTGTAGGGAGCCACAGGTATATGTGGATAGGATGGTGTATGTGGAGAGGAGGGTGGAGAAAGGCTGGTAAAGAGATCAGGAAATGTATGCGAGATCTGGTGCTAGGAAGACATTCAAGTGTCCTTATTCTGTATAAACCCTGGAAGTGGGCCAGTCCTGGGAAGGAATCCTAACTGCCCCGCACATGGAGCTCTCCAATGGTTCCCTGAAGCCCTTCTTGCTAAGCTTGAGGGAAGGCAGAATTGCTTCACCCCACTTCTTGGTGTCGGTGGGTGGGGGGGTACTTATAGTCCACCAGAATCCTCTCAAAGATCCTCTCTCTCAGTACTTCCTTGGTGTGGGGTTTAGAGTTATCTAAACAAGTTCTCCACCATCTACAGTGGATTTTTTTCTAGTTCTCCACTAGAGCATCGAACCTCTTTTCTAGCTGTGACTTAGTCAAAACATCCAGTTTAACATCTGTGATTCACTTTAAAGAAACCAGAACTGTTCCCTAGCTCCAGGAGCTCAGGTGGCCTCATAATTTGTTGTTTCCTTGTGCTCAGGAAAAGTACTGACAGCTCATAATTGGTCATATTTCTTAGGAAATTTGCATTTAAACTGGGAACAATGCTTGTTCTTTTTTTGGTATAATCTGTCTTACATTTTTGAAAGTAATAACTATTCATTAAATTACATTTGAAAAATGCAGGAAAAAAGAAAAACATTGTCTGTAGTCCTACCACTCATATAAAGCTACTATTCACTTACATGTATTTTCTTCTGATAATATTTCAATGCGTGTCTCCATTTTAGCTGCATTTATATCAGTCAAATTTTATATCACATATTTTACTTCTTGGTATGCTATAAGCATCACCAATGTCAATACAAACTCCATGTAAACATCAGTTTAATGCTTGGAAAGTCTTATGTTAAATGGATATGCCGTGGTTTATTTAATCATTATCTTTATTGTTAATATTTACATTGTTTATAATGTTTACTACTGAAAAATCATGTTGCAATGAACATCTTTGGGTAGACATGTTTTCTATATTTTCAGTTATTTCTTAAAATATATTTCTGGAGGGGCACCTGGGTGGCTCAGTCGTTGGGCGTCTGCCTTTGGCTCAGGTCATGATCCCGGGGTCCTGAGATCGAGCCCCGCATCGGGCTCCCTGCTCCGCGGGAAGCCTGCTTCTCCCTCTCCCACTCCCCCTGCTTGTGTTCCCTCTCTCGTTGTGTCTCTCTCTGTCAAATAAATAAAATCTTTAAAATATATATATATATATATATATTTCTGGAGAAGGACTTATTAGGTAAATGGATATGAACAATTTCAGGATACACACACACACATATATATACATATATATACACACACACACAATTTCACTAAAGGACATAATAATTAAGAGTGCTCAGCTATGGAGGATGACTGTATCATATGCCTATGTTCATGGAACATCATCGTCACTGATCCATGGAACTTCCCATTCTTTACTGATTGATTAATTTCCTTTTATTTCCATCTTCATTCTTTTTACCCCTTCTCTCACCATAGGAGACCAATCTAATATGCTTGATATATATTCCTTTATTTGCATGTGGTTATATAAGCATGCATTTTTTAAAGATTTTATTTATTTGAGAGAGAGAGAGAGCATGAGAGGGGAGAGGGTCAGAGGGAGAAGCAGACTCCCTGCTGAGCTGGGAGCCTGATGTGGGACTCGATCCTGGGACTCCAGGATCATGACCTGAGCTGAAGGCAGTCGCTTAACCAACTGAGCCACCCAGGGCGCCCCAAAGCATGAATTTTTATTTTGTATGCACATATGTTAAATACACACAAATGACATTGTGTGATCCACCTCATATGGTGTCTTACTTTTTTCAGCCAATGCTTTTTTTAAGATCTATCCATATTGTTCTGTGTAGATCTAGTCTGTGACTCCTGAGTGCTGCATGACATTCTGTTCTGTGCATTATTCTATTATACTTCTCTAGTTACTAACTAGTAGACTCCCCTAAGCTGTCTCTAGTTCTGTACCACAACAGCAGTGTGGGGAGGAACTTCCCTGTTCACACCCCTCATGGATCTGTGGGAGATACACACTCAGAGAGACACTGCTGGGTCTCAAGGCAGACATCTGTCTCACTGGACTAAAGCACTGTTTGGTTGTTTCCCAGAGTGATTGCTCTGGTCTGTACTCTCTAGCAGAGCACGCAAGTTCCTATATCCACACTTTCCACCAACACTTGGCATTATCCAACTTTCTAAATTTCCCACTCTGACAGTGGCAAAGTGACATCTCATGGTTGTTTTCTTTTGCATTTCCCTAAACGTGGATGAGTTTGAGCCCCTCTCTCTCTCTTATTTTTTAAGATTTTATTTATTTATTTATTTTAGCGAGGGGAGGAGGGTGGAGGGAGAGAAAATCTCCTTCAGACTCCTTGCTGAGCACTGAGCCCAACAGGGGGTCTTGATCTCATGACCCTGAGATCATGACCTGAGCCGAAATCAAGAACTGGAGGGGGAGATGAACCATGAGAGATGATGGACTCTGAAAAAACAAACTGAGGGTTCTAGAGGGGAGGGTGGTGGGAGGATGGGTTAGCCTGCTGATGGGAATCAAAGAGGGCACGTTCTGCATGGAGCACTGGGTGTTATGCACAAACAATGAATCATGGAACACTACATCGAAAACTAATGATGTAATGTATGGTGATTAGCATAACATAATAATAAAAAAAAAGACTGAAAAAAAAAAGAGTCGGTTGCTTAACCCACTGAGCCACTAGGCGCCTTTATTTCTTAATTTTATATTATTTTCCATCTGTCTGTGCCTTTTAATGCTTCAGGTCTATGCTATATAAATTATTAGAGCCCTATATTGTGATGTTAATAGCCAGTAGCACTGAGCCTCTTTCATTACTTTTCCTAACTTTCTTAAATACTCTGATTTATTTTATTTCATTTTGTTTTACCACACTGACTAGAACATCCAGTATTAAGATTAAATAGAAAAAAATGTTAACAAGTACTTTAACAGAAGAGCTTCTACAATTTCAAACTTAAATATAATGTTTGCTGTAGGCTTTTAGTAGAAACTCTTTGAAGTTGAGGAAGTTCTCTTTATTTCTTTATTATACGACACAGCAACCACAAGATAGAAGGAGAGAGATTGACTACACCAAGTGCTGGTGAGGCTGTGAAGCCCCCAGAACTCTCATACTGTTCTGGTGGGCATTCAAATTGATACAAGTCCTTTGGATGATTTCAGTTTCTACTAAGTTTGGAAATATAAACTGTGACCCAGCAATTCCACACAGGGATAAGCCCCTAGAAATGCAAATATAGGTGTAAGAAGAGGTATGTACAAGAATAGTAATAGCAACAAAGAGCTGGAACAACTCCAACCACCATCAGCAGTAGAGTGGATAAATAATTTGTGCTGCATTCATATAGTGGTGTCCTCTACAATAATAAAAGTCAGTGAATTATGCTTGCATGCAATAACTAACTAACATGATGTTGAACTAACATGATGTTGAACAGAAGAGTATATATTACTACATTTAAAAAACAGGTAAACTAGGGGCAGTCGGTTAAGTGTCTGCCTTCGGCTCAGGTCATGATCTCAGGGTCTTGGGATCAAGCCACATCGGGTTCCCAGCCTGTTTCTCCCTCTCCCTGTGCCCCTCTCCCTGGCTGTGCTCTCTCTAATAAATAAATAAATAAAATCTTTTAAAAAAATAAAAATAAGTAAAAGCAGGCAAACTATGGTGATATATATAAGGACAGTGGCTACTTCTGGGTGAGGAGCAATGAATGGAAGGAGCATTAGGAAGACCTCTGAGGGGCTGGTGGCCCTCTACTTCTTAATCCTAGTGGTAATTGTAGGGTTGTGTTTTTCTCTACTTAAATACTTTTTTTTTTTAGTGTTTAAGCTTGCTTAATGAATGGCTAAATAAATGAAACAATGAATGAAATTTAGTGTAAATTAAACTGGAAAAAATGCTTGCTTGTATTGGAAATGAGATTTGTTTTACTTTGGTTTGTTTTGGTTTTGCCCTGGTTCTACCTCTAATGAGCTACGAGATTTTTTTCAGCAGGTCATTTCCCCACTTTGAACTTCTGTTCCTAATTTCTAAAAATGGCAGACTGAATCAAGTGATCTTTATATACTTCCCCAGTTCTAAGATGATGTATCATAAGAGCTTCCAGGAAGTCACCTGAATTTCTTCTTTTTTGATGAACTACTGACTGTGAGGACTAGCTGGTCCCTTTTGTTCTTTATACTCAGCCAGCATTGTCCCAATTATCCTTTGGCTTTTCTACGAGCTTCCTGGATGATCACAACACAAACTGCCTGTGCCAATCAATAGTTATTTTTCTCATTCTAACTTACATTCTTTATCTGATTGATATATCAAACTTTTGAGAGTCTGTTTGGCATAAATCTATACCCATATATTTCTGGAACTATAAACCTGAAGAACAGTTGGTAATGATTCTACTTAAATGACCAGTTGGTTGTAATAATCCACTGCCAGCTCCTTATTAAGGGATGGCACTGCAGACTCTGGAAAAAGCCCATCCTCTTCCCATGACAGAACTGTTCTTCTATGCCCATAACCATTCTCAATTTCTGGAGCAAGAGCAGCTCTCACACTTAGATGTTCATGTGGCTTCCAAGAAGAAACACCATGTGCCAAAGCCTTTCTTGTGCCTACATGTGTTCAAGTGACTGAGTTCTGTCAAATGAGGTGGGAACAGAAATGACATGTCCAACATCTTGTTTGTGCTCTTAAAGGACATCGGTGCATCCTTTCATTTCTGTTTTCTTTCTTGCTGGCTGGAATGTAGATGAAGCTTTGTAGACAGAGACAAATCCCTGGAATTGTTAAAGATGTGTTGGAGAGGGCACCTGGGTGGCTCAGTCATTAAGCGTCTGCCTTCGGCTCAAGTCATGATCCCAGGGTCCTGGGATCGAGTCCCACATCAGGCTCCCTGTTCGGCAGGAAGCCTGCTTCTCCCTCTTCCACTCCCCCTGCTTGTGTTCCTGTTCTTGCTATCTCTCTGTCAAATAAATAAATAAAATTTTTAAAAAAAAAACAAGATGTGTTGGAGAAGGTCAGATAACAGGGGCCCTGGCTCTTGAGAGATCTATGGCTCCCAGCTGCCTCAGAATCTTATTCCTTTAGGAAAAAGCAAAATAACTTCTCTCTTGTGTATACCGCTGTTACTTTGGATTTTTGTCCCAAGGTACAGAAACTATATCCTAACTAATATACTCCTTAAATGTGTTACTGGAACCACACACCATGACGGGATCGAGTCTATGATAGGGAGAGTACACAGGGTAACTGGACTATTGTTTTTCCTATGGTTTTTAAATTTGATGTTAACGTTTTTCTTCTCTTTCTAACTTGGCTCTGCATCTTGCAGGACATCCAACAATGAAGGAAAGAAAATTCAACATAAGGGCTGCTCCTCAGAAGACTGACCTTGAGATATGGGCAAATCAGCCAAGTTACCGTAGGCTGGGCTGCTTGGTGTTCTCTTTTCAGAGAAGCTGGAGGAAATGGTTGAGGAAAAGAGCAATTTACAATGTAGGGATTAATCATCTGAAATCATTAAAATCATCCATTAAGGAAATAAAGAATGTGGTTCTTAGAGTGGATAGTTAAATATGTTTTGAAAATCTTTCTTGTTGAACCAACAGAAAATGTCTCTAATGGTAAAAACCAGGAAGGAGAGAGGTGGAGAAGAAGTGTAAGGGTTAGAAAGGAAACAAATAATTATAAAGGATTAGAGATGCAGAATATATCAACATTCTGGTATTTATAAAATTGATCAACCTTAAACATAGTAAATTCTTTAAGGACATAGGTGTCTTTTCTCATACTTCCTGTCTGCTGTCACTGCCATAAGAGGAAAAGACAGAGAGGCTCCTGCACTCAGAATTGGTTACTGATGCAACATGAAGTATGTGGTGGGTTCTCTTTGGCTGCCTGGGTGAGAAGAACAAAGTCTCTGCCCTCATGGAGCTCACATTGGGGAGACAAACAATAAGTGAATAAACAAACATATACAATATGATGCCAAATGCCCATAAGTGCAAGAAACAATAATAAAGCATGAAAAAGGTACTGTGAGTGACAGGGCATGGGAAATGTGCTATTTTCGGATGAATGGTGCGGGCATGCCTCTCTGACAAATTGATATTTAAACAGAGTTTTGAATAAAGTGACAGAGAGGGTATCTAGAGGAAGACCTTTCCAAATTGAGGGAACAGCAACTGCAGAGGCCCTGAGGATGGATAGAACTAGATTCTTTCAAGGGTGGATGACAGACATGTCATGGGAAGGCTGCCACTCTCCCCCGTTCTGCCGAGGAAAGACAGACAACACAGGTTTGGACCCTGCACTTCTCACTGGGCTAGTACAGCCTCAGAATCCTTCTGAACCCAATACTCTGATAAATTAGTGATAGGTAAGAGTAAGTGCAGGGATCAAAGCCATTTGTTATCACTGCCTTAGAGTTTAGTCTTCTAAATTTTAGCCCATAATGCTGTCTTCAGCTCCAATGATTTTCGTGTCACTGATATTGCCTCCCACTGTGTGGGGTTGGAAGAAGCATAATGGCCAGGAAAACCTCATTGCCAAGGATACCTTTACTAATATTTACTACTAAAGTGAAAATATTGAGAAGCCACGCTACCGACGGCCCACTCTGCTCTGCTCACTAGGCCCACTGGCCCGCGCCCATCATGGCCACCATTCAGCAACTGGTAGGAAGATGGTGCTTAGTGGAAAGCAAAGGCTTTGACAAATACATGAAGCAAGTAGAAGTGGGAATGGCCAAACCAGATTGTATCATCTCTCTTTTTTTTTTAAAGATTTTATTTATTTATTTGAGAGAGAGAATGAGATAGAGAGCATGAGAGGGGGGAGGGTCAGACGGAGAAGCAGACTCCCTGCTGAGCAGGGAGCCCGATGCGGGACTCGATTCCGGGACTCCAGGATCATGACCTGAGCCAAAGGCAGTCGCCTAACCAACTGAGCCACCCAGGCGCCCTGTATCATCTCTTCTGACGGCAAAAACCTCACCATAAAAACTGAGAGCACTTTGAAAATAACACAGTTTTCATGTAACCTGGGAGAGGAGTTTGAGGAAACTACAGCTGATGGCAGAAAAACTCAGACTGTCTGAAGCTTCACAGACAACGCATTGGTTCAACATCAGGAATGGGATGGGAAGGAAAGCACAATCACAAGAAAATTGGAAAATGGGAAATTAGTGGTGGAATGCATCATGAATAATGTCACCTGTACTCAGGTCTATGAAAAAGTAGAGTAAAAATTCCATCGTTATTGTGGACAGGAATTAGCTGTGAGGATGAACAAGCTCAGTTCAATGAGCAAATCTCCATACTGCTTTTTTTTTTTCATTACTGTGTTCAATTATCTTTATCACAAACATTTTACATGCATCTATTTCAAAGTGTTGATTTAATTAGGATCATCCCTTTGGTTAGTAAATAAATTTGTGCTAAAAAAAATAAAAATAAAAAAGTGAAAATATTTACTATTAAATGTATTAAAGTATTTATTAAAATATTTGCTTATTATTTATTAAAATTAAAATATTTACTATGGATTAAGTATTTATTAAAATACTTAAATACAAAATGTTTACTATTTGGTATTGCTATGGGCACTCTGCTGAGGCTTAAGGAACTAGGAATAAAATATTTCATGACCTCATAAATCAGAAAGGTATGAAAGCAAAGTCATTACAATATGGTGAAACAGATATGGTAAGAACTCTGCGAGCAGTATGCCTAATGCAACAAGTAACCATACACTGTTAGGAAAGGAATGGTGGTGACAAAGGGTTTAGGAGCAAATGGACTTGTGCTCTTTTCTCCTTTGCCATGTTTTAGCCACTCCTATGACCTTTGTGGAATTCAGTTAACCTCTATGAGCCTTGATAAAACCCACTTATCAAGTGGTCATAAAACATAAAAGGCACCAAGCAAAGCACATGGCACAGAGCCTAGCACATAGTAGACACTCAATAAATAGTAGTTTTTGGTCAAGGAAAATTTGAGTCAGGAAATGTATGTGTGATAACTGCTGGGAGTTCAGATCATCAGTTGTGTAAAATAGGGGGAAAAAAAGCAAGACAGAATTCTATGTGGTTAATCAAAGAGGCATGAAAGAATTGTAACATCTACGGGGATTACTTTATTAGTGTAAGTACCACTAGGACAAAAACAATGTGCAAATTAGTTGCACAATTCCATCGATCACAAAACACACCCCAATATCAGAGATGTTGAAATTTGAAAAACATACACGTTAGAATCAATAAAATTGGTGCTTAATGAACATAAGATACAGAAGAGAATGAAAACAAGGGAGGCTGGATAAGCCAGCAAGAAAGAGTCCTTAAGCGCATGCTCGTGTGTGCATGTGTGGGCGTGTGTGTGCGTGTGTGTGCATGTGTGTTTCAAATTAAAAAACCAGGACATTATCCTGTGGCCAAACTAGAGCCTTTAAAGATTTTAGGTCAGGAGGACATAGGAGAAGTTTGGAGGTATGGTGGAAAGGATTGGAAAAATGGCCTGACACCAGTTATGAGTTTGTGGCATCCTTTTGATTAGAAATTAGCACCTTGACTGTGCATTACAATTGCCTATGAAGATTTTCAAAGAATATGTCCATTTCTCCATTTTGATAAGTTGTTTCTTCATTGGCATAAAGTTTTTATAATGTATACCTATTGTCTGTGAATGTCTGTAGACTCTGTAGTGATGTCCCCCCTTTCACTCCTGATAACTTGTGTTTTCTGTCTTTTTTTTGCCTTGATGAATCTAGTGAGAAATTTATTGGGATTATTATTCTTTCTCTTTCACTCAAGGGTTATTTAGAAGGATGTTCCTCAGTTTTCAAGTATTCTCGAGATACCTTATTGTTTCTGATTTCTAGCTTAATTCCAGTGTGGAAAGAGAATTTATTCTGTGTGATTCAAATCCTGTGAAATCTACTGAAACAATTTATGAGCAATAGAGTGTACTTCAGGGAATATGTCATATGCACCTCATGTTTATAGTCGACTAATAGTTGACTATTACCCTAACTGGGAAATTTAGACTCGATGTACAAGTCTAAGTCCAGAAGTTTAGAATTTTCATATTGGTTTCTTTTTTTGTGGACTATAACAACTATTTCAAATATTTACTATTAAACCATCCTAAAACCTTGTACATGAAAACAAAGGAACTTATTTTTACTCCCTACTTTTGCAATGTCTCTCATTCTTTCCTATTTTTAATCCTTCTGCTTTAGGTTTTATACAACTATACTCATAATTGGCATACCATCTTTGACTCATGTAAGGCAATTTTTCTTATTTCTAATGAAACTGCGAACTGTTTATTTTACAATACTTATTTGTATAAAAGTGTTCTGAATAGTATTTTGAGATTTTTCCTCATATTTAAATATTAGAACTATTCATTATTTTTTAATATTATAAATACCTGCTATCAATAGCTTTGCACATCTTGGGTTTTTCCTTCCTCTTTTGCATTATTTCCTTGAAATACTCTGCTAAAAAAGATACTATTGGATAAAGGGTTTCGGTACATTTTGGATGTGCCTATTTGGCCCAGTAGCCCTTGAAGAGGCTGCACCACTATTATCAATTTACTACAGTTAAGTCTCCTTTCTTGCCTTTCTACCATTGCTCTTGATATTTCTACTCTCCAGCATTCCTGTCCTCTTAGGAAACTCCTTTTTTTTAATACTCTGGATGGACCCCTCCTGTTCTACATCCAAACTCAAATGCCATCTATAAAACACTGCAGAATTCCCGGGAGGCATGGTCACCACCTTCCTTCATTCTGATAACATTCTATGCCCATCTCAACTGTGACACTAACTGCATTGACCTTTCCTTTGTTCTCTCCTCCCTCATATGTTGTCAATCGTCTTATGAAAACCCTTAATGTCCACAGTGAGTGACATGCAGAAGGTATTTGCCAAGCTTCTGTTGACTGAACTTACATTTCTCTAGCAATAATGAACAGACCCTGTTCTGCACAGTCTGGCTGACTGTAAATTAGTTTTATCATTTTATTTGCTTCTTTATTGCTTAATGGCTTATGTTTACTCAGTAAGAACCTAGATAAACACCAATCTGGGCTAGCTACTGTGATTTGTGACATATAAGAATTTTACTATAGTAAGTAGAAGCTGATTTTACCCAGAGATACAATTTTTCTGGATTATTTATTGACTTATTTATTTGGCACTTAGAAAAGTAAGGTTAAGTCACCTGTAAGGGATTGTTATCCTATTTGAACCTCTACACGGGGCAATCTCCAGATGAATATCCAGCTGCAGCCCCTAGGACAGCCAATACAGTCCTTCAGAAAGGCTAGTAAAGGTGCTAAAATGAGAACTTGAAGCTCCCCGGATGCTGCCCGCACTCACCATTTAATCCAACCCATTCACCATCTCTTCAAAACTCATTTTGATTTCTACAGAGAATTAACCATTACAAAATGACCCATATTAAGTGGAGCTACCGTGAGGAACAGAGAAGTTACAAAAGTGCCTGTCCCATTTTTTTCTCCACTTAAGGGCGACTCATATTTTGATTAAAATTTAGAGAAAATGAAGATAGGAAGTTTCAAAATTGCTCAAGCAATGACTTACAAAATCCACTGATTCATATTTAAGAAGGGAAAAATTTTCCTTCCCCAAAGCAGGAGGGAATCAAAAAATATTTGAGGGGAATGGTAAGCACCTAAAAATCTTAGGAAGAAGGTACAGAAAATATAGTTAAAGAAACTACCTTTTGAAAGTGATCAATAAGAGATAGTGCATAAGTGCTTCAGTCACACAATAGTATTAAAAACACCACTTAGCACGTAAGAGGCTTCTTTGATTCTGCTTATTTGTAAAGTTATATATTAACTTTTGCATTTGGCAAAAATTACTCAACTTTGGGTCAGGACTGAGAGCTGTTCAAATATTCCTTGCCTATCAGGAGGAGGATGAAGAGGGATGGAGAGGACATCAGCCCACGGGGTGGCCGCCATGGAGGATGAGGTTGTGTCTGTGGCTGCCGGAAATGGAGGGGACATCCTGTGACTGAGAGAGACAGTGGGGGCAACTGCAGCATTTGGTACTTAGGATTGGGTGAGATGTCAAATCTAATCTGAAAACTGGAGAAGTCTGAACAGTTTGGCATATCTGAGGGTCCAAAAGCTCTTGGATCCATAGTTGGTGTTGGAAGCTGGGACAGTTGCAGAGAGCCACAGTTAGAATAGTCCATGAGGGGCTCTGGGTGACTGCCTGAAATACATTTTGTTTTTGAACTGTTTTCTATGTACCAGCCACAGCTTGAAGAATGGGTGAGTGGCCTACTTTAAAAGCCAGGAATACGATACACAAAGCCTTGGTAAATAGTGCCAAATTGTCTCCAGAATAATTTTACCAAGTTATATTCCCACCAACAGAGAATGAGTGTACTTCCTCACTATGTCCTTGCCAGGATAAGAATAAATCCTTTTTTTTTTTTTTAATTTTTTGCTTCTTTGCCAATTTGGCAAAGAAGAAAAAGGACATGTTGCTTTAATTTGCACTTTTAAGGTGCCAATAAATACCTTTTATATATTGTATTTATCTTGATAGAAATTATTTGATAATGTCTTTTATTTTTTTAATTTTATTTTTTAATTTTTATTTAAATTCAATTAGTTAACATATAATGTATTATTAGTTTCAGAGGTAGAGGTCAGTGATTCATCAGTCTTATATAATACCCAGTGCTCATTCCATCACGTGCCCTTCTTAATGTCCATCACCCAGTTACCCCATTCCCCCAGCCCCCGCCCCTCCAGCAACTCTCAGTTTGTTTCCCATAATTAAGAGTCTCTTATGCTTTATCTCCCTCTCTGATTTCATCTTATTTTATTTTTTCCTCTCTTCCCCTATGCTCCTCTGTTTTGTTTCTTGAACTCCACATATGAGTGAGATCATATAATAATTGTCTTTCTCTGACTTATTTTGCTTAGCATAATACCCTCTAGTTCCATCCACATCATTGCAAATGGCAAGATTTCATTTTTTGATGGCTGAGTAGAATTCCATTGCATATATACCACATCTTCTTTAACCGTTCATCTGTTGATGGACATCTGGGCTCTTTCTATAGTTTATGGCTATTGTGGACACTGCTGCTATAAACATTGGGATGCAGGTGCCCCTTCAGATCATTACATTTGTATCTTTGGGGTTAATACCTAGTAGTGCAATTGCTGGGTCATACGGTGCTCTATTTTCAATGTTTTGAGTAACCTCCATACTGTTTTCCAGAGTGGCTGCACCAGCTTGCATTCCCACCAACAGTGTAGGAGAGTTCCCCTTTCTCCACATCCTCACCAACATCTGTAATTTCCTGACTTGTTAATTTTAGCCATTCTGACTGGTGTGAGGTGGTATCTCATCATGGTTTTGATTTGCATTTCCCCGATGACAAGTGACGTTGAGCATTTTTTCATGTGTCTGTTGGCCATTTGTATGTCTTCTTTGGAGATATGTCTGTTCATATCTTCCACCCATTTCTTGATTAGATTATTTGTTCTTTGGGTGTTGAGTTTGATAAGTACTTTATAAATCTTGGATACTAGTCCTTTGTCTGATAACACATTTGCAAATATCTTCTCCCATTTTGTTGTTTGTCTTTTGGTTTTGTCAACTGTTTCCTTTTTTTGTGCAAACCTTTTTATCTTGATGAAGTTCCAATGGTTCATTTTTGCTTTTGTTTCCCTTGCTTTGGACCCGTGTCTAGCAAGAAGTTGCTGCAGCCACGGTCAGTGAGGTTGCTGCTTGTGTTCTCCTCTAGGATTTTGATGGATTCCTGTCTCACACTTAGGTCTTTCTTCTGTTTTGAGTCTATTTTTCTGTAAGATGTAAGGAAACGGTCCAGTTTTATTCTTCTGCATGTGGCTGTCCAATTTTCCCAACACCATTTGTTGAAGACCACTGGATATTCTTTCCTGCTTTGTTGAAGATGAGTTGACCATAGAGTGGAGGGTCCATTTCTGGGTTCTATATTCTTTTCCATTGATCTCTCAATGTCTGTTTTTGTGCCAGTACCATACTGTCTGGATGATTACAGCTTTGTAATAGAGCTTAAAGTCTGGAATTGTGATGCCACCAGCTTTGGTTTTCTTTTTCAACATTCCTTTGGTTATTTGGGGTCTTTTCTGGTTCCATACAAATTTTAGGATGTTTTGTTCCAGCTCTGTGAAAAAAGTTGATGGTATTTTGATAGGGATTGAATTGAATGTATAGATTGCTCTAGATAGCATAGACATTTTAACAATAATTGTTCTTCCAACCCATGAGCATGTCTTTTAGGTTCATGTTTATTACTGCTTTAATCTTTCCATAATATTTTATATAAACTCTAATATGTTAAAAGTATGACCACTGTCATATTTATTGAAATCTTCTTGATCTTCAATATGTATTTTAATTCTAGTTATGACCTTTAACATATAAATTGTTGTCGAATTTCTCCAGATTTTCTTCCAGTGTTTTTATATTTACACAGTTGTCCACCGCACCCAAGCTGAGGTCATTTAAGAGCTGACATTCATTGCCTGATTGTTTTTTAAATGGCTTTCCTTTTTATAAACAAAGTCTTATTTATCTGGGTTTTATTTTGACAAGAGGCAATGATATGTACTGGGCAGACAACAGATCCAGTTGAGCAACTTCAAGCAGAGGGATTTACTAAAAAGTTTAAGCTAATTCACTGAATTATCAGGAGGGCTAGGGTGCCAAACAATTGACAGCAACACAGATAGACCAGAAAATTCCCACTCGCATCATGGGAGCATTCGAGGGGAAATCCACTATTGCTGCGTGCTGGGGACTGGAGAGCAGAAACCACCCCCACCCCCCAGCATGGGCCCCAGAACAGTCAAGCATCTCTGCCATGAGACCCAGCTTCTTAGCACTGCTGCCACTTCATGATGCCCATTTCTGTGTTCCAAATGACACATAGTTGTGTCTCCTGAGTGACACGTTAGCTGTAACGGAGTCTGAGAATGTGAACAGTGGTAGCTAACACGACGTGATGCTTACTGCATGCCAGACATTGCCCTGTGTGCTTTTACAGATATTTACTAATTTTTACAATATCCTAGAGAGGCAAGAATGATTATATCCCCATTTTGCTTGTGAGAAAACACAGACACAGAAAATAATCATCCAGTACCATACAGCTAATGGATGGCAGAGCTAGAATTTGTACCCAGGCTGACAGGTTCCAGAATCTGTGCTCTTAATTGCTGTGTTATATAGCCTGTGGTTTTGGGCTTCTCAGCCTCTATGGTACAAGAAGCCAAGCTAGAAAGAAGTGGGAGTGGGTGGTCAATGAGTCCATTTGCACAGTAGTACACAGCCACTGATCTAATTTTTTCAAAGGGCTACTCAATTTTCCAGGCCATTCATTGAATAATCTTGCTTTTCTTATTGACTTATACTAATGGCCGTGTGCACTAAGTGGGCACTCAATGAATTTTTGTTGACTGACTGAATAAATTAGTATTTTAGAGTCTTATTTCAGGACTATCTATTTTGGCCCATTGTCAATTTTGGCATTTAATGTGATATTTTACTTGCCATTCAAGATGTGCTCTTTTGATCTCCCCACGATGTCCACTTTGATCTGTCCCCTATCTGTGGATGGCATCAACAGGCTCCTTTGCTCCCTGGCCCCTGGTTGGGAGATACCTTGGGAGACAGAGGAAGGAGGAGTCTGGCTGGAGTATGGGTTGCCATGGCTTCCTCCTGGTCATGTGACCTTGGGTTAGTCTGTCCCTCTGCTGAAGGACTCAGCTCCTGTCACATGTCCCTCCTGGTCACTGCTCTCCTCTCACTAGTTTTTTAACTGCTCCCTCCGCTCCCCTTCAGGCCTGAGGACTCTCCATCATTGCTGGCCTGGAGTACTGCATAACCCTTTTTGGTTTTTCTCAAGTCTGCCCACACTTTTGTAAACTGTCCCTTTATTAAACACTCCTCAAATTAGCCAGTTTGTGTGTGGCATCTGTTTGAAGGAGTCAGTAACAACACTCTGTTTTAATCATTGTCATTTTTAAACATGTTTTAATAGTTGGTAGGAAAAATAGTCAAGATTTCCCCCAACCTCAAAATTTCCTTTCCCATGTACCTGTCCTTCTAGATTAGAACCACTCTGAATTTAAAATTTTTTTTTTATTTATTTATTCATGAAAGAGAGAGAGAGAGAGAGGCAGAGGCAGAGGGAGAGAAGCAGGCTCTGCACTGAGCAGGGAGCCTGATGCGGGACTCGATCCCAGGACCCTGGGATCATGACCTGAGCCGAAGGCAGACGCTTAACCGTCTGAGCCACTCAGGCGCCCCAGAACCACTCTGAATTTTAAATATAATCCATTGAATTTTTATTTTTTTTAAGATTTTATTTATTTATTTGACACAGCGAGAGAGGGAACACAAGCAAGGGGAGTGGGAGATGGAGAAGCAGGCTCCCCACTGAGCAGGGAGCCTGATGCGGGGCTCCATCCCAGGACCCTGGGATCATGACCTGAGCTGAAGGCAGACGCTTAACGATTGAGCCACCCAGGCACCCCTAATCCATTGAATTTTAAAAATTAGGATATTATTAAACCTACAATTAATTAAAGTATTTTTTTTTCCTTCTAACCGAGGACATAAAATGGCTTTCCATTATTCATGTCTCCTTCATGTCAATATTTTTGGTTTCCTCATGTGGACTTCCATATTTCTTGTTATTCCTGGGGTATGTTAGAGGGTCAACAATGTTTTTTCTATTGTAATCTTATTTTTCTCCCCAGCAATTTCTACCTAGTCATATCTGGTATCTACATAAGCACTTCATCTTTGTATTTTTAAAATCCAGTCACATTACTAAACTTGCATTCATTTAAACAGGTTGCTAATTCTCCTGGATATCCTAGATAATTAATTTTTTTTGTTTACTATATGAGCAATCATATATCTTCTACCAATAATCATTTTACTTCTCCTTTCTTATGTCTGTTGCATATATTACTGAACTGTCTAAAGCTTTTTGAAAAGGTACAGTAATGGCTTTAAAAAAAATCTTAACTTGCTCCTAAGTTTAATAGAAATACCTTTAATGATTCAACATTAGTATTCCATTAATTCTTGATTTTAGATATTCTCCGTAATGTTTAGGAAGTGTCTTTATAATCCTAGTTCGCTATAAATGGCTGTATGTTTATTTCTTTCTCTCATTAATCTGGAATGGGTGGGTGATACATTTCATTAAATGACTTCCCAGCACCTTTACAGATGATTAAAAATGTTTGTTCTCTAATACATCAATAAGATGTATTAAAATAATACAACTCATTTTATATAATATTTTTTGTCTCAAGAATAAAACTTATGCAGTCACAGTATACTAATCATTAAATACAATTCTAGATTTCAATTTCTGGACATTTTACCAAGTTTTTTTTTTCCCCCATCTATTTTCAGAATTGCAGGGGAAATCCTGGCTCCCTTTTCTGTGTGATCATTGTCAGGTTTTAGCGAAATAAATTTGTAAATATTTCTGTCTTTCCTTTGCTTTGGAATAATTTTAATAGCACACAAATTATTCCATGAAAACATAAAATATGTAAAACTGCCCAAGCCTGGCATCATTTTAAGGCATAAATTTTCTAATTTTTTTTCAATTCCATGGTTTATTCAGGTTTTTCACTCTTCTGGAATCACTTTTAGTCATTTACATTTTCATAGAAAATTAGCTTTTTTTTTTCTTGAGATAATCAAATATGTTAGCATAGAGCTTTCCATGATTTATTCTTAGTCCAAGTTTTTAAAATTGTGTTTTGAATTTATCAGTTTTACCCTTCATTTTCTAAATTAATTACCTTCTCCTTATTATTGCCTTTTCTCCCCTATGGTTTCTTTAATGTCACTATTCCTATACTTACTAAAATTCCCCAAATTTCATGCTCCATAAATGCATTTGGATCATTGAAACAATTAAATTTTCAATATTATTCATTTCACTATGAGTACAGCTTTGGTCCCATTCTCTACCTTTTCCAATGTGTTGTTTTTACAAGGTTTCTAATATGCATCTCTACTTCTGTCCATTTAAACATAGGAATTATTTAGACAGTGCTTTTTTGTAAGATTTATTTATTTATTTGAGAGAGGAAGAGAGCACAAGCGGGAGGGGCAGGGAGAGGGAGAGTGAGAATCTCCAGCAGAATCCCTGCTGAGCATGGAGCTGGACACAGGGCTCAACACAGGGCTCGATCTCGACCCTGAGACCATGACTTGAGCCGAAACCAAGAGTCAAACGCTCCACCAGCTGCACCACCCAGACACCCCATTTAGATAGTGCTTTTAAATAACTTTCTATTATTATCTCTTTGCTTTGTTATTGCTGTACTTTTCAGCTGCTCTTACTAACTCCTAGTGTTACAATGCACTACTGGGATAAGAGACAGTAACCCTCACAGTGTTTTCTTGTCAAAGTTTAAAAGCAATGTAGTTATGACTTGCTAAAGTACACTCCATTGCTATAATATTATAACCTCTAAACCTTGAGGTCAGCCCTTTAAGAAAAAGGGGGGTTGGGATTAAGACCCAGACCATGGGCAAGGGTATTTGTTTTCCATACTCTAGGAGGAAGACAAAGGCTCAATGCAAGGTTGACTTGCGGACCTATAATCTCTCTTCCTCCATCTCTCATACCCACCCTATAAGCACCCCATGCTAAGGCAGATAGGGGTGGGTTGTGAAGTCTGCATTATCCCAGTGTTGGAAAAGGCAGTCTCATACAGTCTTTGGCCTTTCACTCAGACACAGAAGAATGGCCCTTGGGTCTGGAACATTTCCTTCCCAAGAGATAGAGAGCCCACACAACCTGTGCTAGGCTTATCAGCTTGCTGGGAATATCTTTCCCTGTTGCAGGCTCAATGAATGTTCTTTTGTTACCGTTAAGCATGCGCATCAATGGCCCTGACCATGCCCCAGCTTCCAGTAGTCCATACTTCACAGGGTAGGCACAGAGCTCCTTCCATTGTGGTGTGAGAGGGATACATGCAAGCCACTTGCCATGTACTGCCTTCCTGGAGGGACCCGCTGACCATGGGGGGCCGACCCCCATTACCAAAGCTGATCTGGCTCTGGCTCTTTGCTATGTGGGTAAAGCTCATTCTGCTCAGTGCATGACTGCATTTTGTTTTCTTTGGTCACTTCCAATACAAAGATGCAGGAGGCAGAAGTGTGGACTTACATTCCTGATGGCTGCCACAGTGAGGATCTTTGCTCTCCTCCATGCGGTGGGAATCCTCCTCTGGCATTGGGAACTGCGCCCGGTGTTCTGCTCAACACAGAATGGCAGATGACTTAGTTTCCATGTCTCACCCTTTGTGCTGGGTGGACCCTGCCCATCCCTAAGGGAATCAGTAGAAGAGATGTGCTCCTGCCATTCTGTCCAGGTCATTAGGCCCTCGATTGGATGTGGATTGGATCAAATTAAATAATGGATGAGAACAATGTCATGTTACCAGTTCAGGGCTATGCAAATGAGGAAAGTGATTATCTAGAACTGAATTTGTTAAATGATAATAAAATAATAATATCTAACTTTGTAAAAGTTTATATATATATGGAATATATTTTTCCAAATGTTTTTAATACTTCAAATAAGAACAATGATTATTTCTGATAATTGTATATTTTTCTGGGATTTCCAAAGTATTTGTTCTTCTATTATTTCAGGCCACCATTTCAGACCCAGTGTGCTGTGTAAGGATTTGCATCATTTGACAGATGAAATATTAAGTATCAGATAACAGATGAAATATTAAGGACTGAGAGAGTAAATTCTATGCTTAATTCCACAAAAAATAACAAAAATAGTAAAAGAGGACAAGATTGGCCTCAAACTTTTGTAATTATTCCTTTGAAATACCTGGGACCCACCCATACCCCAGATGCAATTTGGGCTGGTCGGATGATGCATCCCGGGACCCATCTAGCTCTAACTCTTCCACATTTTCCTTTTTACAGCACTCCCATGCCATCTCCCCATATCCACTGTGACTTCCTATTTCTGGAGCTATAGCTTTATTGATGATGCCTGTTCTCCCTGTCTAGACCAGGGCCTCCTTGAAGAATGGGTTCTGTGAATGTATAGAATAATTCCCAGAGCAGAACATGCAAAAATATGGGCAGATTGATGGAAAGCCTGGTTACCAGGAGTAGAGAAAGTTTGCAGACCAGTTCCTTCGGCAATGAAGGCCAAAGAAATAGAGAGGATATTTCAGACAGTTCTGAATCAGAAACAATTCTCAATAGATGAATCATGTGAAAGTGCTTCAGACCGAATTGAGAAACACACAGGAGTCAAGATGAAAATGTGAGCTTGGTTGCAGGTAGAAGTGGACCAGCAAAGTTGGAGCTGGCTTGGACGAGAGCCAAAAGTGCTTCATCCTTGGCTCCCTCTGCCGACCCCTGCCCAAACCTACTGCTACAATTGCATTTACTCTCTGTCACCTACAGTCTCAGGGGCATCGAGGGATTCCCATGCCAGGGGCAGAACTTGCATTAATGACTTAATACATGGAACAGAAGCTGGGGACACATCTGTCCTGAGAGCAAAGGAGGGGCTATGGATCTTCAAGAGCCTATTCCCAGATGGTATCAATCAGGTACGTCTCTTATCCTCTGGGGAGGAGAGAGTAAAGTGGAATAAATTATAGGCATCTCCTTGAGCTTCCAAGAGTGGGGGATCTGTTATCATGAGCTAGCTGGGTGCACCAGGAGAGAAAGAGGGCAAGTGAGCATGATTTCCTAATAACTGCCATTCAGATTATTAGTGACTGCCTTAGTGGTTTCTGGTGTGTCCCAGAAAAGGGAATGAGGTTTTAGGAGATAGACTTTCAGGGTAGGGGGAGTTGTGCTGCGGTGTGAGCAGTGATGGGAAAGGAGAGCAGAAAATGATGTGTGAAGGCTCCTCACAGAAGCCTCTATCATCGGGCTCCCCATCCCAGCCATAACCTAAACCTTCCTGCTACCCCATATCTCAGCAATGTCCAACACCCCAAAGTTAAAAGCCAAACATGAAGGAAAATAAACAAGTTGCAAAATATTTATAGCATGACAAATACACATTAGTCATCAAGATTAAAACCAGAGCTGAGATAAATGATCAGCACAACCTCGTGTGGAGTTCTAATTTATCATACTGTCCAGTTCCTTTCAATCCATCTACACTGGATTAACATGGCAAAGGGATGTGAGGAGAAGGTAGGGCCGAGGGCTTCCAAGTTTGCATATTGTATGTGACATACTCCTTTGAACCTATATTTTTGGATCGAAATATATTCCCTGGGAATGTAATGAAGTAGAAAGAGGAACGAGAAGGGGTGCCAAGAAACGTGGTTTCCAGTTCCACTTGTATACCTTACTAGCTGTGTGACCTCAGGCAAGACATTTGGTTTCCCTCTGTATCTAAGTTATTTCATCTGTAAAATGATGCACTAGATGTCAAAAATGTCTTCCTGATTTTAATTTTATATATTACTTTCAAATCTATCAAAAGTCAATAAAACATAAAAATTGGTATCAGTCGGATATGTGGAGAGAGCTCTGTTGGATTTATGTAATCTCATTTGATCCTCCCAAGAGTCCTGTGGAATAGGTTTAATTATCCCCATTTTATAGATGAGTAAACTTGAGCTCTGAGGGGTTAAGTGGTTTGCCCAGAGAAGTGAGAAAGCTGAGATTAAAACCCAAATCTTACTCCACATCTCACTCTTCATTTTATCATGTACTCCTTTAAAATAGCATTTGCGAACTCTGTCAAACTTTCAAAACCATTCCATGACCTCGAGCTCCTATGATCTCAAGACCATCTGATTTCAGTTCCATTTTTCAGAGGAGCAAACTGCAGTTCCCAGAAAGTGAGCTGCCCAAGGACATTAAGGTCATTAGCCTCAGAGTTGAAATTTCTCCCCCATGGGCTGAGCAAGCTAAGGCTCTTTTTCTCTGAGGCAGACCACACTTGGCCCCTTCTTCCAGAGCCCCATGTTCCTCAAAGAAACCCCAGTTACTGTGGCAGGCATACTGTGGCCACTTCTAACTCAGGCACACAATGCCATTCATTTCCTGAGATGGAGGTTTCTGAAATAGCTATTTTTTTTTGATGCAGTCATATCTTCATGAGGCAGTATTTGCTGCCTCTTTGATTAAATCCATTAGCTACTCAGACACAGCTGCCCTTCCAGAAACAACATGCCTCCAAAGCCACACACTTGGCAGCTAAATGCGTCTGGGCCAAACCAGAGAGCTCTAACCCATCCAGAAAATAGTGGCAAATGCAAGGGAGGCACACAATATCAGAGTTGGAAGGGGCCTTTGAAGTCATAAAAAGTTTCAGATTCCTCATTTTACAGATGGGGAAACTGAACCTCAGTATCAAGAAGGGACAGCCCAAGTCAGGCACCTCTGGAGCCAAGGTCAAAAAGACCTCATTCACTTAGAATGCAGTGTTTTTCCAGCCAAATGTTGGGGATCTCAATACCAAGGGATGAAATTCCTTTATGATGTGGCTTGGGAACGGGAAAGATTCTCAGCACCATCCACCACTTCCACATAGGGATATACAAGTCTCAAAGCTTTCTCGTGTATCTTGTCTGATTTCATTTTCACAACCACACCATGGAGTTGTTTTTGGTTTTGCTGCAGCAATAAATGATGTGGCTTTTAACAACAAAGATTTCCTTCTTGCCCACATACATATCCAGTATGGGTTGGCTGCGACTCTGCTCCACAGTATATTCAATCCAAGACTCAGGCTGACAGAGTAGTCCTATTTGTACTAGTTGTCTTGGATTGAATTGTGTCCCCTCAAAAGATGTTAAAGTCCTAATCCCTCAGTACCTATGAATGTGATCTTATTTGTAAATAGTGTCTTTGTAACTTATCAAGCGAAGATGAGGTCCCTAGTGTGGGCCCTAATCCAATATGACTGGTGTCCTTATAAAAGGGGGAAATTTGGACACAGAGACAGACAGGCATGCAGGGAGAACACCATGTGAAGATGAAGGGGGAGATCGATCAGATGATATATCTCCAAGCCAGGTAATGCTGAAGATTGACAGCAAACTACCAAATGCTAGGGGAGAGTCAGGGAACAGATTCTTCCTTACAAACCTAAGAAGAAACCAGCCCTACTGATATCTTGATCTCAAATGTCCAGCCTCCAGAATTATGAGACCTTGCCCATTGGGGTGACCAGCTGTCCAGTTTGCCCAAGACTGAGGGATTTCCCAGGATATGGGACTTTCAATGCCAAGACTGAAAATCAGGATGGTTAGTGATCTCAGGACTCAGTCCCTCAGTGAATCTAAATCTAGAATTTTATAGATGGGAAACCCAAGACCAAAGAGGCAGGGGCTTGGGTCAGAGATCTGAACTGGAAAGGGACATGGGCATCACATATCCTAATGCTAAGGAGACCAACTATCTTGGTTTGCCCAAGATTGACGGGTTCCCAGGAAATGGGACTTTCAGTTTTAAAACTGGGACAGTCCTAAGAAAACTAAGAGGGGTTGGTCACACCACTTTGTGTCCTATTTTACAAACAGAGACACTGAGACCCTGAAAAGAGTGAGTTTCCAAGGCCACACTGGAAGTAGATGGCAAAGTGCCGCAGAAGGTGGCTTCTCGACCCTCAGGCTACTGCTCCTTCTACAGTATACACTACAGAGTTTTACCTATCACTGAGTGTCTATTTATTCACATTATCAAGCAGCCTTTCAAATATAGCTGAACCACTTAAGAAAGCCTGAAAAAATGCACTACTGAATGGGAGAGTGGCTCAAAGACAGTCCTCTTCCTCAAAGCATCTAGTTGAGGCCAGAGGGGTGCGACCTTGCTCTGGACCTCAGGGTCTTTCCTCTCTAGGATTTCTAAACTCAGGAGGCCACCTCTGCAGTGTCCTTATAACATCAGTCACAGATAGAGAAAAAGTTAAGCCCCTCTCTTCCTCTTCCCTAACTGAAGCCACTTGCACAATAATACCAGACAAAGAGAATGCAGCCAGATCCAATTCTGCCCATTGGACTCCATGCCAGTGGATTTGTTCTCTTGATCTGACCCAAGTGCTATGCCTCAATTATCACATCTGGATGTCTGCCTCCATTCCAAGACCCCAGTCCCTAGTGCTCAAAGGGTGTGCTGCCTAGATTCCTATAAGACTCTTCTTTTTAGTGGAAATAGTACAAATTTTAGAGCTACCAAGACTGGATTTGAATCACAGCTCTCCCACATAATGGCCACTTGGCTTTAGTAATATCATTTAATCTGTAGTGGCTTCAGTTTTTACTATCTATAATGTTGTAAGGATTAAAAAAATCACTGGGAAAAAACTCACTGCCTGGTACAGTAGTTATGTATTATAGTAGTTATGGTAGTATATAGTATAGTAATACACACTAGTAGCAGTAGGGCCTATGGTGGTTACATAGTAAGTGGTAGGTTTGTTTGTCTGTCTTTCAATGATGTATTGCAATAACTAGTTCTCTCTGGTTTTGAACTCCAGGCCTTATTTATTACCATTATGACCAGGAGTAATGTACTTAAAATTTCTGGGGCTCTGAATATCTTTGAAATGAAGATTATGGATCATAGTCCTCACTCTATAGGTCATTGTATCTGAGTTTCTACCCGATGGGTACTCAATAATGTAGCTATCATTTAAGCTACGTTATCAAGATGGCATTGGGTTGGAACATAAACTCTCTTATTCCGCCTGTTACCACCCTTCCTCTCCAAAAAGTTCCCAAAGAGAAAGTTAACACTGAAAACAGTAAATGCCAAAGAAACACATAACTTTGAAGTTCCTACCATCCCAAATTCCCATGGCAGCACCATGGAAATCTACTTTGGTCTTGCTCAAAAAGAATAAGCTTTTATTTTCTTCCTCTGCAAACTGAAGCAGAGTATTCTTCTGAGATCTTCCATGTATTTTTTTAACATAAATTTATTAGAATTATTTAATTTTTTTTATCTTTCCTCTTACTCTTCATATGCCTGGTAATATATCAGTTCAGATTGGTTTGGCTGCATTTAACAAGAAAACCTTATGGAACACTGATTAAACAAGATGGAAATCTATAAAGTAAGTTGAGACCCAGGCAGTCCGTGACTGCTAAGGATGCCTGCCATTCTTAGAGATGCTGGGTCTATCTTTCTAGGCTGCCATCTTTATCACATTGCTTTTCATCCTCAAGGACTTCCCATGGTAGCAGATAGCTCCAGCTACCATATCTGGATTTCAAGCAGGAAGAATAAAAAGAAGGTAAGGCCAAAAGCCCCATTCCACTAGCATCAGGCACATCACATCACCCTTCTCTAGCTACAGAGAAATCCAGGAAAGGAAGCCCCTTTTTCTCAAAGTCTAAAATGAAACCTTAGGTTGTGTGATTTCTATGTTCTCTTCCAGTTTTTAGTATTTGAGCTAAAAAAGACTGTATTTCCTGGCTTTCTCTGTAACTAGAGAAACATATCTTTATGTGAGTAGGACTTCTGGAAAACTCTTTAAGGGGCCCTGACTGAGATGGAAGACCTTTTACTTGGATACACTGCTGCTCTGTATAACATGAGAGGTCTACTGCAGAGAAAGAAGGGACAATAGATAGGAGATTAGGAACTCGTGTATTCCATTAATATACAATTCTGCTATAATAATATAATTATATTTTATATTCAGTTACCTTCCATAGGTGTACCTATTCCGAAATCCTACCTCTGTTGTTTTTAATATACCATAATAGTTACCTGCTATGACCAAAGGTAGTCACTGCGTTCTTATTCTTTGGTGTGAAACCTTTGCAGGATCAGTGGAATTCAGATCAGTTGAATTCTCCTTGTGATCTATGTCAAAAAATATTCGGTGGTGAAGCACGTTCCCTAGGTTATCTACTTTTGCACAGATGAAGAGCTGTGTGAGTTTATAGTTCACATGGCACATTATTGTTCCCATTTGTTCTAAGTAATTCTTACACAATGTTCACTTTGATGCATTTGGTAGATGGAAAGCTCAATTCAATCTCCCCCTACCTAAAAATAACACATTCCCAATAGAAGCATAATCACCCAGCACAGTAAGAACTGGATCTGGTCTGCAGGTTTTATTAAATTGTCTATATTATTCAATATTATTCTATGGATATTTTAAAACATCCCAATTTTAACACTGTATATATGATGTTCTTTTCTAAAAAATGATTTATTTTTGAAATAAAATAATTTGAATAGCCTATAAAATAAAATAGACCGTACTAATAGCCTATTCTATATAAAACTTCAGAAACAGGGTAAGGATAATGCAACACCTGCAAATAATATTACCCAATAACCGTGAGACGGTTTGTGAGGTTGGCTGTACAGCTATTATATTGCTACTGTCCTCCTAATTTTAAACATGAGACAACCGAGACCCCAAAAAGCCAAGTGACTTCTCCAAAGACAGTGATTCCCTACCCCCTCTCTTTGTAGAACATCTTAAATTTTTGAGCTCATTCAGTTTGGGGCTTTTTCTGTATTTGCTGTTGTTATATTATGAATCAGGCACTTTTGACAATCCCTGTTTATGAAAAATGACTCAGAGTTTTCAGCAGAAATACCAAGCTCATTGGGAAGGGGAAGTTAAATTTACCTTCTAAAGGAGGAAATGAAGAAAAAACAAAAACTGCTCCCCAGCATCCTGCCTCAATGTCTTGGGTGGTCTGGGCTCAGTCATGAAGAGAGAAATAAAATAAAATAAAATAATAAAATAAAATAAAATAAAATAAAATAAAATAAAATAAAAAGAAGACAAAGAAAGAAAAAAAGAGTAAGTGCAAAAGACTTTCAAAGGTGAAATATGCCATAGAAATGAACTGAAGATGTTCAAGTCATTTACAAAAGAAAATAAGACTCCTTCGTGATGGGATACAGGACACAAATGCAACAGTGACCTATTCCACAGACCTATAATTTGAATCGTGTCTTGAATTCTATCACGCTGCTTGTCAATGATCCTGGAAACATTCTTTTCTTCGGATCAATGAACAGCACAGTGTTTACTGAGAGCCTACTATGTACCCAGTCCCATGCTGGGTGATGGAGACAGGGCGAATGCAAAGAGAGGATCCACAAAATGGTTTGAAGGGCTCCTAAGAGCCTCTTCTTTCTCCCTCAACCGCCTTCAGAATGCCTTCTCCAACTTTAATCCCTTCTGAATTCAAATCTACCTTTAGAAATGCAATGATTTACTTATTTATTTTTATTTTTTTATTTTTAGAAATGCAATGATTTAAATCAAGGTCCTGTGCCACGTTGAAGTGCAGACCCAGATGCTCTATAAACAAAAGCGAGTCTTGAATCCCTATCAGTCACTTACCTCTTTGTATACATGGGTTTATTGAGTGGAGAGAAGAGAGAACCTGGGGCATAGTGCCCATCATTCCTCAAGGACTATTCCAGAAGCTGTAGTTAGGCTCCTTGCGGATATAACCTGCCCCTGCAATTAGGCACCTCTCAGCACTAACCAGCAGTTTCCAGGAGGGAATAATAATAATAATAATAATAATAGTAATAATAATAATATAATTCTGCAGATGGCAACCAACATAGTATATCTGCAGCCCTCCCAAAGGTCCCGCTGCTTCGAAAGCTCCTCCCCAACTTTCCCATCACTTGTACCCCAACAGTCCCAGGTGCGACAGTCTTCTCCCAAAGTGCAGAATTTTAAGGTCCATTTTTGAGATGATGGTTTTCAATTTTAAAAGAATATTCTTTTCTGTTATCTCAATGGAGCCACACAACAATCCCCTATGGAGAATGTATTATAGATTCCATTTTACAGATGAGGAAATAGGAGCCAAGAAAGGATATCCAGAGAGAGACTGGCTACAAGCCACACAGACTGGCTGAGGTTTTTCTAACCTCCACAATATCAGCTTGTCCATTAAAAAAAAAAAAAAAAATCCACCTTACAGTTTTATAATACATATCAGTTCACAAACTTTTCCACATATTATCTCACTAAATCCATCTGATTGGGCAGAATTGTTTTCCTTCTACTTTTCTCCAAAGACCTCCTTAGGTTGAACTTGTTTCTTGGACTTTTGCCATAAGAAAGCATAGGGAGAAGGCAGACACATAGGGTGGAAATCTATTTCCATAAAACACATAAATAGTCAGATAATCAGATGCATTGAAAAAAATTACATGGTTAAAAGGGCAGTGGCTGGGGCATCAGGACTCGGTAAGTGAATCCCAGATTAATAGCTTGTTGTCTTGGACAAGTGAGATCTTCTGAACTCTCTTTCCAAAGTTGTAACATAGTAATCAGATGAAGGGATAGGTGTGAAAGTGTTTTGTAAATCGCTCTGCACATGTCAGGGGTTGTAACCATCAAAACCAGTGTCCACTACAGGGAGGGCGTGGAAGTCATGGACTTACTTATCTCCACAAGATGCAGCATAAACGGAGAAAGGGGAACCCTCCTACACTGTTGGTGGGAATGCAAGCTGGTGCAGCCACGCTGGAAAACAGTATGGAGGTTCCTCAAAAAGTTGAAAATAGAGCTACCATACGATCCAGCAATTGCACTACTGGGTATTTACCCCAAATATACAAATGTAGGGGTCCGAAGGGGTACGTGCATCCCAATGTTTATAGCAGCAATGTCCACAATAGCCAAACTGTGGAAAGAGCCAAGATGTCCATTGACAGATGAATGGATAAAGAAGAAGTGGTATATATATATATATATATATATATATATATATATATATATATATATACACAATGGAATATTATGCAGCCATCAAAAGGAATGAAATCTTGTGATTTGCAACGACATGGATAGAACTGGAGGGTATTATGCTGAGTGAAATAAGTCAATCAGAGAAAGACATGTATCATATGACCTCACTGATATGAGGAATTCTTAATCTCAGGAAACAAACGGAGGGTTGCTGAAGTGGTGGGGGGGTGGGAGGGATGGGGTGGCTGGGTGATAGACATTGGGGAGGGTATGTGCTATGGTGAGTGCTGTGAATTGTGTAAGACCATTGAATCACAGACCTGTACCTCTGAAACAAATAATACATTGTATGTTAAAAAAGAAAAAAAAAAGAAGAAGATAGCAGGAGGGGAAGAATGAAGGGGGGAAATCGGAGCGGGAGATGAACCATGAGAGACGATGGACTCTGAAAAACAAACTGAGGGTTCTAGAGGGGAGGGGCGTGGGGGAATGGGTTGGCCTGGTGATGGGTATTAAGGAGGGCACATTCTGCATGGAGCACTGGGTGTTATATGCAAATAATGGATCATGGAACACTACATCAAAAACTAATGATGTAATGTATGGTGATTTACATAACATAATAAAAAAAATTAAAAAAGATGCAGCATAAAATAGGTCCAGTAAATTTTTTGAACAAATGAACAAATGCACAAATAACCTATATATCAATGGATGAGAAAGGCCTGAAATGGTGATGGGGAGAAAGAGTGTTTTTTAGGTAGTTGCGGAGAGGCTGGTTGTATGATAGGCAAGACGGTTCCTTCATCTTGCCTAAAAGCCCTCAGCAGCTTTGATGCAAATTCTCTCACCTACTATACTTCCCTGTGAGGTCACCCATGGGCTCCACATCACTCCTTTTCATCCATGGAAGACTTCCAGGTCACTCTCTACCTCTCCACCTCTATTCCTATCTTCATTCATGGTCATTTTAAAATCTGGGTAGATGATCAAACCAATACACAGGTCTCTCAATTTCTTACCTCCAAAACTCTACTTCGACTTCATTTATCCCTCACTCCCATGGTTACACCCTTAGACCTTGTCGATAACATACTTCTTCCATTCTTCCAACATTTCTTATTTTAAATATCCCAATCTTTGTCCACATATCTCCTTCCACCACACACACACACACACACCTTCCTCTAGTAGCCTGACTCCAAAAGCTCCATGACCCTAGCAATTGACCTTACACCTTTTCACACCCTCACATGGTCATGTCCTCACTTCCAGCTTTGATTTATGGTCTATCATTGTAGTTCTCTTGCATAAACCCTGACCTCTCTTGGACCTCTCTCTCTAGCCTGGCAGCATAAAAACTCCCATTAAACCCAACCCTCCTTTATACTCACATTCAAGCAGCTAAACAAAACTGGATGGAAAAAAAGCCCACATTCATGCTGATCAATCTCAATCTAAGTTCATTATCACAAACATCAAATGGGCCTTCCAGGCTGCCCCCCAATACACATAACCTTCCATTTGCTCTCTTATTCTCCAAGGTCATTGTTGCATACCTTATCTTTCTTCCTCAAACCTCAAAACATTTATTCCTTCCTCCCTCTCAGCTGCTAACATTTACTTCTTATTTCACTAACAAACCAGAAGCACCCCATGAAGTGTCTACATTCTGCAACCACCAAATCTATAAGCCTACACACTATCTGTACCTAAGTATGATTTCACAGAATTTTAACAACGGTACAGCATGAGCATTGAAGCATCTGAGTAGACAGCAGCTTTGAAGAACCTGAACTGTCGCAACAGTGCACAGTGCTGACATCTCAGCCCAGTCTCCAGCCACATGTACTCCCGTCCCCCCCTGTGACAGTGGACATGCTGTCTAGACCCTAACCTTGGGCCAACCCTTCTCTCCAGCACTTAATCATATCTTCTCATCAACGGAAGGATTCGTTCTGCGGTTCTCATTTTTTCTTCTACACCATCATATTTTTCCATCTCAGCTGGTTTATCCTCCTATACATATAAGCATCCTGGAAGATCTCCTATCATAAAAGAATCTTTGATTCCATCTATATCCTTATTTTTCTGCCCCTTTGCAGCAGCTGCCTATTCTGTCTCCATTCTCCCTTGAAACCATTCCTATCAGGCTTTCATATCCAGCTCTCCACTGACATAGCTCTGCCCAGTATCTCCCTATCACTAAACTCAATGCTCCAAACCTCAATCCTTATCTCACTCAGAGTCTTGGCAGCATTTGACACAATTGATCACTTCCTCCTTTTTGAAACATCTCTTCATTGACTTTCTAGACAAACTGTGTTCCTGGTCTATTTCTGCCTGATTGTCCCACTAGTTGCTGAGTCTTCCTTATCCTACTGCTCTCTACATGTTGTGCTCCAGAGCTTATTCTTCTTGGTCTATTTTCAATCTACTCACATTTCTTAGGTGACCTCATCCAGAATCATGGCTTTAAATATCATTTTTCCATATGCTGGCAACTCCAATTTTATATCTTCAACCAGATTTCTCCTCTGAACTCAGGACTCATATATCAAATTTCTGTCTCCAGTGTTTATCTAATTGTCATCCTAAAACCATTTTGTCAAGCAAAAGAATCATTTAATTTCCCCTCCAAACCTGCTGTTTCCCCAGTATTTCCCAGTTAAGGTCAACAGTGTCTTCATTTGCCCACTGCTCAGTCTGACAGCTTTTTTTCTCTCACTCTCCACATCTAATCCATCAACAAATCCCATGGGAACTACCTTTAAAATACAGCCCAGTCCACAACTCCTCCTTCCTCCATAACCGTATGTAACTGTATTCCGAGTCCAAGGCATGATTATTTTCCACCTGGAATCTTCCAATAGACTCCTAATTGGTTTCCCTTTTCCATCCTTGCTCCCGACATTCATCGGCTTAGCAGGCAATTTTTTAATGTTATTTTTAAAGCATAAATCTGATTGGGTTTCTCTTCTGCTCAAAACCCTCCAGGTTTTCCTATCACACTTGGTGTAAAACCTGAAGCCCAACCTTCACGTTCCAGCCACTGGCTACCACTCTCGGCTCTAGGACAAGTCCAGACCCTGCCTTCAAAGAGCATGTAGTCAGCTGCTTATTCTGATTGTACAGTATTTTGGAAGCCTTTCCAACCTTCAGCCTGTGGGCAATGCTAGCTGTTTCTTTCTCTCCCAAATTGGGGTGCAAATGTAATCACATAACTCATATTTTTCCCACTAGCCACTTAGGTCTCTTCCTTCAGGGAAATCTGTCACCTTCCACTTGAGATTTTCACATCCTTACGCGCTCTCCTCACCTGCCCAAGAGCCCTAGAGTTTCCTGGACAGTAAGGGAGAAGGGGATGGAGCAGCAACTTCTTCCCTCTCGTTGGACCCTGGGCTTCATGTGCAACTTGCTTTGTTTTGTCCCCAAAGACTAGCTCTCCTTACCACCAAAGGAGACAGGTTTTTTTGAGCTTCTTAAAAATGGACAAAAATCATGTTTGTCTTACTTCTCCCAAAGCAAGGCTTAATTACTTATTATAATGAAGAGTATCACTTTGTGGGACAAAAGTAAAACCAGTTTCTCTAGATTACATTTTTTTAAAGATTTTATTTATTTATTTGACAGAGAGAGACACAGTGAGAGAGGGAACACAAGCAGTGGGAGTGAGAGAGGGAGAAGTGGGCTTCCTGCAGAGCATGGAGCCTGACATGGGGCTCGATCCCAGGACCCTGGGATCATGACCGGAGCCAAAGGCAGACGCTTAATGACTGAGCCACCCAGGCACCCCTAGATTACATTTTATTGTTACACAGATCACAGACATTCCATATACTTGTTTACAAGACTGTCTTTCCTCTTAGACTGCAAGATCTACTCATGGTAAGATTTAGAACCCTACTCACAGTAAGATTTAGAATGTATGTAGTAAGTGTTAACATCAACACAACTGAGTGGTCATCTCATACAACAAACAGATTGATAACTAACTTTATCCAAACAAGTCTCAATAGGCACTGATGGGCATAGTTCCATTTTGTTTTAGGAAGTATAACTGGTTGACTGACCATAGTTGTGTGTACCTTTGACTTGTCTCCTATTTCCCTTTTAAACTGTATTTAATAAAATTCATCTTCCTCTGTTTAGAAGGAAACTGAGCAGATCCCAAGCCTTTTATAGCTTACTCATAGATGACAGATTCCCTCACTTTAAATAAAAACCCAGCTTCACTCAGAAATTAGACAGCATCTAGTTCAAGATACTAGTCAAAAGTTGGATTTTGCTTCCTCCTCCCCCAGGCTAAGACCTATGGTAGCCTCCCTCTAAGGAAGGAAGTATAATGGGGCCAGTGTTTTCCCCATGCATCCCATTCCCTACTACCTCACTGCTCTTTCCAACTTGCCAGAGTGAAAGGTGGTAGTGGGAGAAAAGATGGGTAATAAAAAAGTTCTTACTTGACAGGTGACTTCCTCCTGATCTGGCTGATGGTCAAAGATTAATCTTCCTCTTTTAATGGGAAATTTCATGGTGGAGAACTCTCCATAAACCATTCTTTGACCTGGACCATGCAACTTCATTCTCAGCTTCCCAGACCCTAGCTCTCTGGGGTAGTTTATTTTATTTATTTATTTTTTAAAGATTTTATTTATTTATTTGAGACAGAGAGAATGAGAGAGAGAGAGCACATGAGAGGGGGGAGGGTCAGAGGGAAAAGCAGGCTCCCCGCCGAGCAGGGAGCCCAATGCAGGACTCGATCCAGGGACTCCAGAATCATGACCTGAGCCAAAAGCAGTCGCTTAACCAACTGAGCCACCCAGGCGCCCCTCTGGGGTAGTTTATTTGACAGAAACCAAAATGACACATGCTAGCTTTCTCCCTTATGTCACCATGTCTGATTCATAGGAATCATTCACACATCTATTGCTTTGACCCTGTGGAGTACAAGACAGCTTCCATTATCCCACTGCCCAGGGCCACTTGAGCTTTCTCTGTTTTCTGGTCTCTCAACTTCAGGGAATTCTTTCAAACTCTACCCAGTGGTCCTATGGGTGTACCATCACACTCCTACACACACACACATACACACACAGCTAGATGGGAAGGAGAGAATGGAGACTCACAGCATGGCAACTTGTCTTTCCCAAGAAAATGTCATGTATCTTCAATCTGTCATCACAATAATCCCCCCCCCACCCTTTCTTCTGGGCATGCCAAGTAGTTTATGATTGGATATCAGATACGGACTTTAGCTTGCTGGGTGCTAGAATTTGTGTCAGCCACATGACTTGGGATCAGATTGATCCTCTCAAGCTTTGCTTGTAAGTTTCTTAGGGCATGTCTAGAACAGCCTCTAGTCTAAGTAACTAAAGCTATACTAAGTATTAAGGCTATGCCCTTCTGAGGACTTTACCTACTTCTCTGTGATTTATGAGGTCTCCTCCTGTCAGCTGCTGGGAATCGAAATTATTTCTAGCCCTCTGTGAGTGCCAAGAGTTGTTTGGCCTTGTGGAGCTTTACTGAATGCATGTATACATCAATATTCTGACCGAGGACTTAAGGGGATGCTTCCACAGACCTTTTTAGTCCCTTTCTCTCTGGTAACTGTGCCTCCCAAATTCCAGTTGCTAGGCTTTCCATCTCTGTCTTCCCAAATCAGGGAAACTGAGGGCTCTGCTTAGGCTCTTCTTCCCTAGGCTGAGATCTGGAAGCTGCCTCCAGGCAAAAAATGGGGTGATCATGGGACTCATTCGACTTGTTTCCCTCTTCTCAGAGGTCACATCATCTTGCACAGCCTGTTATCCAGTGTCTTGAAGCAATTTTTTATATATTTTGACCAATTTTCTAGTTGTTTATAGTGGGAGAGCAATTCCCAGGGTTTACTCCTTCACGGGCCAGAGTGGGAGCCATTCTGACTCCTTTTCTTGTGTCTCATTTCACTGATCCATTCAAGACTCTAAGAACCAGTTCTTGTCCTGCTTTTGTATACCTCGCATATGGTGATTTGGCTTTGACATTTTGCATTTTATTTTATCTTCCTGTCTCTAGGGAAATTTTAATTTCAAACTCCTCTTATGAAAGTTCAGTAGTCAGTAGTAGGGAAAATTTACATTTATTCACCTAACAGAACTGGAATTAAATTTGCTTTTACTATATACTTGTTCTATGATCTTAGGCACATCATTACTCTGTCTCAGATTCCCCATAAGAAAATGTGGGTAATAATTCTTGTCCCATCCATCTCTTAGGACTTAGGTATTGATCAAAAGAAGGAACAAGAGGCATAGCCCTTTGGAACAGGTAATGCTTTACATTGAGGAAGGTAGGGAGGAAATGCAACCATCTCTATGCCCCCCACCAAATATCAGTAACCGTATGGTGATTATATTCATTATTTAATGTAGACCATGTAACTACCTCCTTAGAAACTGGTAATATTATCACCACTTTTTGCTTTATTATTCTTTTTTTTTAATTTTTTTTTATTCTTATGTTAATCCCCATACATTACATCATTAGTTTTAGATGTAGTGTTCCGTGATTCATTGTTTGTGCATAACACCCAGTGCTCCATGCAGAATGTGCCCTCCTCAATACCCACCACCAGGCTAACCCATCCTCCCACCCTCCTCCCCTCTAGAACCCTCAGTTTGTTTTTCAGAGTCCATCGTCTCTCATGGTTCGTCTACCCCTCCGATTTCCCCCGCTTCATTCTTCCCCTCCCGCTACCTTCTTCTTTTTTTTTTCTTAACATATAGATTGCATTATTTGTTTCAGAGGTACAGATCTGAGATTCAACAGTCTTGCACAATTCACAGCGCTTACCAGAGCACATACCCTCCCCAGTGTCTATCACCCAGTCACCCCATCCCTCCCACCCCACCCCCTTGCTTTATTATTCTTGAGACAGCAGTGGAGGGTGTGAAAAGCGAAGCAACTTGCTCTTTTTACAGAGCTACTAAGCAGCAGAGCTTGAATGTGAACAGTCTATCATGCTGCCTGGTTTTAAAACTTATCTATCTTGGACATAAAATGCTCCTTTCCTTTCCTTCAAAAGATGTCTTTTTCAGTCTTTTTTGGGCCCATTGGCATGCCTGCCATTTGATATGTCTGTGTATCTGTAAGAATGCTTATAAATACGTTGCAGTTTATTCTGCATTTCACCTTTAACATGGCTGGTGTCAGAATTTTGTCTCCACCACACCCCCACCCCGAAATCCTAGTTTACAAATTGCAGCTGAGCCAACCCACAATTCTTATGAGGTTCCCTAGTGGGGAACCTTGAAACATTTTCAGGAGAAATCAGATCACTGCTTATCTTAAGTTTCAAGAACTCTATAAACTTTTCCTTTTCACAAAAACGATCAAACCCTGTGGCCTACATTTTACCAGCTTGTCAAATTCAGACACAGCATTTGCAAACCCTTTCTGTGGCAGGATAGCAGGGTTAGTGAGACAAGTTGGATGCCAGGTAAAATGAGGAATGGACAAACTCCTAGCAAATGTAAAATGAAACCCAGGTTTGACTACTAACGCTGTTCCAAATATTTGAAGAGATGTCACAGGGAAGACAAGTCAGTTATTCTGTAGGAATCCGAAAAGTAGCAAAAGGACCTCTGGTAGAATTGAAGGGAGGTACATTTCAATAGATAAGAAGAACATTTTAAAGAAGTAGAACAAGACTAGAATGAGCTATCTGAGGAAGCCTTAGGTTCTTTCTCACTGGAGAAAGAATGGGAAGGGAGGGTGTGGTGAATGACCACATTGTCGGGGATTTGAATACAAGAAGTCCTCCACTTGGGACCTACAGAAGCCCCAAGAGCCTAAGAATCCCTTAAAATTATGTGTATGAATGCACAACTTTTTCAGGGGAGAGCAGTTACAACTCTCCTTAGATAGTCAAAAATCTCCAGAAAATAAATCTATGAAACACAAGGGTATCACATTATACTTTAATTCTCAGAGAAGATTCCTATTTTGGAAAGGAGATTAGATTGTTTGATCTTAAATAAATCTTTAAGAGTTGTAAGCTATATAGTTCAGATCTATGGCTAACCAATAATAAAAGGAAAAATTTAAAGTATGTCTTGGCCACTTCCTGGATCCATTTGCAAATAATCAAGATGTTTTCTCCTAAATAGAAGAACAAAATTAAGGTCTGTTTCTGGCCATTGTCCAAAACATGCCATCACTCAAGAATTTGGTTTTGGTAAGTCAGTCAGAGGAAGAACATCCTAGAATTGAATGAACTGACTACAGAAGAGTCCAAATTAGCATTTCCCTTTTGAAAAAGTAGGGACTTTGAAATGCAACAATCAAAGTATTTAAGAAACATAAGCATCAGATTTTAAAATATCAGGGAGTGAAAGGACAGATTCCAAGTGAAAATCTCAAATTCTTTCCTGCATCAGAGCACTCCAGAGCACTTGCCATGCTGGATCTTTACAATGGCCCCTGTCCCCATCACACATCTCTTCTCACCTCTTTGTGTCTCCTTGCTTTGTCCAGAAACAAGTTTCCTCTAGAATTTTGATGGGACTTGCAGTGCATCGCTGGTTCTAACTACGGAATCAGGACCTTTAAGCCCATTTACAGAATTTCCATGACAAAAATGGACATAGATTTCCAGAGCTCTCAGCTTCTGAAGCATATGATTTAAAAATATGCCCTGTACATTTCAATTCCTCATTAAAAAAACCCTCCATTTACATAAAAAAAAAACTTTCACTTCTATTCACCCAGGAGGATGACTCACTTCCCTAAGCTCCTAAGACTTTTTTTAAACTTTTGAATCTCAGTCATAAAGAGAATGCTCTACCACAAGCTGTTTGAAGTACCTTATTTTTTTGTCCAAAATATAGAGGAATCATACAGGAATAATCAATATAAAAAGGAAAATATTGAATAATAAGCATAATAAAAAAGTATTGTTTCATCCAGTTCTTCTTTTAACAAGTTATATGCACAAATTTTTAATTCTATGTGAGATCTGGCAGTTGAGATTTCAGAATCAGGATCTGGGTATTTCCTGGCTACAACTAGGAAAAAATAGGTGGAACTGAATAGAAGTAAAGAAAAAGACGTTGAGAAAGTAAAAGAAATTTCCCTCAGATAGTCAACTTAACTCTAATGACTGTGAACAATATGTTTATGAGATTAAGGTAGACAATCACCCAATAATAGTTAAGTTGACACTTCAGTCATAGAAAAGAAACTTTAAAAATTTAATGGACTTTGGCATGTGGTGACAAAGAGAAAATATGTATGTAGTACATACAGCAGGAGGCAAAGTAGAAAAAGAAAATAAGTCCAGTTTGCTGTAAAGAGGCACTCACGTGTGGAAGCAACAGAAAACGTGGCCCAGGAATCGCACTATGAGGAGGCTTGGACTTCCAGCTACAAAGCTTGTGTTTCATGTTAGAGGCAACCAGGAACCCCTGAATGTTGGTGACCAGCCTGATGTATTCCTTCTCTGGAGATGCTGTAACAGATTACCACAGCGTTAGTGGCTTAACCAACACTTTTTGACTATCTCACAGTTCTATAGGTCAGAAGTCTCATGAAATCAGGGCATTGGTAGGGCTGTGTTCCTTCAGGAGGCTCTAGAGGAAAAGCTGTTTCCTTGCTTTCTCTAGCTTTTAGAGGCAGCCTGCTTTCCTTGACTGGTCCTCTCTTCCATCTTCAAGGTCAGTATCACAGAACTCCCACCTCTGCTTCCTTCTGTGCACCTCTTCTGTGACCGAACCTCCTTCCTCCCTCTTTCCCTTATGGATAGGGTTATATAGGGCCCACTCAGAGAATTTAGGATAACCTCCCCACCTCAAAATCCTTAACTTAATCCCATCTGCAAAGTCTCTTGTGCTATGTAAGGTAACATTCACGGGTTCCAAGAATCAGGATCTTGGAGCAATTCTTTTGCCTACCTACCACACCCAATTACAGTCAATTAAATGGAGCTAAAATAAATTGAAATAAATAGAAATAAATAAGTAGAAAACATTTGTTTCATATGTATTATGTACAAGGCATTATTCTAAGCACTTCATATATGTGAGTTCATTTAGTCCTCAGAGCACCCTTTTGAGGTATCTGAGACACAGAGAATTTAAACAGGTTGGCCAAGGTCACTGTTGGATAGGAGTAGGACGGGGATACAAACCCATGCCATCTGGTACCAGAAGCCACAACTGTAACCACCCCATAATGTCATCTCTGAAGTAATCTGAAAGTTTGAGGAAGAATCTTTGCTCTTACTCAATCTTACTTCTTTTCCCATTATATATTTAAACCTCTGCCTTTATTAAAAGTAGTGAGAAATTATTCCAACAGAATGTAAAAAGTGACAATACCCCAGAATAAGCACCCTCTCAGGGTTGTTTGCTCACAATAGGGTCCTCAGCAAATCATAAAGCTATTACAGAAAAGAAAATAATGCCTGTCTCACAGGCAAGAAGGATCTGAAGCTCTGGTCTAACAACTGTTTAAATACTCAAGTTACGAAAAAGCTTCCAGGATCTATTCAAAGAGAAAAAGTTCTTAATTGCTTCCCCAAAATTGAAGAATAGAAGAAGGGTCTTGATGGTATCCTCTGAAAACCTAATTTCCTTACATTTAGGGATGCTTTTGATACAAATGGACTTCCTACAGTTGCTAATGTTTGTTAAATACAGTGGATTCTGGAAGAAAATGAAAAGGCAGAGAAAGTAGCCCAGAAGAAAATTCACAATGAACTGCTGATAAGATACACAGGGTATTTCTGAGAGAATCTTTAGAGTTGGTGGAATTAAATTACTGGCCTGGGTATCTATTTTTTAAGGAAAATGTGTATTTGCCTAATCCAATTTCAGCATAATTCATATCCCTGTAACACTCCGAGAACACTGGCATATGGTTACATGAGATATAAATTGGAAGTATGATTAAAAATCACTGGCGTTTCGATTTCAATTATATTTCACAAAATAGACTCTAGGGAAAAATTGCACAAGCAAGACCACAACCCACTGCAAGATGAGAGTGGAGAAAATCCTCCTACACACCCATACACACACACGCATGCACACACACCTATGCACATACACATGCACAGAGCACTTTGCAGATCTGACCAGGCACCAAATTCCCCAGGTGAACTCCCAACACAGCCGGCCTCCTCTTGGTAGCCAGCACTTCCTGATTTGACTTGAAGCCAGAATCCAAAGGTTCCTGGTAGCCATCTATGATGGCTGAACCAAACAGCAGTCCAGTCTTCTAGAAATTTGGAATTAGCACCAGGATCAAATCATGAGGATCACTGTTCGACCTTGGGCAATCTAGTGAATCTTTCTTTAAAATGACCTTGAAGAATAATTATGAAGACTAAGTGAGAAAATGCTATAAATCTCTTGATACATATTAGGTGCAAAATACAATGTATTTAAGTCAGAAGAAGTTTTCACAGAACTGAGATCAGGCACCTGTTTTATTCATCTTTGTATCCCCAGAGCCTGACAGGATTTCTGGCACAGACTGAATGCTCAACATATTTGTGGAATTGAAAATAATGATTCAGGCTTTCCATTTTTCTACTCCCAACCCCTCTTATCTCTTCATGGGGATATTGCTCCCAAGTGATATAAAAGGGGAGAGGTGAAAAGGAATCACTTTCATTAAAGTAAGATTTTAAGAGCAAAAATAAATTCTTCCCTCCTTAATCTTGACAGATGGGAATTTCAAGCTCCTCATTTTGTTTTAAGGAGCTAATAAGGAGTTCATAAATCTCAATTACTTCTGCAGAGTTAAAAGCAGCCGCAGGTCTGCTAAGCATCATTCCAATCTCTGATCAGCCCTAGCACCTTTATTAAAACACTGAGGGAGGTGAAAGGCCAAGTCACATTTCAACTTTGAGCTGACATTACAGCAGAAATTCCCTTCTCAATCTGGTCAGAGTGAAGGAGGAACACAGATCAGGCCAGGTCCATCTACAAGATGCCATGTCACACATGAAATCATACTTTGCCAGCAGTTTAAGAAATGACCTCACCTGAGTTCCTGGAAGTGGCCAATCTCCACGCATAATCAAGGAAGAGATCAATTAACAAATATTTGTCCTTTAACAAAGCTCATTGTCTTTTCTTTCCTAACCACCAACCACCTACTCTCTTATAAATATATAGTGGACCCTCTTCTCTCCATCACTCCTCGTATTAGTTTGCTGGAGCTACCACAACCAAATACCACAGACTGGGGGGCTTAAACATTTAAACAACAGAAATTAATTTTCTCACAATTCTGGAGGCTAGAAGTCTGAGATCAAGGTGTTGGCAGGGGTGGTTTCTTTTGGGGCCTCTCATCTTGGCTTGCAGATGGCTGCCTTCTCCCTGTGTCCTCACATGGCTGTCCCTCTGTGTGTATCTGTGTCCAAATTTCCTCTTCTTATAGGAACACCAGTCATATTAGGATCAGCTATAATGCCCTCCTTTTAACTTGATTACCTCCTTAAAGACTCTATCTCCAAATACAGTCACATTCTGAGATAGTGGGGGTTAGAACTTTAACATATGAATTTGGGGCGGATACAAGTCAGCCCATAACATTCCTTAAGACTCAATCAGCCCTTAGCTCTGGTTGATTCTACTTTCCCAATGATTCTGAAGTCTGTCCATCCTCTAACTGGACTGCCCTCACCTGCCTTTCCAGACTCACTTCACATTTTATTAATCACTTCTTCTCCCATACACCCAGGCTATAGCTAAGGCATTTTTATTTACCTGAGTACTTTCCCCCCCAAAATCTCTCTTATATAATGTTATCCATATGTCAAGCTCCAATCCAAAAAACAGATTCTTCTCTAATCCTAAGCAGTATCAAACTTCCCAGTCTCTGCTCTCCATCATCCCTCAGTTTACACTGTACTAGTAATTTGTACCCAAGAGGCAGTATGGTCTAGTGGAAAGAGCAGGCACTCTGGGGCAGGTAATCAGAGCTTAAAAGTTCATCTCTGGCACCACTAGCTGTGCAAGTTTAGGCAAGTCACGAAATCTCTCAAACTCAGTCTCCTTATCCATGAAAATGGTATGACAACGACTACCTCCCAGGATTATTGTGAGGATAAAAATAAATGAAATACATTAAATGTACTAAAATGTCTGAGCAGGCACTCAAAAAACACATTGTTGTTGCTGTTGTTGCTACTAGCATTTTTTTCATTTTTTATTTTTATTTTCTACCCAGCATTTGCTCTCTGAGCACAAGGACTATAACTTAATCATCTCTCTATCTACAGCAACAAGCCCAGTGATTTTCATATTTTAGTGGTCAAGAAATATTCATTAAATTCATGTTAAGCTCCTCTTCTGAGATCCCTGCTATCCATGCTCTGTTGCTTAGCACTATAAGGAAGGTATTTATCTCCATAATTGGGATGATCACCATAATAACTCACAAGACTGCTTTGTAGATTAGACAGAACCATCTTCACGAATTATAAAGTGCTGTACAAATGTTAACAACTCTTTAGGAAAAAACTACACAAAGAGAGCTTAAGAGGTGGAGTTGTGTAAGATGGGAAGAAGGTGAATAGGGCAGGTAAGGCTGAGCACCTGAGTCGAGGTCTCTGTAAATCTTGCAGATGGAGGGCAGTGAGCGTGACTGACACAGAGGTGGTATGCCAGCAAGTGAGAGTGTTGTACTAGGCAGAATAGAGCTGTAAATTCTCCTCTGCAGGGTTAAGGGGTGGGAGGATCTATGGTGAATTCAAGACAGAAAGAATCTATGCAGTTGAAAGGTGAGGACATTCTAGGCTGTGGCTGAGAACCCACAGGAGTTCTGTCTGAATGGCAGGTAAGCTAGAGAATAGGGTATTCAAACTGTGGGGCAGAGAAAATGAGTACAACAAAAACGAACTCATTAATTAATTAAAACTGGTGGATTAAACTATTTATTAAACAGGATGCTAGACCCTAATGTTACAGAAATGCATGAGTTCAGATTTACTATCTTTATAGTCTGAAGAAGAAACAAATGTTTAAACAAACAAGTACAATAAAATTTTCTGGATGCTATGATAAAATTCTACATGGGGTGGAGTGGGGCATGGAGGAGAGTGTACTCAGTCTACCTGGGAATAATAGCAGAGGTTTCATAGAGATAATGAGCCCTCTGCTGAGTCCTGAAGAATCAGTTTTGTGGTGAAGACCCGGGAAGAGGACATAAGAGGCTAATGAGCAGCAGGAACAAAGGGATGGGTGCCACGTTAATTACAATAGTTTAATTTAGCTGGATTAGACAGAGGCAGCAAGAGAGGAGGCTGACGTAATTGGCAGAGATGAGATCACAGATAGTTTTTTATAACAAGAAATGTAGGCTGGGTTTTCACCAGTAGATTATGGTGTGCTACTGAAGGACTTAGGAGAATAACATGAGATTTGTGTTTTTAGAAGGATTACAATAAAATGGAGGTAGTATATTCTAAATCCTATTTTGATTAATTAATAAAACAACAGATACTGAAAATGTTTTTTTGTCCTTTAAGCAGCCAGTATAGTGCCAGGTATCGTGCAAGGTAAAGAGTTAAGTACTGTGTGTGTGTGTGTGTGTGTGTATCTATAGTCCCTTGGAGGTCAGCCAGGGCTGGACTAATCAGGTAAAGTTCCATACAGAAAGAAGGAATTGAGTTGGGCTGTGAAGAAATATCAAGCTAATGAGAAAGAAGGGAAATCTGGATACCTAACCTTGCTAAATCCTATTTTTTGTCTGTAAAATGCAGTTGGTTATAAAGTCCACTTACGAGATTGTTAGGAGTAATTGACCAAATGTACATAAAAAAATAACAACAGTGCCTAGCCCATAATAGTCTTTCCTAATCAATGGTATTTATCCATATGTTAAGAGAAGAGTAGCCTTAAGATATACTGAAAAAATTGTAGAGATCTGAGTCAAATTGAGTTAATATCATCTAGGACTTATTAAGTGCTGGTGTTGGTGCAAAGTCTCCTTTATGTATCACAGCATTTCATATAATTTCTATAACTATGGTATAGGGACTATTCTATAATCTATGGTATAGGGACTATTATTAATATTCCCATTTTACATAGGAGAAAGCTGAGCTCTAGAGATGTCATGTACCAGCTCTGGTATTTACTTGCAGTTTTATCTAGGCAAATGTTAACCTCCGGGGGCCAGTTTCTTCACCCACTTTCACAACCTGAGCCTGGCACTTTCCTGGCCTCCATTATAATTGGGATTGGCCAAAGGACTGAGTTCCAGCCTATTAACTCTGGGCAGAAGTGACGTATGCTGTAACTAACTGAGCCATATTGGTAGTGGCCATTAGCTAATGTTGACTACCCTTAAGGTATTATGATAGAGGAACTCTGGGAAGGACTGGCTGGTTTATAAAGGGAGGAAGTTCAGAGATGTGGGAGCATAGAGGGTTAGAAAAACCAACTGCAAACGAGTTCTAAAATTTCACATTTAATCAGTTGTAAGATGCACACTTTTTCATATTTTAATGTCTCCGGGATGTGCTTTATAAACCCTGTCATTTCACAGTTGTTATTATCCAGGTAACAATTTTGAGTTGTCATTTCCTATACATATGTAAACTTAGTACTTACTCCTTTGTTTTACTGGACAACAGCATCCCTTAAATGTTTCAACTAATAGACCATTAATGACCATTTGAGGAAGAAATATGAATAATGATAGTTGTCTGAATGTCTTCTACTGATAGGTAGTCAACCTCTTGTAAGATTAAAAACAGAAGTGAAAAAGTGCCAAAACTTACAGAATGCTTGTCACCAGCTAGAAAGAAAATCTTGGAGACGACAGAAGACAACTGTTTAAAAAAAAATGTTGCATCACCAATACTTTCGGTGGCATAAAAGATGAGATTATATGAAAAAACACAGACATCCACAAATAAGTCAAAAAGTGATTCAGAAAATGATTCTGAACTGTGAATGTGAAGGATTTTTGAAATTATTTAACCAAATCATTTGCTTACATTGCTTACATTAACAAATCATTGCTTACATACGTGTAACATATTTAAAAATGATATATAATATTAAATAGATGTCAACTTCCTCTGGTATAGCTGAATGAGGTCCTATCAGAACAATTCTCCAGGAGATAACAAATACAAACTTCAGAAAATAATGCAAACAACAACAACATTGGAGGATTAATAACAGACACCAGAAAACAATCAAAAAGCAGGAATATTCTGGAGAAAAGCTGACCCTAGGAAATGCATTTGTTGACACTAGATGCATTCTTTGGCTTTTAGCCTGATATAAGACCTCAGCCTGTTCACTGAGAGAAAATCTGCAGCCTTTCTGAACTACAGAATCAGGGGATAGAATGTGCATAGCCCACTCCACAACAGCTGGAAAAGTGAAGGAAAAATTCCAGAAAGAAGAGAGGCAAAGCCCTGAACTCTGTGTGTAGATTCTACCCCAAATCTCTGGCTGCATCCTAAATTTTAAATGCACATTGAAGACTCTAAGCACCTAAACTATGAACAAATGAACTGAACAGAGATTTGAACTGCCAACAAAAAGATCCTTTGAGCCCAACCAAGTTAATTGCCAGATAAAGCCAGCATCCCCAAACTGAATAGATAACATTCTCCAGAAGACTACAGTGTAATCTAGAGTTTTACAGCATAAATATCACAATTCCCTAGATATACTTGACATACAAAGAAACAAGAAAATATGATCCATTCTCTAGAGGAGGGGTCAGCAAAGTATGGTCCATGAGCCAAATCTAGTCACTGGCCTGCTTTTGTATGGCTTGGTAGCTAAGAATGGTTTTAACCTTTTTAAAGAGTTTGTTAAAAAAAAAAAAAAAAAGAATGTAATGCACACACTAGGTGAGGCCTCTAGAAAGTAAACTCCTTACTATATGGCCCTTTACAGGAAAAGTTTGCTTACGCTGCTTGGGGTAAGCAACCCTTGGGTAACCAAGGTGTTAAAATCAGCAGACAAGGATTTTAAAGCGGTTATTATAATTGGTCATGTTAGCATAAAGGAAATATGGACATAAGAAATGAAACAAGAAATCTTAGCCAAGAAGAAGAAACCACTAAATTGGACATTCTAGGACTGACAAAGGCAGTATCTGAAACAAACAAACAAACAAACAAATGCATCGGATGGGCTTAAGAGCAGATTAGAAATGAAAGAGGACAGAGTCATTAAATTGAAAGGTAGATCCACAGAAATTATCCAATATAAATAACAGACAAAAAAGGATGGAGGAAATAAATTAGAGGCTCAGGGACCAAATAAGCCAATATCAAAAATTCTAACAAGAAATTGGACTTCCCAAGTAGAGAAGAGAGACAGGGACAAAGGAGGAGAAGCAGGAGGAGAAATAATGACTGCCATATCCCAGCTTTGGAGAAAGATATAAACTTACAGATTCAAGAAGCTCAGTGAATTCCAAGAATAATAAATATGAAGAAAAACACACCTACATACATTACAGTCCAACTGGTAAAACTTGCAAAATAAAGAAACAACCTTGGAAGTAGCCAAAGGAGGAAAAGACTAACTATATTCTTATATATATAATAAACATTTTGTCAGACTAACTATATAACTATATATTATTCCCTATTAACCATAGGAAAATAATGATTAAATAATTGCTGACCTCTTACTAAAAACAATGGAAGAAGAGAGTGGAACATAATCATTAAAGGACAGAAAGAAAGAAACCATACCCACAAATCTAGGTCTAGACAAAATACCTTCAAAAATAAAGCCAAAATAAACACATGCTCAGTTAAAAGAAGGACTCCAGGGAATTGCTGGAAATTGTTGCTGAAAGAACTGAACTCCAATAAAGCTGAAGGAAATTCTTCAGCCAAAGGGACATTATACTAGATGGAAATGCAAACCTTCAGGAGGGAATGAAGAATATATATATATATTTTTTTTAAAAAAAGGTAAATATTTAAAAAAATTAAAAAAAACATTTTGCTTCTTATTTTCCTTAAGATACTTGGAACTGTTTAACAGTTACATTGTCTTAGACGCTTTATACTTAGTACATATGTAATACACAGGAAGGTAAATATAGATACCATAAAGAAAAACAATAAATTGACCTATGTGGTTGCAAAGTTTCTACATCTTAGGTGAAGTAGTATAATATTAATTCTAAGTAGATTGTACAAAGTTAATGTGTAAAATAACCCATAGCACCACCATGAAAAAATACGATATACAGCTAAAAAGTCAACAACTGAAGTAAAATGGAATTATAAAATATAATCAAATCACCCAAATGGAGAAAGGAAAGAGTAACAGAACAAAAAAGAGAGAAAGCGAATAGTGAAATAATAGAATTTAACCCAACCATACCAGTATCACGTTGTGTATTAATAAACACTCCAGATAAGACAAAGATTGTAAAAACTAATAGAATACAAGATCTAAATATTTACTATTTATAAGATACACACTTCAAATATGAAGACAGAGGAATTGAAAGTAAATGGGATGCAAAAGGACAAACTACGCTAACAGTAAACATAAGAATAATGGATCTTATTAATATCAGTATTACTCAACGCAAAGAGCGGTACTAGGAATCAAGAGGAACTTTGCATAATGATTAAAGGATCAACCCATCAGAATGATATGAGAGTCATAAATGTGTACATGCCTAAATACAGAGCTTAAAAATTCACAAAGCAACAAATGACAGAACTGAAGAAAAAACCAGATAATTACACAGTCATAGCTGGAGATTTAAGCACCCTTTCTCAAGAATGGATACAAGACAAAAATCCACAGAAGATCTGAACAACACTATCAACTACCTTGACCTAATTGAATTTATGAAACACTGTACTTGGCAATTGTAGAATAAACATTCTTTTCAAGTGTGCTTGATATAGTCACCAACTCAGATCATATGCTAAGCTACAAAACAATTCTTAATAAATTTAAAAGCTGTGTTCTCTGACCCCAGTAGAATTAAATTAGAAATCAATAGTAAATTTTCTGGAATATTCCCAAACACCTGGAAATTAAATAACACACATCCAAATAATCCATGGGTTACAAAATATATCACAAGGAAAATTTTAGAATATTTTGAACTGAATGATAAATGCAAAATAAAATGTCAAAATTTAGGGGATGTAGGTGATACAGTGATTTAAAGGAATTTTATAATTTTAAAATATTTGCTTTAGAAAAGAAGAAAGATTCAAAATCAGTGATGTAACAGCCTAAGAGCTAGAAAAAAAATATAACAAAGTAAACACAAAGTTTAAAAAAAAACAGGAGCCAAAATCAGTATTTTTAAATTTTATTTTATTTTATTATGTTAGTCACCATACAATATATCATTATTTTTTGATGTAGAGTTCCATGATTCATTGTTTTCGTATAACACCCAATGCTCCATGCAATACGTGCCCTCTTTAATACCCATCACCAGGCTAACCCATCCCCCCACCCCCCTCCCCTCTAGAACCCTCAGTTTGTTTCTCGGAGTCCATAGTCTCTCATGGTTCATCCCCCCCTCCGATTTCTCTCCCTTCATTTTGCCCTTAGGAGAAGGAAGGGCAAAATCAATTTCTTTAAAAAGGCACAAAATAGAGAACATGAACATGAGTTGGATGCTTAATCAACTGAGCCACCCAAGAACCCCAAGATTTTATTCTTTTTGATGCCTGAGTAAGATTCCATTATACACACACACACACACACACACACACACACCCCACATCTTCTTTATCCATTCATCCGTCAACTGACATTTGGGCTCTCTCCATGGTTTTGATATTGTTGATAATGCTGTTATAAACATCGGGTGCATGTATCCCTTCAAATCTGCATTTTTGTATCCTTTGGGTAAATACCTAGTAGTGCAATTGCTGGATCGTAGGGTAGTTCTTATTTTTAATTTTTTGAGGAACCTCCATACTGTTCTCCACAGTGGCTATACCAGTTTGCATTCCCACCAACAGTGTAGGAGGGTTCCCCTTTCTCTGCATCCCCGCCAACATCTGTCATTTCCTGACTTGTTAATTTTAGCCATTCTGACTGGTGTGAGGTGGTATCTCATTGTGATTTCTGTTTCCCTGATGATGAGTGATGTTGAGCACTTTTTCATGTGTCTGTTGGCCATTTGGATATCTTCTTTGAAAAGGTGACTATTCATGTCTTCTGCCCATTTCTTAACTGGATTATTTATTTTTGGGGTGTTAAGTTTGATAAGTTCTTTATAGATTTTGGATACTAACCCTTTATCTGATATGTCATTTGCAAATATCTTCTCCCATTATGTAGGCTGCCTTTTAGTTTTGTTGATTGTTTTCTTCGCTGTGCAGAAGTTTTTTATCTTGATGAAGTCCCAATAGTTCATTTTTGCTTTTGTTTCCTTTGTCTCCTGCAATGTGTCTAGTAAGAAGTTGCTACGGCTGAGGTCAAAGAGGTTTCTGCCTGTGTTCTTTTCTAGGATTTTGATGGATTCCTGTCTCACATTTAGGTCATTTTGAATTTATCTTTGTGTATGGTGTAAGAAAGTGGCCCAGTTTCATTCTTCTGTATGTGGCTGTCCAGTTTTTTCAACACCATTTGTTGAAGAGACTGTCTTTTTTCCACTGATAATCTTTCCTCCTTTGTCAAAGATTAGTTGACCATATAGTTGTGAGTCCATTTCTGGGTTCTCTCGTCTGTTCCATTGATCTCTGTGTCTGTTTTTGTGCCAGCACTATACTGTATTGATGACTACAGCTTTGTAATATAGCTTGAAATCCAGAATCATGGTGCTTCCAGTTTTTTCTTTTTCAGGATTCCTTTGGATATTGGGGGTCTTTTGTGATTCCATACAAATTTTAGGATTGTTTGTTTTAGCTCTGTGAAAAATGCAGGTGGTATTTTGATAGGGATTACCTTAAATGTATAGATTCCTTTGGGTAGTATAGACATTTTAACGATGTTTGTTCTTCCAATCCATGAGCATGGAATTCTTTTCCATTTCTTTGTGTCCTCTTCAATTTTTTTCATAAGTGTTCTATAGTTTTCAGAGTACAAATCTTTTACCTCTTTAGGTTTATTCATGGGTATCTTACTGTTTTTGGTGCAATTGTAAATGGGATTGATTCCTTGATTTCTTTTTCTGCTGCTTTGTTATTAGTGTATAGAAATGTAACAGATTTCTGCACATTGATTTTATATCCTGCAACTTTGCTGAATTCATGTTCTAGCAATTTTTTGGTTGAATCTTTTGGGTTTTCTACATAGAGTATAATGTCTTTGCAAATAGTGAAAGTTTAACTTCTTCCTTACCAATCTGGATGATTGCTAAGACTAAGACTTCCAGTACTATGTTAAATAATAATGGTGAGAGTGGACATCCTTGTCTTGTTCCTGACTATAGGTGAAAGGCTCTCAGTTTTTCCCCATTGAGGATGATATTAGCTGTGGGTCTTTCACATATGGCCTTTATGATTTTGAGGCATGTTCCATCTATCCCTACTTTGTTGAGGGTTTTTTATCAAGAATGGATGCTATATTTTGTCAAATGCTTTTTCTGAATCTATTGACAGGATCATATGGTTCCTAACCCTTTTTTATTATTATTAATATGGTGTATCATCTTGATTGATTTGTGAATATTGAACCCCTGCAGCCCAGGAATAAATCCTACTTGATTGTGGTGAATAATTCTATTAACACACTGTTGAATTCGATTTGCTAGTGTTCTATTGATAATTTCTGCATCTATGTTCATCAGGGATATTGGCCTGTTAATTCTCCTTTTCAGTGGAGTCTTTGTTTAGTATTGGAATCAAGGCAATGCTGGCTTTGTAGAATGAGTCTGGAAGTTTTCCTTCCATTTCTGTTTTTTGGAACAGTTTGAGAAGAATAGGTATTAACTCTTCTTTAAATGTTTGGTAGAATTCCCCTGGGAACCATCTGGCTCAGGGCTTTTTTTGTTGGGAGATTTTTGATTATTGATTCAATTTCTTTGCTGGTTATGGGTCTGTTCAAATTTTCTATTTCTTACTGTTTCACTTTTGGTAGTTTGTAAATTTCTAGGACTTTGTCCATTTTTTTCCTGATTGCCCAATTTGTTGTCATTTAATTTTTCATAGTATTCTTGTATAATTGTTTATATTTCTGTGGTGTTGGTTGTGTTCTCTCCTTTTTCATTTGTTATTTTATCTATTTGGATCTTCTCTCTCTTATTTTGAAAGTCTGGTTAGAGGTTTACAATTTTATTAATTCTTTTAAAGAACTACCTCTTAGAAAATAACACCAGTTTTATACAAACTCAGAAAATGAAGAGGAAACACCTCTCAACTCATTTTATGAGAATGGCATAACCCTAATACTAAATCCTTCTAAAAACTTCATAAAAATTTTAAATTATATTCCTTATGAAAAACTAATGTAAAAATATTCCTTAGCAAATTTTTAAAAAATCAAGCTCAGTGATATATAATGCATCCATGTCAAGTAGGATTTATCCTAAGATTACTAAGTTAATATAACATTAGAAAGGAGGAAAAACAGTATGATCAATAGATGCACAAAAGCACTTAACAAAAGATATCACTAATTCATGATATAAAGTTTATATTATAAACTCTCAAAATGAGAATGGATAGAGATTTCATTAATATGATATAAGGCATCTTTGGAAAATCTTGGAAACCAAGGAAAACCTTGGAAAACCAAATATCATTCTTGATGATATTTAAAATGCTTTCCCCTAGGATCTGAAACACAAAGATGCCTACTTTCACCACTTGTGTTCAAAACTACATTGAGTGGTGGGGGGTGGGAGGGATGGGGTGGCTGGGTGATAGACAATGGGGAGGGTATGAGCTATGGTGAGTGCTGTGAATTGTGCAAGACTGTTGAATCACAGATCTGTACCTCTGAAACAAATAATACATTATATGTTAAAAAAAGAAGAAGAAGAAGAAGAAGGAGAAGAAGAAAGCAGGAGGGGAAGAATGAAGGGGGGGAAATCGGAGAGGGAGATGAACCATGAGAATATGGACTCTGAAAAACAAACTGAGGTTTCTAGAGGGGAGGGAGGTGGGAGGGTGGGTTAGCCTGGTATTGGGTATTAAAGAGGGCACGTTCTGCATGGAGCACTGGGTGTTATATTCAAACAATGAATCATGGAACACTACATCAAAAACTAATGATGTAATATATGGTGATTAACATAACATAATAAAAAAAAAACACCCCCCCCAAAAAAAAACTACATTGAGAGAACTAGAGATTGCAATAATGCAAGAAAAATAAGTAAATGGTATATATAGAGAGAAGAAAGAAGCAAAGTCATCTATATTTGCAGACTACCTAACTGTTTATATGGAAAATCCTAAGAAATCTACAACGGAATTGGTTGCAGAGAATTTAGCAAGGACACAAGAGTCCTGGGAAGTGTTGAAGGACAGAGGAGCAGAATTAAAGTGGCTCTGTAAGCTCGGCAGTACAAGTCCGTGGGTCTTCAAACATCATGGAAATCAGTATGATTCAGCTCCAGGGACACCCTCTCTCTACTTTCTCTGCTCATACCTCATCATTTTCTCTCACTGCTGAGTTAATTCCCATCCACTGAAGAATAATGTCCCTGTGAACTGGTTTCTGCTTGTTTCTCAACTCTATGTCAGGCTTCACTCCTCTCCTTACTGTGTTCCAGTCACACTAACTCTCTTTTGTTCCTGCAATATATCCAACTCTTTCTGGCCTAAGGCCTTTGCACATGCTGTTCTCTCTGCCTTGAAGAAATGTCCCACCTAAACTCTTCACACGGCCAGCTCCACTAATCCTTCAGCTTAAGTGTCACCCTACTGAGATAAAAACCCCATCTTTCCACCAACAGCATTCTCAACTTTAGCCTTAGGTTTGTTTTTCTCAGAGTATACATATCACCACTCATAGTTCACTTTTAATGGGTTAACTTTTATGATGTTTCTTTCTTCTAGAAATAAGAGATCATATGTGTCATTTTCACTTTTGCATAACCAGCAAACAGCATAGTACTGGGCATTTAATAGTTACTCAATAAATACTTATTGGATGACAGCTGAATGAGCAGTAACACATGGCCTTGAACATTTTGCATGCCTCTACAATCTACCACTTCAGCCACTGAGGAAGAGTCAAAATATTGAGTCCTCCATATTTGGATTTATAACTGGTTAAGAGCATGGATTTTTGAGTCACATAGATAAGAGTTTTAATCCTGGGACTATTCATGAGATCTTGTGCACATTTCTTTTTTTTTTAAGTTAACAGTTCCTTATCTCAGGTTTTTCTGACTAAAAAAACAAAATCTGCATAAAGCCAACCTTATTTCATAAAATTTTGTGAGAATTAAAAGCAATAGTTTATATAGAACACCTGGCACATAGCAGCATTATTTTTGGTTATTATCTTGAGTTCTTTTTTTTTTTTTTAATCTTTACTAGATGCTAATGAAGTTGACCTGATATTAATGAAGCACTTGGTCAACTCAGAGTGGTGAGCCAGGATTCATCCTCCAAACACCTGAATTACAGAGAAGTTCAACAATGTAAATTGGAAGTTGGTTTGACATTTTAAGATTTTGAAACCATTGCTTCCATCTTGAGTTCAATTAATGGAGAAATGTGCCATCTCTAGCTGTAAGGAAATTTAGAGTACTATGGTTGTATCTCTCATTCCCATGTGAACAACTTCAGTGAAATAGTGACTAGAAACTATTCTGTATTCCATAAAAAATCTGTTTAAAGAAATGTGTCCGTTTGGAGGGATAGCGAGACTTCTTTGGGAATTAAAATGTGTTTGTTGACATTCAAAACAGAAAGGAAATAAACTTGACAGATTTTAGTAAAAATGTAATTTCTATACCTAGCTTATTTTCTAGTGCTATATTATCATTAATGACCAGCTCAGAGATAAGATTTGGATTAATCAGCCTTTAAGAGTAGTCAATGGAGTAGCTTTCCAGGGATTCTCCAAGAGGACAGCAGAGTATGTTCAATAAAAGCTAGGGTTTGGAATTAGATTAATAGCTGAATCCCAGCTCATTTACTTACTAGCTATGGGATTTAGGGAAATTTCTTTAACTCTCAGAGTCTCTGGTAAAATAGGAGTATAGATACTTACCTACAGTTCTGTGTATGAATGAGTGTATATGAGGACCAAATGAAATAATGAGTATACAGATGCTTTAAAGGTGCTCACCATGCACTTACAATCCCAGGTGATGGAACAGTGGCAGGCAAGACTGCCAAGGTCAGTGACATTATGGAGAAAATGTAGTGATGTTAAGGGGCCCAACTTTTCTCATCTCTGTCCCATCTCTCTCCCAAGACAGGAATCAGAGTGATTTTAGTAACCCATCACTCAACTCCTCATCTCTCTCTTTACTCCCTATCTCTGCTCAAGGTCCCCCTGACCTCACAGAAAATAGATAATGCCATGGGTTTGAAGGACCTGACTCCTGGACATTTCACCCTTTTGTCAAAGGCCAACCCCAAAACTGTGCCACATTCTTCCTGGTTGTCAATTTCCCAACAGACTGCCCCCCCACCTTTGAGTACTCTGAAGTTGTACATATATCTACTTGTCCTAAGTTTTCACTGGTTTATTTTTTTCCATTTGTGTCTTTTACAGAATAAAAAGGGACAAAAATTTGAAGACCAGTACTACAAAGGTGCTTCTGATAAAATCTGGCTGGTCTTGCTATTTTCTTGGTTGTTTTTAACCTGGACAGGATTTAAATCTTAAGCACCTCCTTTAAAACACCTTCACTCCTTTAAAACATTAATCATAAATTGGAACACATTCAGCAAAACCCACTGATACTCTTCACACAATGAATTGAATTCTCCTATTAATAGAAAACTGAACCAATATTTTATTGTCATAGCAAATCCCATTATTTTTGCTCAAGTTCAATTCAGAACAAAGGCCAATTGAAAAACAAAACAAAACAACAGTCAAATGAAGACTAGAAGAAATTTTTAGCTGGGAAGGCACAGGTTGTGGTGATAAATATCTAGTAACTGGCAATTTCCATCCAGAAAGTAATCTCTATTCAAAAGTTTCTGTGACACTGCTTTATATGGCAGGTATCTTGGAAGGTTAAAGAAAAGTGGTACCTACTGGGAAAAAATGATGGTGAATTTTGATAGATCTTTGGGTCCATCCAGGTTTAAGTATTCCTGCTTCCAAAGCACCTCAATAAGTTTTTCACTGAGGTTTCATACAAAAGGCTTCTCTATTAGGTTCCCAACGTTGCTGTAACAAATGATCACAAACTGGGTGGCCTAACCCATAAAAATGTATTGTTTCACAGTTGTGGAGGCTAGAAGTATGAAATCAAGGTGCTGGAAGGGTTAGTCCCATGGGCACTCTCGAAAGAGTCTGTTCTAGGCTGTGGTTTCCAGCAGTCCTTGGCATTCTTTGGCTTGTAGACAGATCACGCCAATCTCTGCCTCTTCCTTCATGTACAGTTCTGCTTGTGTCTTGGTGTCTTCTCTTCGTCTTATAAAGACATCAGTCATATTGGATTTAGGATCCATCTTACTCCAGTATGACCTCATCTTACCGTAAATTATACCTTCAAAGACATATTTCCAAATACGGTCATACTCTGAGGGTGTGGGTGAACATGAATGAGGAGGTGGGCCTAATTCAACCACAAAGAGCCTCTTTTAGGAAAAATGAAAACACTTGACTGGGGCATATGCACAGATGTACAATGTAATTCTATCCACCTTGACTCATTAAGTGTCTATTCATCTAGTAAAAAAAAACAAACAAACAAAAACCAAAGCCTTGTGTTTTATAACTGGAAAACATTTGCTGCAATGCTTATAACTTTATGAATTGATCAGAAGTCAATACTTATTAGCAGAATGGGCAATGTTTCTATCCGAATACCTTCCCTCTCTACTGGCTCTCGCTTTCTTTGTGGCAGCAACAGGAGACAGAGGTTGATGTCAGATTCTCTCTCAGAGGAGCCATTAAATTGCAGGGGATCAATAAGAACCCTCAATTTTGTAGTCCCACTGGGAAGTATCTCATGGGAACCCAAATATTAAATGACAGTACCTAGAGTAGTACCTAATGCAGAGAAAGAACCAGATTTATTTTTATCAACCTAAATATGAAAAATTTCCTTCAAGAATGAAGTTAGAATGGGAACAAAGGGAGTTGAATTGATTGGTAGATAATGTAGCCAAAAAGGGACTCAATTTACAAATTCAACTGAATAAGACTTTTCCAAACAACTTTCGTGGACCAAGCCTACGGATTTGAAGAACTGGAAAGACATGCTAGGGGATTCAATGAAATTAGTCTGGCACACATATAAAAAATGCTAATGCTAGGCAAGCTCATGTTTCATAATTCCACATGCTTCCAATTTACCTGCCCTTTTCCAGCAATGAAGATAATAGAGATCACATGTGTACCATAGATACATAGCAACGATGATAGTTACCATTATTATTGAGCACCTACTATATTCTAGGCACTATAAGTTTGCATTTGACATACATTATAACATCCAATCTCTAAGGCAAGAATTGTTACCTCATTTCGTAAATGAGGAAATTCAGGCATTTGAAGACCACTTTTTCCATCATGCCACACTGCCTCATTAGTCCTGGTACACACATGGATCCATGTCTTATAAGAACTACTCAACAAACATCCTCCTCCCATCTCATCTGGACCACAAATTTATTAGTTTCCAATGTAATACTCTCATCTTTTGTCACGTTTTCATTATTCCTTTAAAAAAAATCAAAGCAAGTTATTTCACCTCTCTAAGATTTAGTTTCCTCACCTGTCAAGTCAAAAGAGTAATATTCATCTTCCAGGGATGTAATATAGAATGCACAAAATAAGAGTTCAGTGAGTGGAATTTATTATGATTTTCACTGGATTTTAGGAACTAGATTACTCTTCAGAGGGACTATTTTCTGCAGCATTTTCTCCAAACACTCTGACATAGTCACCTGAGGGCAGAATGTGCAGGATGTCCAGGTGATGGGGAGTTTGAAGAATTTGTGTGGTAAGAGAAGGTGCAGAGGGACACAGATAACCTTCAATAATCTCAACAAGTTCTAGAAACCACACTGTCACCATGTGAATTATTCAGCCTTTCTGGCAAATTTTCAGATGGTTGTGAGGCTACCTGGAACTCACAGTTTCTGCTGCTGGGCAGGAGAGAGGAGGCTGGAGGCAGAAAGCAGGGCCTTCTGGAAGGTCACCCCAGCCACACACACATGGGGCACCCTCAAGTGCTTGCTGAGTGAATCCCTTATCTATTATCCAAATAAAATACTGCATTGAGAATCAATATATTACATCTCTAACTTTTACAGCAAAGATGTTTTATTTGTTAATTTGTTGGCTTAAACTTACATTTGCATCCAGGAACTCAAAGACTCTTAGATTGGGAAAAGACTTTATGGGTAATTTAATGTAAAAATAAATATACATTTTATGAGTAGGAGAATCAGGGCTTGTGATTAAATGGTTTGCCAAAGATCACACAGTTAATTTAGATGGAGCTAGACCTAGAAATTCGGTTTCCCTCTCAAAATGTGGAAATGACCTCAAGATGTGGCTTCTCAATCTCAGCACTACTATTGATGTTTTGGGTCAGATAATTCTTTGTTCTGGGGGTGAGGGGGATATCCTGCACATGACAGCAGCATCTCTCCACCAAACAGAAGCCAATAACAGTCTTTCAGCACCCAGTATGACAATGGAAAAATATCTACAGACATTACCAAATGTGGCCCCTGAGTAAAATCACTCCAGTTAAGAATCACTGCTGTAAGGTATCTTTGGAAAATTTAATGACATAATGAACGTGGATTTGCTTGATAAACAACAAAGTACTGGACATCTACTGGTGGTTATTATTAGACTCAGCAGTTCTTCCATGCAGTGTTGTTCTCTCTCCCTCCCTCTCTCTCTGTCAGGTAGGAAGTACTCAAGAGAGAGATACCCTGGGGATTAATTGGAAAAAGAGTTCATGCTACTTTGGACTTAAACCATGGACTCAACTCAAGATGGTTAAGATCATGGTTCCACTCTGCCTGTGTGTGAGCCCTCCACACACATCTGAATTTGGCTAATTCTCAAGCAGACTTCTAGGAAGTCTCCCTGAAGCTCCATTCTGGTTATCAGGTTGCCTTTCTTTGTGTTCCCACATCCCCTGGGCTTTTTTACATTGCTACGCTCACCACACTGAGTTACAATGATCTGGTTACTTGCCTGTCTCTCTCCACAGACATGAATCTTGGGGGAACAGACTGTGTAATATCATTCTTTATCTACTTGTGCAGGGTACAATCTAGAAGATGATCAGTTAACATTTGCTGCACAAATAAATAAATGATGGAGTAATTTTTAAAAACAAAAATGAAAATAAACTGATGGACAGGCTTTAGAGATGCAAAGATATGCAGGTTTTAGAGGTATGACTTACTGTAAATCATAGAGTGAAGGGTTCCCAGGCCAGGCAAAGATTTCTCTCTGAATTTATCTGGACTAAGGAGCAAGCCAGCAGGTAGCAGCCTACAGCACTGATTCAAAGGCATTCCAAAACATCCTTGGGTAAAAAATACGTGTATGTGTGTGTATTAGAAGAAGATGAAATTAATCTACAAGAATATACCTTGAGGAGGAGTATGTGGTTAGAGGCAATATTAGGTTAAGCCAGGCTCAACTAATAATAGATGGTCTTTAAGCTGCCTTTGTAGGAAGGTAGATGCAGTTTTCTGCAGAGGATTGTTTTGCTGAGTGGGAAGTGCAAAGTTGGGCCAGAGAGGAACAGCCTTGGAATGACGGAGAGGTTGAGTGCTGCCACGGACTCCTGCTTTGATGCTTCTCTAGGCAGAGCTCAACTTCTCCTCTAAAGAAGTGCTGAGCAAATATTTAAAGAATATCATTTTGAAGAGAAGCCAAATGATTGGCCTGGCCCCAATTTTAATGTAATTGGAGGTATTATCACAATTAAAGAAAGATGCAAGGAATGTATTGGGAAGAATGTCAACAACGGCAGGCTAGGGAAAGAATAGCTGCTGAAGGAGATGTTGGAGTGGACGTCCAAGGTCCCCTAGGGTCACAGGCTGCCTGTTGGGACACTGAAAGCATTCCATCAACCCAACAGTATCACAAATGGTGAAAGTGGACACACGAGGTCCCACACACTTTATGAAACTATCTGTCTTTCCCTGATTCCAAGCTTACCAGGAATCTTAACTTCCTGTGTAGTTGGCCTACAGGGAGCATACTGGGTAAGTCCAAAAGAAGGGCTGGTCTGTCTGACAGTTCTGTATCTCCTGGTAAATAAGACTCTTCCCAGTGTATATACCTGAGTTTACTCAGTACGAACTGGCCTTCCCAAATATGATCAGCTCTGGGACACTGGCTATGTTGAGTCTTGATCTGTGAGACTAGGGGCCGGACCTGGGACTTCTGCAGTTTCACCAAGGCAAATACCAAGCAGCAAGGCCCCCCAACAGCCAGCCTTACTCTGCCATCACATCTGTCCTTGCTAATGCCTTTCTTTCCAATTTCCCCACAGAGCATTAAAATATCCATCTTTGGGACTCAGTCCAACTGTTTCATAACAAATTGCAATTATAAACTCCTACATTATGTCACAATAGCATCAGTTCAATCATGATTTTCTTGCCAAGTAAGCTCTCCTGAATATAACCATGATTGTTTTTCTACAGAAACCACTCCATCTGGGATGCACAGACTCAGAGACAGCAGAGCATCTCCAAATCTGACAGACTCCAAGACAACTTACTTGAAATTTTGTTGTCACTGCTTTTTTGTTTTTTTTTTAAAGTGCCAGCCCTTCCCAGGATTCTGAGAAATGTCCTGGTTTTGTCATTTTAAATCTGTTCTTTCTCTACAAATAGGATCTATTGGTTTGTGATTGACAAGTCTTAGAAAATACAAAAGAAAACTTAGACTGACTAATGCATTTTTAAATATTTATGGGGGACAGACCATATGTGTGTGTTTGGTCTACTGTCTAGTGCTTGTTGGAGCTCAGAATATGAAATAATAGTCACTCAAAAAACCTCTCATTAGCACAGGGCAGAGTATACACTTTTCCCAGAATACCTTGCAAATAGTTCGCTCCCAATACCACCCTGTGTATAGCAGATGTGGAAGTGCTATATAAAGCTGAAGAAAATACAAGAGCTATTTATAAATACTGAGAGGATCAAGACAAAGAGTAAATGTCAAGACCCAGAAACACAAGTTTTGACTTTTTCACTCGCCACCTCCCTCCTATTATCTTCTTCCAAACTGGGGAAAAGGCAGGCTTCTGAGCAGTTCAGCAAATATCCGAGTGTCACAGCTGAAACCATATGACTAGCTGTGCCATCTCTTTGGCATCACCCACTGCCTCCATCGCCAGGGGTCAGCTCGCTCCGTCCGAGGTGTGCACTCCCCCCTGAAGCGCGCACCTCCCCCCGACCACCCCCTCGGCACCTATAATCATCTGCAGAGAATCTTTGTTACTGCTGATCAGCATGGAGTTGTCAAGAAAATGGCCGTCCTTAGGAAAAGGAGAGATAATAGAGCTTCGATGGGAGGAGTTTCACAGAAGCACAGCCACATTTCAAAGCTAAAGTACGCGAGATAAAGGCAGAGCTGCAGCTGCATCTCCCTGGTGATGGCACCCAGGAAGAGGGAGACACATCTGTTAGCTCCTGTTTGGTTGCTATATTAAACCTGCCAGTCCTCAGACGGCAGTTGTTAAGCACTGCTGAAGCTGTGATTCCACTAGGTAATTAAGTTACCTAGGATGCTCCACATCATACTTGGTTGGGGAAATATTAGATTGTGGCAGGAGTGTTTAAAGTATTTTTTTTCCCACGGAGTTCACATGAAATATTTTATGTTTGAATTCTTAGATTTCTATTTTTGCAATAACTGCTATGTTTCTGTCATTTCACAGCTTGTAAATCACTTCCCTATGCATTCTCTTTGAAATCTGGTCACTAATCTAGAAGAGGCAACTATTACATAAACGCAGAAACAAAGGCTCACTGTCATTGAGTGCACTTTCTCTGTGATTACCCAGAAAGGGCAGAGGCAAGACCCAAATCCTGGACCTGTGATTCCAAGTGTTATTCTCTTCAGATCTTGAAATGTATAAAGTTTAAGCAATTAGAACATGCAGCTCTGTAATGGGTGTTCCCAGACTCTGTGTGAGGCCTTGCATTCTGTTCCAAAGATTCACCTGAAGATACCTAATTTGGACCTGAGCAGTTTTTGAGGCTTACTGATGTCTGTATATTATATAATGTGTATATACATTATATAAATATATGCATATACACATACTTATGTGTATGTGTGTGCACTAAACCACTGGGTCTTTTTGTTTGCTCTAACTATAATAGACTCTTTTCTCAGACAAATTGGGAATATGGATGATACTTAGGAATGAAGATGGGGTATGTCTGGCTCCAAGAACTAGGAGATATGGAAGACCAGGTCCAGCACAGCTGCTACTCAACCAGACCTTAATCATTGATGTTGGCACATACAAAGAAAGAATATGCCATTTTAAATGAATGGCCAGCATGGAAAGAGGAACTGAGGAAAGAAAATTGCCATAACCCTGGGTGGAGAGCGGCTGGTCACTAGAGGACTCTTCCTTAGAGGGAAGTGGGAGCAGAAACGCTTCATCCAGCAAGTAATTGTGGCTGGCCTGGTACGGTGTCCGAGTACATAGGTGAATAAGTCAGGAGCTCACTTTTCCTGGAGCTCATAGTAAGTGAAGACAAAAACACACCATATGGTGCAGTGTGGTAAGTCTACAACAGAGGGAACCACAAAGGGTTGTGGGAGGCCACCCCATCAATGCTGGGGTATTCCAGGGGTGTAAGGCAGAAACTAGGGGTCAGAAGTACACTAGATGAACACGGATGGTGGAATATTCTGGGCACGGAGAGCTGTATGTGACTCACAGGAGTGGGAAAGGAACTACACATGGGCCTGATCTAGTTGTTGGGAGTGAAGGGTTTGTGAGAGGAAGTGATACAGGAAGGACTGGAAGAGATAATCAAGAGCTGGTCATGACGTTTTCCTAGTGGTCACTGGGCCATGGCAGGAGGAGTGGGATGGAAATGATCTCAGCATTTTAGACTTATATTTAGGGACATGATCAGCTCGCACTCAGAAGACCCTCCAGCCGCAGTACCTAGGGTGACTGGAAGAGGGTGAGATTAGATGATCTGCAGTTGGTCTGCAGGCATGCACTAAGGACTTGAAGTAAGGAGGTTGCGCTGGAGACGGAGGAAAGCGGTTGTCAGTGAGACTCATGTGGTTGGCTGCCCAGCCCATCTTCTGCTCTCCTTTCTCTACAATCAGTCCACACCTACAGGGACCAAACTGGGCCCATGCAGTACCTCATCGCCCTGGGCCACAGTGATTGGTTGCAGGAATGAGCACGTGACTAAACCCGGGCCAATCAGCAGGCTTCTCTAAGACCTTTCAACCTGGAGCAGAAGAAATCCCTTCACCTAGCAAGACCCAAAACAGCTAGCACCCGTTTCTCCCAAGGAGAAGTAGCCTCTCTCCATGAAGTGAGAATAAAAGTCACACAGGAAAAACTAGAGGGTCAGAGAATGAAAACAAACTTTGTGGCTTCAGGGTCTATAATATTAGGTATTTGTAAAGCCAACTCAGCCTTGAATGTGCCAACCTCCTTTTCTGCTCAGGTTTCTTTGATTTGGGATTAGTTATTTGCAACTTTCCAAGGTTCTTAAGTAGAACACTGGGAATGAGAGGAAGAGGGACAGAATTGGGAGTCCCTTAGAAATGGAGTTACGGGACACGGAAACAAAACATAAGGTGCATGGACTAGATCAGGAGTTGGCAAACTTTTTCTGTAAAATAAGATAGTAAATATTTTAGGCTTCGCAGGCCATATGGTCTTTCTTGCAATTTCTCAGCTCTGCTGCTGCAACATGAAAGCAGCCAGGGACATATGTAAATAAATGGGCATGGCTTTGTTCCAATAAAACTTTATTTACAAAAACAGGTGGCAGGTCAGATGTAGCCTGAGAGCCATAACTTTCCACCCCTAGACTATACAGATCACCTTCTTTTGCTTAAATTCCAAGTTCATCAAGCAAGCTTTTGTTTCCAGTTACATCTCCCAGATTACACTGATATTAGGTGAAGGGGTACCCTGAGTTGAGGACAAGGACATCTTCTTACTTGGAAAAGGACATCTCTGATTGTTGGTTTAAAAACTGTCATCTGTTTTGTACACTTTTCTCTAAGCATGTCAGTCAGTGTTTGGCCCCAAGCATTAACTATCTGCCAGTGTACCAAGAAAGTTCAGGTTCTGGCCCTCAAAGCCCGGATATAAAAACCCTTATGATAGCAAATCCACTAAGCAATGACCCCCAGCCCCTACCTGCCTTCTCTTCCCACTAGCCCCTCTGCCACACACAGGACCACCTCTCCTCTTGCAAACTTTTTTAGCAATTGTGAAACAGAATTAACACTCTTAGTGACCCTGTAGGTGGTGCAGCATTGAAAAGGGGCCTGCTACCCTATTTCCAAATGAAGTTGAATTTACCCCCTGCCTACTCTTTCTTATACTTTCTATTCCATCTTAATACTTTTTACCTTCTGTTCACTCTGTTTCAAACTGCTAAAAGGTACCAGATGCTAGATTTTTCACTTTGGGCACATCTTAGTTTCCCTTAATGCCACTGTGTTCATCTGCAAGTAGAGGAACTAATCTCTATCTCACAGGGTTGCTCAGCTAGCTAAATTAGATAATAAATATGAGAATGTCCATCACAGTATCTGGCCTGAAGTAGCTTCTCCATGCATGCAGTGTGGTTCTTGAGGACAGAGAAGGTCCTGGATGAATTACACAGACTCCACGGCCCTTGATCATATGCCCCCCTCCAAAGAGGTACTCAAAAAATTACTCACGCAAGTGGCTGTTTATTCTACATGTGTGGCCTGGAACCTATCAGAACAGGATTGATCCAACACCCTGCATGCCTCTGAAGGAGAGAATCTAGGCGAAACCAGGCATGGGTGTTTTGTAAATAACTGTAGTAACAGATGGGTGGAGTTAGATATTTTGTCAACACAGAAATCACTTTTCCAAAGTGAGTTTCCCCATCTAAGGATAGTGCCCTTAATTTCTACAATTAAAAATACCTGCCATATGTTAAACTCTTTTGCAGCAGCTCTGAAGTGAAACTACAAATTCTCCAGAATCCTTTGCTATGTGCAGGCAATTGGAATTAAGTCAGTAAGGAGACTCACATTCTCTCACCCTGGCCTGGCTGTTGAGGGGTCAGCAGGGCACTCTCCATTCCGGGCCCCGTTTCCTTGGTTGTGAGCAAAGAGAGTGAGTCAGTGATTTCCAACACTCTAGTCAATCACAGGCTAAAGTATGCATAAAGATGAGACTGAAGAGCAGAACAGTCCCTCATTCTGAGAAAGACTCCCTTGGAATGGCCCCGCAAGAGTGGAGCACAGGTGTGGGGATGTGTGTATTCAGGGGAGGCAGGGTTCACAAGCACAGGAAGTTTGGGTTGACAGTGAATCGCCAATGGATACAGCTCAGATGCCCTGTCAGTGATCATGTGATACAGTGGCCTTCAGAGTCACGCAGATCTGGGTTTGAATCTCAGCTTAGCCACTTATTTGCTACGTAAACTCTAGCCATGTATTTACTCTCTGAGTCTCAGTAAACTCATCTTCAAAATGAGCATAATACAAACTTTACTTTCCAAGATTTTTATGATGATCACTGGGTTTCGAATGATGCCCTAATGCCCCATGACAGGCATTCAACAAATGATCATGAATGTGAATTCCAGCCTCTCTGAGCCATTCCTTCCCCCAAAGAGACGAGGCTCTCCCACTTCTCATTCTTTGCTCAAAGGGCTCACACCTGGAATGTCATCACTGTCCTTTTTAGCTCACAGAAAATCAATTCTTCAAGAAATGCTTCGAGAAAGATTTCTTCAATCTAAATTGTCACTTCATTCACCATCCCGTTATACTGCCAATTTACTGACTATCTACTGGGTCAGAAAACATGCTCGTTAATAGGAAGGCTCATGGAGTCCTGGCTTTTGAGAGTGCTCAATCTGATGGGAAACAGGAATATGTGGTCCACCCATAAATGCCACAAAGCAAAGACAATGATGGAAAACAGAAGCATATATAGATTATCTTGGTGGGGTCTAGGACAGAGCAAACTGCCCAGGCTGGCCAGGGAAGGAGCCAATCCTTTCCCATAGCATCTTGTAAGCTGCCTTTAGCACTTAACTGGTTGCTGTGATTGTTTTGTGTGCCTGAATCTCTCACTTACAGATATGGGAACTCCTGGAGTTTTCCCTGTTCCTGGGCCCCCTAGCATAAGCCCTGAGTGTATGAGATAGTGCAGGACATTCTAACCTAAGCAGTCAAGAAGTCCCTGGTGCTTGGCTACAGCCAACTTCCAGGTCAACATCAAAGCTGTCATGCTTGAATTAGCAACACTCTTGAGCAAAATGAGCCAACAGCAATGACGGGAAGAAAACATACCCTTTTTTGTTTCAAATAGCAAATCGTTGAGTTCTTTTTTTTTTTTTTCCCCCATCATTAAGGAAGGAGATTGACCTAAATTCCAGCTTCCAGCTTGGATGATTTCACGCCACATTTGGCATGGGCAACAATGAAGCCATATGCCCATGCAGGCCTGTGTGTAGTGTCAACAAGTACCCAGAATGACGCCTTTTATAAATGTGTCACAGCAGAAGTTTGAGGACACTTCAAGCCAGTAACACTTCTGTGAAATTTCTCCAGGACTGATTAAAGAGATAACCACAAAATGTTTTCAGCCCTTGTCACTAGGCACACTATCATGTGTACAAAGGTTCACAACTTACAAAGTATTTTCACACACACTTTGTCATTTGGGCCTCACAATTTTAGGAAATAATATTATCCCCATTTCACAGGAAGCGACACATAGACAAGTCAGGTGGATAGTACAGGTCATGCAGGTCCATATCCCAGGCTCTTTCTGCTAACTGGGACACACCTCTGTGTGCACGGGCGGGTATAAGAAAACCCAGCTTCCAGTGATACTCGATTCCCCGCCCCCCTTTGCCACAATGTCACTAAACTCTTCAGTGTACAAGTATCACTGTTCCTTCCAGTAGAGTCCCCGGCAAGCCATCTAGGAGAATGGGGATGCTGAGATCCAAGGGAAGTGACACATGCTCTTGAGATCTAGAAGGCCTTACAGGGGAAAATGGACTGATTCTGTCACTCCAGAGATCAGAGTAAGAACCCAGGAATGAGTAACAGGTAGACAAGACCAGGCTCCACCTAGAGAAGAACTCTCTCCTCCTCTGGTATTTACAACTGATCATTTTCAGAAGTGGTGAGCTCACCACCGCAGAGGTGCCCAAGCAGAGAATGGGAGATGTCTTGCTGGCAAGCCATATCAAGGATTCAAGAATCAGCTGGGCCTGGACCAAATGACTCGTTTTTTTTTTGTTTTTTTTTTTTTTAAGATTTTTATTTATTTATTTGTCAGAGAGAGAGAAAGAGCACAAGCAGGGGGAGCAGCAGAGGGAGAGGGAGAAGCAGGCTCCTCACTGAGCAAGGAGCCCAATGTGGGACTCGATCCCAGGACCCTGGGATCATGACCCGAGCCAAAGGCAGATGCTTAATGACTGAGCCACCCAGGCATCCCCCAAATGACTCGTTTTAAATCCAGTTGTCCAGTGGACTTCTGGGGTCCTTCTGTTACATCCTATTGCCTGCTGAGCATGCCTGCCTCTGTCTCCCTAGGCCTGTCAGTCAGAGGAGATGTCATCAAAAAGGGACAACTTCATCTTAATGACACAGGTAGACAGCAAGCCCACGCTCCCATGCGTGTGCACGCTCTCTCTCTTTCTTTCTCCTCCACATCTGTCTGTCTCTCGTCTCTCTGTCTCTCACACATTCCTCCTGTCTGTCCCACAACTAATTAAGTGTTGGATGATAGGTACCAACAAGTCCCATTACCCAAGTATCAGACATAGTACAGTACAGCTCACAAACTCCACAGGCCATTCCTAAAAGAATGCCAACCTCTTGTCTACACAGAATCTTCCTGCTTTTTAAAACTCATCTGTATACCTGCTATTGGTGTAACTTGCATTTTACAAGCTCAGTATATTTGTTAACATAAATCAAATGATAATCTCTTCTATTGCTACGTCTCACAAGGAAACAGATACGAATGACACAGTAATAGTAGTCCCTTTACTAAAACCCCGCCGTGTATCAAGAACTATGCTAGAGACTTTGCATAGTTAACCTGATTTTCACCCTGCGAGTCGTATGAGGACCTATCCATTTTACAGATGCTCACAGAGGTTAAGTTCCCTGACCAAGTCGGTCTGACTTCAAATCCCATGCAGTTCAAACTCCAAAAAGTAAGAGATACTTCCATCGACAACACTGGCTGATGATAGAGCTGGGATTCAACCCTAAGTCTATCTGACTCCAATGTCAGTGTCTTTTCCCACTGCAACATTCCTAAAGGTGCAAACCAAACGTAAGTCTGGGTTCTAAGTTTCATATATAAAAGGTAACTTTTATTTCAGAGTTGTCATTAGGAAAAGCATGGTGGAAGGAGAGGAAATATGACTTAGGAATGAGGTCCCAACACCAGACTGTGTGGTTATTTATTACCAATGCTGCTATTTTTTTCCCTCTTTCCATTATTTACTTGTTCATGGAGCCAGAAACAGGAAAGTGGCCCTGGCGATTCAGCGGTTATTTAAATAGCACAGTACGGGGATTGTGCACTCAGTCCACTGTAATTGGAAACCATTTCTACCTTGCACCAATATTTCAAAAGCAATACAACCCAATTCTCTGACCCATGAATCAGGGTTTTCCCTTCTACCAGCATGAAAGATTGGGGCCAGGGAGGACTGGAAGGAAGATTTCTTTTAGGCACAGCTTTTGCAGAAGAAAGCTGACAAAGGAGAATCTGGTTGCCTGGATTTTTAATTGATATTAGGATAAATCAAATGCATGGCATTAGCTTCCCTCATGCAAGGAGTACGTGCTAGGAAACATGCTCTGTATTCTTCAGCCTGAGTCACAGACTTTTCTGAACACCTGTAAGGGTCCCTGTAACTCAGTGCCTTGAGACAAACTCACTTAGCCATAATTATTTATGTTCAAGCAAGATATGTTGCTAGCAAAATCATTCCCTTTCAAATTCATGGTAATTCTCCACTTATTCAAACATAATGATTTCAATTCCAGTGTCCCTGGCCACCAATCTCATCTTTGGGGAAACTGAAATCATGGGCTTTGAAATTGAGCAAACCTGACATTATTGCATGGCACTGGATGGGATCTTTATCTCTGTGAGCCTCAATGACTTCATCTGAAAAATCATTGTAAATGAGTATCACAACTGGGTATTGAGAGAGTAAAGGAGGTGATAAACACTAAGGGGTTGGCATAGTGTCTGATGCCTACTCAGTAGGTCCTTGGTAAATATCACCTCTTTATGATTAAAGGTACAAGCAACATTTTGGGGTTATGATATTGGTTCTCTCATCCACATGTAAATTGAAACAACTACTGATAGTGTGAGCCTCTTCCTAACCTACAGTAGGGCTTGCTTTCTCTTTTTTTCCCTGTTCATCACCAGCACTGCCTTCCCTAGTTATCGTACATAATCTGCTCCTTACACTGACCAGTGAGGTTGTCAATATTATCTCTCTTAGAAAGATGAAAAAACCAAGGCTTACAAAGGACAGGCAGCTTGTCTGGGGTCAAATAACGAGTAAACAACAGAGCTGAGAAGGAAACCAGCTCCGTCTGGCTCTAAAGCTTACACTTATGTCCTCTTTCTAAAACTCTTGATGCTAGGACAATAGTTCTCAAGTGGAAATAATTTTGTCCTCAGGGGACATTCAACAATGTCTAGAGATACTTTTCATTTCTGCAGCTTGAGGATGAGGGAAGATGAGGTTACCATCATCAAGTCTGTAGCCCCGGCTGCTGCTAAATATGCCACAATGCAGGGGACAGCCCCCTGCGACAAAGAATTATTTGGTCCAAAATCTCAGTAGTGTTGCTGCTGAAAAATCCTGCTCTGGAATTTATCAGAATTTGTCTTATTGTAATATAAGTGACCGTAATCATTCCTTATTGATGTGCAGATACCAAAAGATCTTATTTTTCCAAGTCCTCCAAGGAGTACAAATCTTCCCACAGTGTGTGCTCCGTGTTCCTACTGTTGATTTCACTCATTTCCACAGCACAACATCTACTGTCTCATGGTTTCCATGGTAAAGGTTTATCTGTTGTTGGCTTAGATTATTTTTTGCTTGTTCATGCCAGTTTTAAAACATTTTTAAAAATGAAACTGCCAAGGTCAAGTCTAATATATTCTTCCCTCCTTTTCTGTTATTTTTTCCTACATAAAATATACAACATGCCATGTAATTTAAACAATTCACAATATCTGTAAAGTGCACACCAGGTCTAAGAGATGAGAGAAGGGATTATTCATAAAATAAAAACGGTATAGCTGTTAAGCTTTGTGGAAGTCTAGCTCGCTCCCTACCTCCATTTGACAGAGAAGGAGCTAGAGCCCTAGGTCAGTTGTGATCGAGCCAGAGCTCAACAGCTATTTGGTGCAGGGCAAGGATGAGAACACAGGTTGGGCTGGCACTTTCTTCATCATGCACTTGGGGTTTCATGTTATAAAATCCAATCAGGGCACACATGCTTGGGTGTGCATACACACGGGCAGACACGTGTGCACATGCACACACATACTCTCTATTATATTTTCCCTCCTTTTCTCTTAGAAGGCTTCAAATAATAAAGGCTATAAATGCATTAAGTGAAAACCTGAAGTCATGAGTTAACTGTCCTCTGCTCTACTGAAGAGATGAATAGGGGCTTTGGACAACCTAGAGTCCAAAATGAGAGCTTGAGATACACAGACCAATTACTCTAGACATCTGAAGCCCTAAACAGAGTTGTTGGCATTTATTAAGCCTGGCATAGCATGCAAAGAGTGACACTGGATTGTTTTCCATCTCTCTTTCTCATTATATCCTCACACTGCTTCCAGGATTTCCTTTATGAAATATAAAAATGATACATTGCTGCCTGGCTCAAAAGACCTGAACTGCCTCCCATTTCCTAGATGAAAGCTAAGATCTTCAGCATGGCATCTTCAGTACAAGATGACCTTACGTCCCTAGTCTTCCCCAGATATACATCCTGCTCTCACCTATTATGCCCAAGAGCTTCCCAGAGGATTGCCCCTCATGGGCCCAGGAGCAAGTCCCTCTGGACCTTCCACCTGGCCTCCTGGGCTAGTCTCCATGCTCCTTCCCTCTACAGCTGCTGACTCCTGTCCTAGCCACACTGGCCTCCCTGACAGCCCTGCTTGGACCCCAGGGAGAGACACTGTTCTCCTGAACTTCCCACAGTAGAACTCAGACCTGAGTTATGGACGCAAGGACCTAAGTAAAGAGAGAGAATAATTTAGCAGCTGTAATCCTAAAGCCTAATCCCAACCTCAGAGCCAACTCTACCCTTCCCCACCATACTTTCTAGGCTATGAGTTTAGAAAAACTCCAGTACATAAATGTCTTAGTCCATTCAGATTGCTGTAACAGAATACCATAGACTGATGGCTTATAAACAACAGAAATCTATTTCTCCCAGTTCTGAGGGCCAGGAAGTCCAAGCTCAAGGTGTGGCCAATTCCATGTCTGGTGGGAGCCCACGTCCTGGGCTATCTTCTCACTGTGTCCTCAAATAGCAGAAAAGGGGAGGGAACCCTCTGGTATTCCTTTTATAAGGGCACAATCCCATTCAGGAGAGCTCCACCCTCATGAACTAATTTCCTCCCAAAGGCCCCACCTCCTAGGACCATCACACTGGGGATTAGGATTCCCCCTAAGAATTCTGGGGGGACACGGACATTCAGTCTATACCAATAAGAAAATCTTCCTCTCCCTACTTCCAAGAACCATAGCCTTCCCTGCTCAAGGATGGCCAACAGTGGGATGATCATTTCCTTCAGGATAAGTCCTCCCCACAAAGGTACAATCTGACCACACCCCACTCCAAACAGAAATTACGCTTGCCTGTGGTATATTTTCTCAAGTTTGGATTGTTCAGTCCCAGAAACATGCCTCATTGGCTGAACTCTATCCAGTTCCCACAGTTGTTGTTCCTCCAGACTGAGAGGTGTGAGGCCTAATCTTCCCCTGCTCTCCAGGAAACAAGCCAACTATTCAAAGTCCTCATTTCACAAATGAAAAAAATAAGGCCAGAACAGACTTTCCCCAGGCACCCAAGCAGGCCCACAGCAAGCCTAGGACTAGAACTCAAGTTGTTCAAAGCCCAGTCAAGTACTCTTTCTTTTAATATGTTCCCGAAATCTCAATAATGAGACATTTTAATTTTACATGAATATACATATGAGTAGTCAGCATGTGAACGGATATGAAAACCCCGGGAAGCATTGAACATATGGAAACTGAATCTGGGTCACAATATTCCTTGGAGACCCATCAGTCCTTGGCCACAGACACAAAAGCTGAAATGGGAAGGTAAATTTCATGGCAGGGGTACAATACACACTGTAGCTGATTTAGAAGATGTATTTAGAGACTGTTAATAATGCATGTAAGATGCTGAATACGACTCTTCTCATTATAAATATTTAAGAGCACCTAGGTTTTAATAGCACAAGATATAACACAGTGATCAGCTCGTCTAAATGACACTACCCACTGGTTACTTGAAGCCCAAGAAAAGACATCATTTCCTGTACCTGGAATGATCGTAGGCATGACATTCTGAAATGGAAAAATAAAGTCCATTCTGAAAGACCCAGAGCTAAATAACTTTAATTCAAGGTGAATCTATCATCCCTTGCCGCAAGAAGCTATATAGACTCAGTTTATGTTACGCACACATAATTTTTCCATGTTATCCCCAGGGTTAGTTTCCTGCTTTGCCTTTTAGTGGGGTTTTTATAGCAATAATCACATTGGAAATTTCTTTCTTTGATTCTTTCAAAGTCAAGGAAAACTTTGAATCTTTTGAGATAACAATTCAGCTACAGGTTTTAAAAGAGAAAAAAAAAACAACAGAAGAATTCACAGCTACAGGAGTGCTAATTAGAACTAATTGTGAAACTTGATTGAGTGGTCTGGTCAATAAAGTTGGAGCAAATACTGGTCTGTCCTAGTGGAAAACACCCCCAACACTGCTCAGGTGAGCTCTTCTGGAAGGGACTGTCACTGCTGTGGATGTTGAGTGACTAATCAGATTATAAGACAGTTGTACCTAAATCGATACATGCAGCAATGATTTCCCTAGAAATAAGCCCCTCATTGTTAATCAGTGGGAAGAAATACAGCAAAGAGCCTGCCACAGAAGTCAAACACGTGGACTCAGAATTCTAGAACCACAGTCTCCCAGCTGAGTGACCTGAGCCAAGTCACAGTCTTCCCAAACTCCAGCTTTCATACTTGTAGACTAGAGGCAGTAACACCTAGACTTTGTTGTCAGGAGGATTAGAATCAAGATATGCCCTACTGCCCACTGTTTGACGTAGAGCATCCAGAGGAGACACATGACTGCTTTAAGAACAATGGGGTCATCAGGAAGACTGTTCATACCACCTGGTGCACTTTGGCATGGTGCACAAAGATTTAAATTTTTCATTAACCCGGAAATTAGGGTTTGTGTGACCAAGCTTCCTTCATTTTACTTTTTTTTAAGATTTTATTTATTTGAGAGATAGAGTGAGAGAGCACAAGCAGGGGGAGCAGCAGAGGGAGAAGCAGGCTCCCGCTGAGCAGGGAGCCCCACGTGGGGCTCGATCCCAGGACCCTGGGATCATGATCCAGCCCAAAGAGATTTACTGGCTCCAGTCTTCCTTTCAATATTTAGTGTCTCAAATAGAAGGAAAATAATTGCTTTGTTCTTGATATTCTTCACTGTCACCAGTATTCTCACAGGGAGATGTCTTCTATCCCTTCGTCCTTCCCCCCAAGAGAGGGTGTGGTGGCCACAAGACTGCATCTCCCAGGCCTCCTGCTACCCCGAGCATCACTGACCAGCACCCAGCTGCCTTGAACCCCACCAGTGCTTACACTCAGTCCATGGCACACAGTCAACCCCTGTGTGCCAATCAGGGCCTGGACCAGTGGGAGGCAAGTTGCCTTGGGTGCAAAATTTAAGAGGTACCAAAGAACTTGGTGATAAATACAAATGATACTTGACATAATATTTTAATAAAAATTAATGCAAAAAATCTATGATGAACAAAATACCAAAATTGTAAATAAAATCAGGATTAGCATTACTGATTTACCTTTTGCCTCAGGCTCACATGTGACTCAAGGAGGCTCTGGCTGCAAGGACAGATCACAGAAGGGAGACAAGGCCACACCTGTCGGCTGACTTCCGCTCCAGGATTTGCTGTCAGCTTTGCTAAACCCTCCTTAGATAGCTCAGCAGTCTTGGACATCCCCCCACAAACTCCTCCCCTGTACCTCATCCTGAGATGGACTTGCAGAGGCGGCTGACTGCTCTCTTGGCCTGTTCTGGTTCTCCCCACTTTTACACATGCATTTGTCCTAATAAAATCTGTGTGTATTCAATCCTGCCGCGGTGTCTATTTCTTAGAGAAGCCAGACTAACATAAAAGAGGATTTATTTTTCTCTGAATGGCAGGATTGGAATAAAGTTTACTACTCACACATGGTCTGGCAACCTGCCTGCCCCAAGAGGTCAGTATTCTCTGCCTTTACTCCTCCATATAGAAGCAGGCATTCCTGCATCAGGGCCCAAGCCCGAGAGATTGTGTGTGTGTGTGTGTGTGTGTGTGTGTGTGTATGCAAGTTTCAAATGGTTGTACCTTCTTGGGTAATTAAACCTTTTTTCAAGCACAACTTTTATGTTTTATTCACTGATGAATAACATGCATCTCTCAGCCAGGACTATAAACCCATGAAATCTATATTAATTACTAGCTGATCATTAACATGAAGATTTTACCTCTAAAATACTAGTGCTACCAGTAAGTAAGTGGCTCTGGATCAGCAACTTCAAAAAGATTCTTCTTTATCTTATGTTAAATTATTTCCAAAGCTAAGGAAGGTATTTTGGGATTTCTTGTATGCATTTCATTTGTCCATAACCTCTTAGAAGTAGGTGGCCATTACCTGGTATCAAGTTACCCTTGGCCATGGTCATGGATTTTGATCCATACCATGGGTTCAACCCCAGAGGTAATAATTTTATCAACAAATTGTTTTAGAGGAATGAGATGAGGCAGGAATTTCTGATTGTCTATCCACACCCAGTTCCTCCCTCCTGCCTTCCAAGCAGAATCCCCCTCTAGTTAGCTATCCATCCCTCCCCCCTGAGCTCATGTGCCTCAGGACAAGGAAAGCCCCCCAGCCCCAGGAGTGGTCATTGCCGTCACTGCTTCAAAATGGACATGAGATTCAATACATGACAATTTTATCTGAGGTAAAGTTTATAGGGGGCTCTCTACTCTTCCTTGTTCTGGAAAATATCTAGAAGTGACCATCTATTCTTTTTCTAGACATTGCTGTACATGGGTATGAAGGCCAAACTGCAGAAAGCAGGCTAAGAAGGAAACCATCCCAAAGTGAAGGGTATTGCCAAGAGAGGCAGAATGAAGCTGAATCCCTGGCTAATTCTGAAGTCTATCCTTCCTCCGGACTTCCAGATATGTGCACCAATAAATTTATTTAATCCAAATTAGTTGGATTTTGCATTGCTTTTACCCAAGAGCAGTCTAAATATCATAAGAAACTTTATCCTATAATTAAATAAAACCCCTCATTGGGCTAAGATCTAGAAAAACTCAATGGAAGTAAATATTTGGAAGTTTCAATCTCTAGGAATCGGATCTAATAAAGGGCTCAAGAAAGAATGGTCTCGGCTCATAAAGGAAAAAGGTAAGGGCCTGAATCTTTCCTTCACAAGAATTGCTGTGAGTGAGTACATGAAAAATGAAGATTGACATCTTGATTGAGCTAGAGGAAGAGAGGGAGTTCCCTCGGAGAAAGGCCATGAACTTTGAGGCCAGGCTGAACAGACATGAAAAGGAAGAAGAGAGATGTCGGGATGGCACTTCTTTTAAAGACAGAAGAGGAGACATTTCATCCATTACTCCACCAGCATGGGAGCCTCAAATCCAGAGAGACCTGGCAGAGCAAAGGCTGTTGGAGTTGAAGTGTAAATAAATCACACCCCTCTCCTTTTCTGAGTTCCAAATTCCACTGAGAAACTGAAACATGTATCCGTTCAGGATAAAAATATATTAGCATTATTGCTAGAGGCTCTGGTTTGGGGAACATAGCTTTAGTCTTGCTCACATACACTTCTTGTTATATCCCTACCCCACACCTTACCTCTCCACCCCCAAGTAATTGAACTTATCTACTCAGGCACAGATAGAACAGCTAGACAGATTCAGGTGTCCTTCTTCCTGCCTCTTTCTTCCCTTGAAAGGACAGAATCTGCCTCTTGAAAGGTTTGTTACATGGAAGAACAGAGAAAACTAGAAGAACTAGAAGGTTTCTTACATGGAAGAACAGGAATTCTTATAGCCAAGGCAGCCACTCAAGAAAGCATCAGCCTTCGGCATTGGAAATGACTGAGAAAGATGGATCAATGATGTTCAATTTCCAACATCCCCCCGCATGAGCTAAATCACGCTTTCCCACTCAAAGAGTCATAAGGGGATGACAAGGGGGCTGTAAGTGCTGTTCTAGCAATGTGTCTAGGAGTCATTCCTCATGGACACATAACAATAGGGGACAACTCTCCCCCTAAAAGGAGGCAAGAATTCTAGGAGCACACTGGAATGAGCCAATTCCAGAGGGAGCCCAAACCTCTGGGAGGGATGTCCCTTAAGGCTGTCCAAGAGTGTTCACAGAAAAGATGATTGGGAAACCAACCTTTTAATATTAAGAGAGCTATACCAAGTAGATGTAGAAAAAAATGGAATAGATTTAAGCCAAGAAGACAAGGAGTACCAGTGTAGAAAATGCCAAGCAACATTAGGTATATTTTAAAATAACAAGATCCAGTCCCTCTCCCTCTATACCCTCCTCTGTTGGCGGGACTGCAGTCACTACACGTGCCTCTAAAGAGCATTTCCAGGATATTTATACTATTTCAATTAGTGAGAAATGACTAGGCATACTTAATAATATATATATTTAGTTTTGCCCTAAGTTTTATTTTTGACTGAAGGAAAGATAGTTCTTGAGAGTGAGGACTCTTAACTCAAGAAAGTGAGAGCAAATGAGATTTATCTGAGGAACAGATGTTTAACGGACCCAGAATTCAGTAATTTAACATATCTCAGTGCAGGAGAACCCACCCACAACTAGAACCTAGAGGATTATGTTAGGAAACCAGACAATGGGCCCCAAAAGGAAAGGAAGTCAACTTCTATATGTGGCAGAGAAAGAAGATGAGCAATTTATGAAACAGGGTCATATTTCTAAAACTCGGCAAGGCCTACTTGAAAGGAACAGGAGCAGAACGGAAACAAAACACAGCAGGGTAAGGGGTGGCTGGGAAGAGTGTCTTCTGCTACTGAAGGAAGAGAAGTCACTGAGAGTGGACAATTCAAAAGCTGAAGAAAGACAAGGAGCAGGTGACAGAGGGCCTTACTGGACCCCAAGGGCAACAAAACATGAGTCCAGGATCTGCGGAGCGTGATTCTTCAGCGGAGACAAACGTGGGAACAAGGTGAACCTACGAGGGGAAGCTGGTCTTCAGAGAGGGAAGTAGCACAACAACCACTAAGACACAGAGCTGTGATGGATTGGGGCCATGAAGAGAAAAGGACAAGATGGAGAATGGGGGATATGGGAACCCCGTCCTTACCCCTGTGCATGTCTGCTCAAAACAGGGCAGAGTCAGAGCCTTATCTCTGGCCATACCCATGTTCAGTTCAAAGCTGGGGACTGAGAAGCCCAGGGATCAAAGAGAAGGTGGAGATTTAGGCACTTAGATGTTTGAAGGTTTTGGATGAATCCTAAAGAGGGAGGGGGGCAAGGAGGAAGGCTACCTGGTAAGTCCTGATGACTGAGGTGCCACCAAATAAAACTTGTAATTATTCAGGAAGTTAAGAATGTTTCCATTTCTGGTGTTAACCTCTGAAAGAGCAGGCTGTATGCAATGGGTAGATTTCACCCCAAATGTAAACACTGCTGTGACCCCTTGATGAAACACCTCTTCCTACTGAATTTTAGCCTATATGTGAGAGGATTTCTGGACTGCTGGCACAGTTCCAACGGCATCTTGGTAAGATGGAAACATGCAGTTGTTGAGTTGTTCTTGTTTTGTTGTCTCTGAATCATTTTCTTCCTCTAGATACTGCTAAATCTTTGCTATGGTTTTTGGCTGGCAAAAGCTGTATCGGTCTGGTTTTTATTGTATATTTAATTTTAGAAACATACTCTTGCTTGAGATTGTTTCTGTAAGAGCTGAAGTTGTCTTTCTCTAATATTCTCTAAATTTGGTGGGTGTGTGGCTGTTATGATAATTTTATCTGTTGTATGACCCCATGGGTTTTTCAAAAGGTGGGAGATAAGGTAGACTCTGGGTTGGTTTAATTCAATTTAGGAGGTACTGAAGAAATTATACTCATCCTCTCATTCCAGTGCAAGAAATGCAAATTGAACCTCCTATAGGGATCCCAATTCTACATGAACATCTGAGTGAGACCATCCCTGCCTAAAACTAAGCAGAATACAATGTTGAGAATAGGATTTTGCCCACAAATGGCTTTAAACTTTAACTTCTGAGCCTCAATTTTATCACCTGTGAAAGGAGAAGAGTTTAACCTACCACATCGGTTACTATGAGGTGAGGAAGAGGTAATATCTATAAAGTATCCAGCCAGTGCCCGGAATATAGCCTGTCTTCTAAAATAATCATTATTTAGTTCATAACTAAAACGTCAATAATCCAATCCTTGCTTGAATAAGCAGGATCATAGCTGCCAATGGGAAAAACAAAATCAAAAACATCCTTTTGATCATCTCCAAAGGGGGAAGGGAGAACCTGGAGGTGGGTGAGGGTGACTACCCGATTCAAACCTATAATGATCCGATCAGCAAACATTTATTAAGTGACCACTATGTCCCAAGCATTGTTCTAGGCACTGAGACTACAGCAGTGAACAAATTCTCTCCTTCTTAGGGCAGAAGATGGAACCTCAACAACTTTTTTTTTTTTAAAGATTTTATTTATTTATCTGACAGAGAGAGAGAGAGAAAGAGCACAAGCAGGGAGAGGAAGGCAGAGGGAGGGAGAGGGAGAAGCAGGCTCCCCACTGAGCAGGGAGCCCGATGCAGGGCTCAATCCCAGGACCCTGGGATCATGACCTGAGCCGAAGGCAGACACTTAACCAACTGAGCCACCCAGGCATCCCAACAACTAACTTTTTATGCCACTGTAGAGTTTTGTTTTTATACCTTGCAGCCAAATGTATGTCCAAATGGAAACCCAAATACTGACTGATTATTGTGAATGCCCAGCTATGATCAGCCCACATCTCCACTTCCAGAGCCAGGGCTAACTGGGAGATCTCACTCTGGATTCTAACCACTCTGTTTTCCTTAAGTTTCTTTGTTCGTATAAGGACACTCCTTACTCTGATGCTGTGTTTTGTATTTAATCACTCAATATTGATTAGCCTCCTTCTCCCAGCCTCAAAACATGACTGGTTAAACTGGTTTCCAAACCAAAAGGTGGACGGAGCAATATTATCCAGGTGACTCATCATGGTAAGTCTCAACCCTCACTGTACTGGGATACCCAGATAACCAAGAATATAACACAGGTATTATCTTAACATCTCAGCAAAGAGTGACAAAGGGCAAGGAAACACCAATTAGCAAACACCTACTATAAGCTAGATTCAGTATTTGCAACAGTGCCGAGAATAATCCAAGGGCATTCCAGGCAACACAGGACACTAGCACAAATCTCTGTCCTCACGGAGTTCACATTGGAGTCAAGGGAAGTAAACAAAGTAAACAGACAATAGTTGTATATTCACACACACATATGCATATTAGAGGGTTCAGGGCATGGCAACACCATGAGAAAAACACCGTCAGGAGGGGACATATGAAGCGTTGGATGGCACTTCCCATGTTGGTGGACTTTTGGCCTCAGTGCCATCACCAGGTTCTTTCATCACTGGCATTCTCTGAGACTGCGACATGCTCCATCTGCCTATGGACTGACTCACTGTGAGATGCTCCCCAAAGAAACTCGCTTGTGAATGAATGGCACTCCCACTGGCTTTTAACTCACTTTGCACGTCACTTCTCCTCTTAGTGGCTCCTCGCAGCCTCACTTTCTTCTTTATGGCACTAGTCACAGTTACAGTAGGTATGATTAATCAACTTTCATTTATTTATTTATTTATTTATTTATTTATTTATTTATTTATGTTATGTTAGTCACCATACATCATTAGTTTTTGATGTAGTGATCCACAATTCATTGTTTTCGTACAACTCCCAGTGCTCCATGCAGTACCTGCCCTCCTTAATACCCATCACCAGGCTAACCCATCCCCCACCTCCCCTCCACTCTAACAACCTCAGTTTGTTTCTCAGAGTCCACAGTCTCTCATGGTTCATCTCTCCCTCTGATTTCCCCCCCTTCATTTTTCCCTTCCTTCTCCTAATGTCCTCCATGCTATTCCTTATGTTCCACAAATAAGTGAAACCATATGATAATTGACTTTCTCTGCTTCACTTATTTCACTTAGCATAATCTCCTCCAGTCCCATCCATGTTGATGTAAAATTTGGGTATTCATCCTTTCTGATGGCTGAGTAATATTCCCTTGTATATATGGACCACATCTTTATCCATTTGTCTGTCGAAGGGCATCTTGGCTCTTTCCACAGTTTAGCTATTGCGGACACTGCTGCTATGAACATTGGGGTGCATATGGCCCCTCTCTTCACTACATCTGTGTCTTTGGTGTAAATACCCAGTAGTGCAACTGCTGGGTCATAGGGTAGCTTATTTTTAATTTTCTGAGGCACCTCCACACTGTTTTCCAAAGTGGCTGTACCAACTTGCATTCCCACCAACAGTGTAAGAGGCTTCCCTTTTCTCCACAACCTCTCCAACATTTGTTGTTTCTTGCCATGTGGAATCCATCAAAATCCTAGAGGAGAACATAGGCAGTAACCTCTTTGACATCAGCCACAGCAACTTCTTTCAAGATACATCTCCAAAGGCTAGTGAAACAAAAGCAAAAATGAACTTTTGGGACTTCATCAAGATAAAAAGCTTCTGCACAGCAAAGGAAAGAGTCAACAAAACAAAGAGGCAACCCACAGAATGGGAGAAGATATTTGCAAATAACACTACAATAAAAGGCTGGTATCCAAGATCTATGAAGAACTTCTCAAACTCAACAACCAAAAAACAAATAATCAAGTCAAAAAATGGGCAGAAGACATGAACAGACACTTCTCCAAAGAAGACATACAAATGGCTAACAGACGCATGAAAAAATATTCATCATCATTAGCCATCAGGGAAATTCAAATCAAAACCACATTGAGAGACCATCTTACGCCAGTTACAATGGCAAAAACTGACACGGTAATCATCTTTTATTTAGTTCTGCTACCCCCACTGTCTATTTACGCTCATGATTACTTCAATGGTTAACAGGGTGCTTGGTGCCCAGTACATGCTCAATAAAATTATGGTTGAGTGAATGAGTGAATGAGTGAATGAATGAATGCACTCTATCTCATCTTCACTGCTTCAATTCGAAAGGCACTGGATGTTTTATTTCTTCTTTCAGCATTCTGTCACTGAGCGCTCCACTGGTATTTTCCAAAGACTGCTTTTCAAAATGCATGCTTTCAAACCCAGAGGACCTAGGCACATGTTCATTCATTTTCCAGACAGAGTAAAGTTTTGTTTACATGCCATGGAATGTGTGAGCCAAGGTGGAGGTAATGAATTTGTATGCAGTAAACTATGAAAATGCTTCCTTACAGGGAATGGACTAGCACCTGAGCATGCGCGCACGCACACACACACACACACAAATACAAACTCCCTCTATAATGTATAAAGGAGAAGGTGAGTATAGATGCCAGATTTATGTCCTGCCTCAGGCACTGGCTGTCTTTCTGCAGCCTATAAGCATCTCTCCACAGACCCTTCTACACAGAGTCTATAATCATCAGGGGTTGTCCTGAAAGGCAGATACCTCAGCTTTTGTGGAGACAATGTTGCCCTATGAGAAAAACTGGAAGCATTATATGGCAGGGGATGGCTGGACTACATGGAATCATTACTTATGGAAAGAAATAACAAAAGACTGGCCATTTGGCAACTGCTATCATAAGGGCATCTAGCCCAAATCCTTCTGGCCTATTCAGACATGTATTTATTATTTATACATCTTTTTGAAAATCCTCCATAATGCATGTAATTATCTATATGCCAAATAGTATATACTTATCGTTCCATAATGTGGGTTTGGCCATTCCCAACCAACTCTACAGTGACATTCAGAATCCTGAAGAGCCACTCTGGGTGTTGTTATATTGAGGTATCTGGACTCGGTAGCCCCTAGTTGGCAGCTAGAGTGAAGTTGTGGTATCCCAGGGGCCAGTTTGGGGCAGACAATACCATAGGTCTGCCTCCACCAGCCCTCTTATAAGATAATGCTTCTATTCTCACAGGTGGGTTATAATACAAAAGCAACTGACATAACATCTGGTAGAAAGTATAAGCTCAGACCCTCATTGTTTTCTGACAACAAAGGCAAAAATCAAACAACCATAGAGCTCCCCGCAAATTGCCAGTGCTATCTTTCCCCGCTAATGAGAAAAACAGGGTGACAGGAAAGATAAACCTTTTTCTAGCGCAACTTTTAAGAGGCAATCATTAGAGAGAGCCTTACATAAGGGACATGGGACAATAGGGGGGGAGGGACTCTTCAGTAGCATTTTTACAGAAGATAGAGAAACATGCTTTATCTAGTCATTTCTTATATGGCCCCTCGATAAAAGGAAAGGACAGCCTCTTAAATAGCCACTCTCTGGAGACATTTTTACAGGTGTGAGAGTAATGGTGGTGAGACCTGACTTGATACAGGATTAGTTTACTGATCCTGAAGTGGAGAGGACGAGGCCACACTGCCCATCTCAAATACTGTGTGTCCTCAGCAGGGCTGGTGACAGGAGCTGGTTCATAGTGGTTCCAGACACAGGGTTCAGGTGGGGATCTGGACTCTAAGAATTGGGTTTCTTATGAGCAGTACTCACTCCATGGACGTCATTCTTTTCTCTTTCCCCCTCTGAGCCTTTTAACTCTTCCACCATCACTTTGTCTAAAACTTCTTTGTCTAAACACAAAATTGCTTCTTTTTTTTTTAAGATTTTATTTATTTGAGAGAATGAGATAGAGAGAGAGAGAGAGCATGAGAGGGGGAGGGTCAGAGGGAGAAGCAGACTCCCTGCTGAGCAGGGAGCCCGATGCGGGACTCGATCCCGGCACTCCAGGATCATGACCTGAGCCGAAGGCAGTCGCTTAACCAACTGAGCCACCCAGGCGCCCCAAAACACAAAATTGCTTCTAAATGCATCTCCAGAGAAAGCAAGTCTGCTCTGATGCTGGAGTCTTGCTCCAAAGCCAGTATCCTCCAAGGCCTGACCTGCCTCTGTGTGTGGAGACTGAGCGTTATTTTGGGTTACTGGGCAAAAGAAATCAAGTTTATCATATTCATTATAATCACGGCACCCTCCCCCAAACCGTCACATAGGGAAGTCTGCAAGTGGCTGAGTCTCAGTTGGTCAGATAGTCCTTGAAGTGGGGAACTGTGTCCCCTAAAATGGTATGTTGAAGTCCCAACCTCAGGTACCTATGAAGGTGATCTTATTGGGAAACAGGGTCTTTGCAGATGTAATCAAGTCAAGATGAGTTTGTACTGGATTAAGGTAGACTCTAATGCAATGACCCGTGTCCTTATAAGAAGAAGGAAATTTCAACACAGAGACAACACTGGGAGAATACCATGTGAAGATGGTGCCAAAGACCGGAGTGATGCATCTATAAGTCAAAGAACACCAAGGATTACTTGCAACCGCCAGAAGCTAGAAAGAGGCAAGGAAGGATCCGGTTCTAGAGCCTTCAGAGGAAGCATGGCTTTGCAGATTCCCTGATTTCAGACTTTTAGACTCCAGAACTGAGAAAAAACTCTCCCAAGAGAGTAGGTTTCAGTTATGTTAGGTAAGTTTGTGGTACTTTGTTACAGCAGGCCCAGCAAGCCACAGTCCCTTAAGAGGCCTCGAAGAATAACCAGAGAGATGCATAAATGGGTGAACTAAGTGCATCTGAGATTACAAAGGATTTATTTTTTTCCAAGCCCATGAATATCTGGAGATCTGTGGGATCCCATAAAAATACCTATATTACTAGCAGTGATGTTGTAACCTCACCAAGTGTCTGAGGTCCTGGTGCCCTCAGGTTGGGAGAGCTACACTGTTTCAAGTCTTAGGCTTGCCTCAGAAAGGGCAGCCTCACCATGCTTCACTTCACCAGGACAGAACCAGGACAGCATTACCTACCACTTACCTTTCAAGGGCATCATGAAGATCTGTATCTCTATAATGTCTGTCCAAGAAATTGGAGCCTCGTGGAGGACTGTCACTGGCTAAATATAAAGTATGTTATTATCCCCCCAATCCTTGGCAATTCTTTGTCACTTTCCTTTTGAAAAGAAAATTGTAGTAACCCAAAGCATTTCATTACCACCTGAACTGTCTGTTTGATATAAATTTAGAAACCTAAATTTATATAACCCCACAGCCAAATGCATTAGACTTAGGAGCCCAGGGCACCTGTAATATTGCTATTGCAAAGAATGAATTTTGGCATGTGGTCTTACCTGGCAAGTCAGTCTAAACCAGACTGAATCATCTCTATTTAGAGAGGCCTCTTCAGACTATTTTGTGGGACAGTTTGCCTATATTTGTGTACATTACCTATAACAATTAGCTTATGCCAAGCAGATCTTGGAGACTTAGTGAGAATTATACTACCATCTCTCTGAATATCTGGGATTTCTTCTTTAATGCTGCTATGAAAAGCAAAGTCCTTTCCCTAGGAAAGACATATTTACCCCAGATCGGACCTTCTTGACTGGCTGAGGATGTATGTTGAATGCATGCATGGGAATGCATGGGAAAACCCCATGGATATTGCAAGTAACCCCTTCGACAGCACTTTGGAGGGGAGAGGGAAATCATTTAAGTTAGGTTGTGTTCCTTTCTGTTAGGCTCATGTGTTCATTTTTCCCAATCTCTAATCTCTTAGGAAGGAGATACAGACCTACATGATATCAGTCCTGTGTTTGGCACATGCATTGTATTGGTCTCCTCAAACAAAAAATGGGAAAATAACACCTAGCTCCTGGGACTGCAGTGAGGCTTAAAATAGCTAATTCTGTTAAAGAAGTTAACATGGTTCCTGTCATATGTTTGATGAGTTTGATAAAAGTCAGTTAAAGAGGAAGTAATGGAGGAGAAGAAGAAGAAAGTGGTGGTGGTGGTGGTGGTAGTCATACTAGGCTCTAAGTTAACGTCAGGACACCAATGAGACATGACTAGCAGAAAAGAATGCAGCAGAGGTAGCAAATTGGATTCGGCATTAAAGTATTTCTGTTGAATTCTCTGGACACATCAAGAATATCAGCCAACCGATCAACAAGCCAGCCCGTCACTCTTCCAGCTGGGCCGGCTGTCCTGAGTGGAAGACCAAACAGCATCAGGCCCATGTTGTCTAAGTCATGCTGTAGCTGCCAGACCCTCCAGCCACTGCGGTAGGCAGAAGAATGGCCCCCTCAGTATGTCTATGTCCTCATTCCAGGAACTTGTATGAATGTCACATTATACAACAAAGGGGAATTAAGACAGCCCCTGGAATTAAGGTTGATCACCATCTAATCTCAAAATAGGAAGCATATCCCAGATTATCCAGGAGGGCTCAAGGTAATCACAAAGGTCCTTAAATATGGAAGAGAGAGACATGAAAGTCAATGTCCAAAGTGAGGCAATGTGAGAAAGACTTGGTCAGTAGTTGCTGGCTTTGAAGATGGAAGGGGCCATGAGTCAAGGAATAGGGGTAGCCTCTGGAGGCTGGAAAAGCCAAGGAATGGTTCATCCCCCATCACCTCTATAAAGGAACTCAGTCCTACTGACACTTTGATTTGAGCCCAGTGAGACCCACTTTGGACTTCTGATCTCCAGAACTCTAAGATAATATATCCATGCTGCTTTAAGCCACTAAGTTTGTGGTGAATTTCTTGCAGCGGTCATACATACAACTGAACACTATACCTGTCAGTAATCAGACTGAACTATATACCAGCCAAACCCAACCCCATGGCTGTGTTCCCTCAGTAAACCCAAAAATAGTTTATCAGAGAATGATCCTCTTATATAAGGAAATAGCAGATCTTCTAAGAGGAGTAAAGTTCTTGACTGGGTGAACCCTTGAGGGGCAGAAACTTGTACTCTAGAGCCCCTTTCTCCCTGAAGACTCCCCAGGAGCTCTCCTTTGCCCCTCCTTTGGAGGCTGCTCAAATTGATCTGAGTGGTTCCCTCAGAGCAGATGGGCAATGCGAGCAGGAGGAATGTCCCTGTTGAGTTTGAGCTCCACATATGAGGATTCCAGTTCATGGAAAGGCTCATGGAGAGGTTCACCTTCCTGAGGATTTTGGCAGACATGTGAGGATATCCCCATTAATGTCAAACCCTCATTTCAGATATTAGATAGAATACTTTACAAATGACCATGTAAATGTAGGTATTGTTGGTATTATTGAAGGCCAAAGTACTCTTAAGGGATATTTTTATTATAATAGTAGCAGAGAATGTAGGGGTATGAAGGAGATTATATATTTTATTAATTAGTAAAAATGTATGCTTTTAGTAATACTCTTAATTATTAAAATCTCTGTCTTGGGGGCAAACAGCTAATACAAGGCTATAAAATACCTACATGGCATGACCCTTTTTCTATCTGCAGTATTTCTGCTTTAGAAGTCTATTTCATTTTATACTGGGATTCTATAATTAATAGTGACTTTGACTTCAAGGGAACATTTTAGAATATTAAGAACAGGGTTGGTCTTAAGGGAAATTCGGGATAAGTTATTTACACAGAAACAAACCCAACACTAAATCTTTCTGAATACTTTCAGATCCTCTCCCTTCCCCCCATCCCTCACCCCTTATCCCAACCCCACCCCATCCCATGGCATTTGCAAACTTTATAGTGACTATTATAAAGTTTTTGAGAGGTCTATACACAATGCCATAATAACATGCCATTTGAATAAATCAACAGATAGTAAGAAACTATAACTGTGCCAAGTCCTACCCAGCTGTCCCTGGGCTGAGGAGATGAGTATCTAGGACCACTTCTAACCACCTGAGGCATGTCACACCTTGGTTGGGAAGGTCTGGGATAAACAGTAAAAGGTAAGACAATAGAAAGGTAGCATGGCATAGTAGTTAACCATAGATGGTTTGAGAGTCCCATCCCATCTGTGCCATTTCTAGCTCTGTGGACAAGTTACTTACCACTCTGTACCTCAGTATTATTACTTATAAAACAAGGATGAGAGTAACAGCATTTACTTATTGAATTATTATGAGAGTTATAATTGTAAAATACTTAGAGCAATGCCCGGGGTATAGTGAGTCCTCAGTGAATGCTTACAATCAAAATGCCTGGGTTCAAGTCATAATATGCTGACCCTATCCTTCAGCAGACTGCTTTGCCTCTCCAGGCCCTAAGCTCATTGTCTGTAAGTGAACAAATATGTGTAAAGCTGTCTCCTTGTTAGAGCGCTCCATCTCAGTTCTTCGGGGAGAGTCATATGATGTGTGTTTTCCTAGCACCCACCCCATTTTCTCTAAAAGGTTCTGGAAAGTCTGTCAGTTTGATGATAATTGTACTGTCATCTAAATATCTTCGGCACTTTAATGTCCAATGAGAATCTGGTGACCAGGAAGTCATGGTTGCCCTTGGTGAGAGTTGTTTTGGAGAGTGGTAGGGACAGAAGCCAAGTGCAGACAGTCTCAAAATGAAGGCGCAGAACTGCAGATGGTGAATCTAGATTCCAGACCCATACCATCTCTGAGGATTGGGGTAGAGACGTAAAGGAGGAAAGCAAGACACAAGCTAGAGAAGAACGTGGTTGAAGGAGAAGTGAGGTTTGTGTGTTTGCTAAGATAGAGATAGATGCAAAGCAAGGCATCAAGACAAAGTATGAGGCTCAGAAACAGGAGAGGAATTGAGTGGTTGATGGAGCGAGATGCCAGAAGTTGGAGAGCAAGTCCAGGATCTCAGATCCTCTTACTAGGATTCAGTGGATTCTATATTGGCAACTGGATGACTTAATTGAGCTGATTTCATTGATGCCCACAAAAGACATAAGCCCATGTGAAAGTCTAGGCTATCCCCAGTTGATTTCTGTACTGCAGTTGGTGAAGAAATAAAAGGAAAATGATAGAGATTGATTTCAGGCTTCAGGAGGCCTGGCTGGCACTGATCATGAGTTGATACTATAATTACTCTGGGAGTCCTTGGGCCAGAGTCTCTGTAACTGACTTCTGAGTAATCTTACAGGACTGTCACTCCCCCCAGGGCTTAAGCCATCCCACCACCTTCAGGAAGCATACTCACCAGGCCCATCTGCAATCCCTGGAAGCCTGCAAGTCTCTTAATGGAGCATCTTTAAGAAGGATTTGATTAACAGGCACTACCTCTACAAATATTGATTCCAAGATTGTTCTTTGGACTGTAGATCCCCTGGTGTCCCAATTTCTTTGGAGTCTCTCCAGCTCACTGTGTCACCAGAGAGAACTGAGTCCTGTCACTCAGTCTTGAACTTGGCAAATGATGTTCCAGTGTTGCTCACTGCTGCCTTTTCAAAACCCTTCCTATACCCACTTATCTTCATGGCCTGGATGGATAAGAGATCCATTCCTTCATTGATTTATTCACCCATGAAGTATGTGCCAGGCACTGTGCTGGGCACTAGAGACTCATAGATGAAGAAGACACGGAATCCTCAAGGAGCTCAATGTCCAATGATCACTCCTCCCGGAGGAACAGCTATCCAGACCCGACAATTCCCCAAAGCTCACCATTGTCTCCTTGCCTTTCACATGCTTTTCTCTCTGCTGGGAAACTCCTTCAAGTCCTTGGGTAACCTCATCATGAGGAAGTCTTTGACTTTACCTCCTCTCCCCCCAGGTTTATAACCCTGTCCCTATATTGGTTAGTTTATTTTATGTTGCAAATAATAGAAAAACAGATATAGCTAATTTGAATAGTGAATAAATGATTTGGTTCATATCCTCAGAAGACCAGAGGTAAAGGAGACCTCCTGGTTGCCTGAATCCAGTGCTTTGGGCTAGTTCTTTGTTAGTCATTCAGCTCTGTTCTTCTCTATGTACTGAGTTCATTTTCAGGCTTAAGGAAGCAAAATGGTTGCAGTATTTTTCAAAGATCAGAGAGAGTAGGAAGATACTCTCCAAATTTTCCAACACATTTTCCCTTACATATCAATGACCTGAAATGGACCGTGACGCCATGACACTATATCAATCCTCATGGCCAGAAGACAGCCAAGTATTCATCGATTTAGGCCTAAGCAGCTCACACCAATTATTGTGGTAGGCCAATAAGATTTTCCTGATTAATTAGGCAAATCAGAGGCTATTCCTGGAACTGAGAATGAAGGCAATCCTGAAAATTTCACAGCTGCCTTATAAAGGGAGGAATGCAGAAGGGATGTCAGCTGATCACTGGCTGATGACATTGCACATGATGATGGGAATATTCAGTATTGCTTTGACCTTGACATGAGTGGAAAACACCTATCACTTCTGGATGCAAACTCTCCACAGGATTCAGGCTCCAGACTGGTCAGAGGGCCTCAGGATGCCAGACCTGCCCTCGGGATATTCCCTTCCCTTGCACCCTCCCATTCAAAAAGATATCTGGGATATTCGTTTCAAGCACTGCTAATAGGCAAACCCAGAACATAACTGAATTATCTGCAAGCTGTTCTATTTGTCTGCTGGTAGACTGGCCTCTGATGATGGAAAGAAATACTTTCCACATCGCCTCAGCTGGAAAGCTCCATTTTCATCTGTGTCACATGCTATTTTTCATAGGACAAGGAGACAATGTCAGAATTGTCCCACATCCCTTGACTTATTTTGTGTAAATGTTAAAGGAAAGCCTCCTTCCTGGAAGGCAACATTTTCTCATTATAGATGGTTAAAGCCAAGATTATGGGATATCTTAAAAAGAATCTGTGGGCAATAAGACAGCACAAGACTCTGGGTGTGCAGTCCAGCTTCACCAATGGCCTAGAGGTCCATTCACCAATGGAGGGAAAGGAGAAGGAACTCTATAGCGTGGAACAGAGGATTCCCAGGGAATGACTTGTGCCTCGGCTCATTTCCTGAAGTAACATCATCTGCTTTGCTCCTAAAAGGGGCCCCATGTGGGAAAAAGCCTTCAAGCTGTGGTGATTAAAATACAGCCCCAGATTATCAGAACAGGAGGGGCTTTTGAAAAAAACCAAAGCCAAGCAAAGTTAGTCAGCTCCTCCAAGATGATTTCTGTAGGGAAATAAGTTTGGAGGAGTCAGAGATGAAAAAACCAGAAATGTGATCTGGCAGAGCCAGAACACAATTGTGGGCCAGGCCTTTGAACCTTGGGGTTGGCACCAAGAATGGATAATGATACTCGAACAACAGGTGGCTGAAGGTGATTTCAGAGAGAGTCAGAAATCTTAGGCTCAGAAACAAAGCCAATTCCAGAACCAAGGTGGGTGGCAGGAATCTGAGGCATTTTGCCAAGCAGCCTTGCTGGGTGTTTCTGTCTGCTTATCTCCTGTCTCAGCTCTAGCAATGCAGGTTTCTTCAGGGTATTTTGTATTTACAGTCCTGAAAGAGTCCACCTAGAATACTGGGGGCAGGGAGGTGGTAAGAGGAGATCATACAGGTCACTGAGAGCTTATTTTGTGCCTGGCACCATGCTGCTTACTGTGTGTTCCTGTGCCCCCTCCCCTCCCTCCTCCTACACACACACACACCTTCATTCATTATGTTGGTTCCCTTGTCCCCGAGTCTGTCTGGGGGTCTGTATCATCATCCCAAATCTCCTGGGCTCTTCTTAGCAAAAGGAGCTAAAAGAATGATCCTCCCCGACTGTCTCACTGAGGAAAGGTGGCCATGGTCTTCATCACTCAGAAAGGCCAGGACTGATATTTCTCCCTCAGTCACTTCAAGAACAGTTCTGAGCATCTGCTATGTACAAGTACTCTGTCAGATTGGGGTCACAGGGACTGGGTACAAAAGTGTTTATCAAGGAGCAAGGAATAAATAAGCTATGTGCCTACTCAACTCCAACATGTGAAAAAAAAAAAAAAAACCCACCATGATACTTGCCTTAAAATTAGCTTTGAGGATACCAAAGAGGGGGCGACAGTACATCTGACTTTTAAGAAAAGGAGGTATTTGGGCTGCGCCTTTAAGGCTACGCGGGAAACTGACTGAACCCCTAGAGGCTGCGGGAAGAACTTACTGAGCAGCGTGCCTGCCTGCCCCTGTCAGGCGTGGACCTCCAGGAGAATGCTGGAAAGGCAGGAGACACTCTGCCCTCAGAGAACTCAGGCATTCACCGTGCCTGCATTTTACACCTGGCTCCAGAAACTCCTCAGCAAAAACCAGAGCAAGTGTCTTTGCCTTGTTGGTTGCTAACGTGTGCAGCCAGACCACCCATCAGCAGGAAACCCCTGAAGGTCCCCTGTTCCACTGGACTCCACTCATCTTTATAGGCTTCCCTCGACCATCTGGCCAACCCTGGGGTAAGCAGTGCTTTGGGTACTTCCTTCAACCTGCACCACCTCTGAACAATGAGCAGGATGCATCTTCTGTCCTCACTGCAAACCCTTGTTTCAGCCCCTGCGGGCCCCTCCCACAGTTCCCTAGCTCCACTCCCCACCCCGGCTCTCCACTCTGGCAGCCATGCTTCCTACAGCAGCTAGAAGAGTGACCGACCTGAAAATCAGTCCTGGCCATGTCATTCCCCAACTGAAGGCCCTTTCAGGACTCCCTGTTGGACACAAATAACTCATGAACACGTTCAGTGTGTTCTGATAGAGGGAGCACAGAAGTGGAACATCCAAACGGGCTGGAAGTCCCAGAGAATTTCCAGTCAAATCAATGCCTGGTCTGAACAGTAGAGAATGATGGGGAAAAGATCAGCGAGGCAAAGGGCAACCGGGATGGGTGTTCTAAACAGGAAACTGCAGGAGAAGGGACATGGGGCTGGGGAGCACCCAATTCAGGAACTCCATGCACCCAGAAACACTGTAGCTGGAGCTACCGGGGGATGGTGAGCACCTCCGTCGGAAGCAAGGTTCCTGCACTGTTAACATCACAAGAGTCCAAGACTGCTGTGCTTACATCTCAGGCCCGACTGCTGCAGCCCTGCTCTGGCAAGTGTGGCCTGCATCTCCCTAGGCCTCCCATCCCCAGCTGCCTCCTGACCTCACATTCTTTGAATGTGGGATTCTCAGAATCATATTCTTGCCCTGCTTCAATGAGATCTGACCCCACAGTGTTTCTATCTCCTGTCTCTGGCCTTTTCTGTATTTGATTACACACTCCTCGGAGGTGGAGGCGGAGGGAAGGCCTTCCTTGAAGACGAGAGCATTCGCTGTACAGAAAGCGGAATAAAGTCCTATTTTTTGGTACACACAGGCCGGCGAAAAACACTTCTAAGAGCCCGAGGCAGAAGTGTCTATGATTCATGGAGTAATGTCAGAGCCCATCATAGGAGCCTCCCAGGAAAAGAATTGTAAGGGAACTTGAGCTCCAGGAACAATTGTTCTATAATGGGTTTCAGCACTCAATGCCATGGGCTTTCAAGATTCAGAAGAAAAGATTAAACCCCAAGGGTACAGGAAAACAGTCTCTATCTATTTGTCAGGGAGAATAGGCCCGCCTCCACCTCCCGCAGCCCCCACACACACCAGCTTTCAAGAATGACCTCTACCCAGGCTTGGCAGGGCCTTTGTTAAAGTTCAGTCCAGCCACTGTCTTGGGGTTTCTGTGAACCAAGTGCACTTCATGCATTTCAGCGGACTTTTTGTAAAGCTCCTACTTGTGCAGGGAACTAAGCTAGGGGCTGAGGAGACAGGAATGGATGACACCCATTTGAACACCTTAGGAGTTCAAATCCTAATCGCAAGAGCCAGAGTCAGACATACCATTAACGTTAAGAAGAATGGTTTCTGAAAGAAGGTTAAATCCATTGTGAGGGAAACAGCATCCATTCCCCGCCCCAGGCCACACGGAAGGCTGGAATCCAGTTCATACCTCCTCCAGGGGTCCCAACCTCCCCGTCCAGCGTGGGGACTCGGGGTGGGCATTCAGAGCCTGGGATTTCTCCCTGGGGAAGAGAACACAGTTCTGTGGGAGTGAGTTCCGAATGCACAGAGAATGAGGTGCAAAGACCCTGTTGCAGGTCACTGAAGTCTCCCTGTTCACTGTTTAAAACCCAAAGCCTTAGAGTCCCTGGGTGGCGCAGTTGGTTGGGTGTCCAACTCATGGTTTCTGCTCAGGTCATGATCTCAGGGTCCTAGGATCGAGCCCCATATCAGGCTCCATGTTCAGTGCAGAGTCTGCTTGAGGTTCTCTCTCCCTCTCCCTCTGCCCCTCCCACTTGTGCTGTCCCTCTCCCCGCCTCCCCAAATAAACAAATCTCAAAAAAACAAAACAAAAAAACAAAAAAACCTTTTGGAAGAAGCTCTATCTCAGTCTTTCTAACTATACAATCCTAAAGACCAGGCCAGGATCACCACCACCACCACTTTATAAATGAGGAATCTGGAGGCTCAGAGAGAGAAATGTACCCAAGTTCACACAGCAAGCATGCTGGAGCCAGAGGATGACCTGGGCCTGTTGGCAGTACCCCATGGCTGTTTCCCTGGCTGATCCTGGAGCTGTCCTACATGGCACGTTTTATTCCCAGGGACAGGACCAGGAACACAGTAGGCACTCAGGATGTGGTAGCTGGTCCCAGAATACCAGACAAAGTAAGAAATTTGAAACTTAGCAAAGTGTGACATGCCTAAGGCCACAAAGCTAAGCAATGACAGATGCAGGTTTTCTGAGTTCAGGTCGGTTTCCAGCCCACTGGACCTTCCCAGACACACAGGCACAGCCTTCCAGGGCTGCTGTGAAATCAGATGTCACCAGCGTCGGTGGTGTTTCTCTGTTCCCTGATAGGTACTCTTCCAGCATGGAAAGGAAATGGTCTCCCCATCGTTAATGAAGCATCGGTTAGAGAAGATTGTCAACACTTCCCAGTGCCAAAAGCAGAATCTCAGAGCATCTGGCAGGGAAAGGAGAGGCTTGGTTGATTTCCTTAAAGACTGAGGTCCCAGGTCCAGAAACACTCGGTTGTCCGCACACCTTGCATTGCTGCACCTTTGGTATGCAGCACTTCCAGCCCTCCCTCACAACAACGACAACCAGTCACTGCTCAGCATTCCTGACACCCTTTCTATGTGTTGGGTGCTTGACCAGGTGCTGGAGATACAAAGATAAACAACTACAGGCCCCACCTAACAATCCTCAAATACAGTCAGTCGTAGCCTTGCCACCCACAGCTGGTTGATGAGTTCCTTAAGAACAGTTATAGCATGCCCCTCCCTCCCTGGATGTCCTCAGGGCCAGGTACCATCCTGGACACAGAGCAGTGGATTCAAGAACCTCGGTGTTTGCAAGCCCCACGTTCTCCAACAGGAGAGGGCGCTATTCTCCTCCCTTACTCAGCAGGACAGAAGGCAGGACATTGACCATGGCTGGACCTGGGAGTCATCAACAATAAAATGGAAACTGTGAGGCCAGGCCAGAAATACAAGCTCCCTGAGCCCTGTTAGACTGCAAGCTTCTCTGGAGAGTTTCTTCATTTTTTTAATCTTAAAAAGAAAAATTTACCAAGATCTGATACATACCGAGCAATCTACTAGGTACATTTATATCCATTGTTTTATTTAACCTTCAAAACCCTTTGCTAAGATAGACAGGAATATTCTGGTTTTATAGATGTGAAATAAAGGCTGAAAGAGAGCCAGTGAGCTGATGAATGTTCTAACCTAGGGCTTTAGGCCTTAGTGCAACATTCACTGCGTTGCATTTGGACAAACGCCCCCTCCCCTGAAATACATGTGCACATGCACCCACAGATTAGCCCCGGACCTAGCAATTCCTGGGGAATCAATCCTACCTAAGGATTAATGGTGGATACTGAACTTTCTGCAGATTCCCACATTTTATGGAAAGCCTACTATACACGCACCAGGGCTAGGAGAGCCAAGTGGTTAAGGCAGAGAATTTGGAGGCAGGTCGTTTCCATCTATCCTTCACCGAATTACCAACTTCCTTGTTCATAAAATGGAACAACAACGACACCTACTTCACAGAGTTGTGATAAAAGTAAACAGCAATGTCCACAATAGCCAAACTGTGGAAAGAACCAAGATGTCCATTAACAGATGAATGGATAAAGAAGATGTGGTGTATATATACAAGGGAATATTATGCAGCCATCAAAAGGAATGAAATCTTGCCATTTGCAACAACGTGGATGGAACTAGAGGGTATTGTGCTAAGTGAAATAAGTCAATCAGAGAAAGACAAGTATCATATGATCTCACTGATATGAGGAATTTGAGAAACAAGACAGAGGATCATAGGGGAAGGCAGGGAAAAATGAAACAAGACGAAACCAGAGAGACTGGTAAAACCCCTAAGAGACTCTTAATCTCAGGAAACAAACTGAGGGTTGCTGGAGTGGTGGGGGGTGGGAGGGATGGGGTGGCTGGGTGATAGCCATTGGGGAGGGTATGTGCTATGGTGAGTGCTGTGAATTGTGTAAGACTGATCAATCACAGACCTGTACCTCTGAAACAAATAATACATTATATGTTAATAAAAAAGTAATAAAAATAAGTAAATGAATTAAAACAGATCAACCTAAGGGATGGAGCCTGGGGCGTAAGTGGACTCACTGGCAGACAGCAAACACTAAGCAACACTTTGCACACATCAGCTCTACTTCATCCGACAGCCCTATAGAGTAAGTAGCACCCCGCCCCCACATATCTTAGGTGAGAAAGCTAACACTCTAAAAGCTTAAATCATTTGTCAAAGGTTAAACAACTGGAAGAAAAGGGGAGGAACATTCTGACCTGGTCTATGCTAGAGAACCACAATCCCAAAGAATCCAGGGAAGACGTGTGCCTGCGTTCTGCTTACCCACAGACGAGGACAGGATGTTTGTGTGATCACACGTGAGCAAGAGCCCTGACCCGTCTCAGACTAAAACCTCCACCAAGAGGTTTGTGCTGATATCTACTTCCCACATATTTTCTCTTCAGATATTTCATGCTCTTGAAGCTTCTTTTGCAAGTCTGAGCAAAAGAAAACACCATTCTGCTAGCCCTAACAGAAGAGAGACTCAGGAAGAAATTCCCATGAGTCTCTGCTTCTCTGTGATTTTTTTTTTTCTTGAAAGCCTCAGAGAGTTTGGTTAACTTGGCTCAAAAATGCTCCCAATGTTCATCCCCATGTTAACACTCTCTCCAATCATCTGGTATTTATTCTTCATTAGCAATAAAAGAGTCAGCAAGCCCCATTCGGCATGCTTACCTGAACATCTGGAACTAAAAGCATGTCAAATGCATTCATTTTAATGTGCACATTTCAAATTACGGATTTATGGTTACCTATCTTGTAATGCCTCAAGAGTTTCAAGCTGGTCCTCACCAAACAAAAACAAAAACAAAAAAACAACCTCTGGAAATTGTTTTCAAACACCAGCTACTTTCCTCCTGCTACATCATCATCCTCATCATCTCATCATCAAAATAATGGCTATAGAAGACCAAACCCGACTAGTTCTCTTTTTTACTGAGGTATAATTAACATGCAATAAAATTTACCTTTTGAAATATACAAGTGAATAAGTACTGATCAATATAGCAAACATTTTCACCCCAAAACATTCTTCTATGCCCCTCTGCAGTAATCATCCTCCTCCCCAACTCTCTGACCCTGACAATCACTGATCTAGAGTTTTGCCACTTCTAGAATATCATATTAATGCAATCCCACTGTATGTGGCCTTTTCTGTGGCTTCTTTCACTTAGCAGATGCTTCTGAAATCCATCTTTGCTAGACCTACTTGTTCTTAACCTTCCCTGGGCTTCCAAATATCCTGGAGCAATTAGAATTATTTAGATGTGTAGGGGCGCCTGGATGGCTCAGTCGGTTAAGCATCAGACTCTTGATTTCAGCTCAGGTCATGATCTCAGGGTCCTGAGATGGAGCCCCACATCGAGCTCCTCACTCAGCTGGGAGTCTGCTGAAGATTCTCTCTCTCCCTTGCTCCTGCCCCTCCCCCTACACATGCACTCTTTCTCTCTCTCTCTCAAATAAATAAATCTTTGAAAAAATAAAATAAAATAATTCAGATGTATAGCCTCACCCCCCAGAGAACCACACTTATTCTGTCTGGGGTGAGAGGCAGTTTTATTTTATAAGCTCCCTAGGGATTCTAACAAGCATCCAGGTTTGAGGACGGCCAGCCTTTACCATATCCCATTGCTTTATGCATAAACGCCAATCCTCACCATGAACTTGAGAGGTGCTGCCCCATTTTATAAGTGAGGAAAACAAGGTTTGGGAAGGAAGTTAAGAATCTTGCCCAAGATCACACAACAGTGGTGGGAAAAGTGTGATTCAAACTTGAGTCTGTCTTTTCCAGCCCACGCGCCTTCTTCATCACCACAGGCTATGGAGAAAATCTCCCACTGTGACAAAGAATCAGTTCTTGCACTCAAAGGAGGCCATGGAAAATTTTTACTTTAAAAAAACCAGCTCCTGTTATTTGGCTGGAGGTGGGTGGCAAGCATCTAAACAATTTTCAGAGTGTGATAACTATACTTCATGCTTTGACAGTATAAAAATGGCTGAGCAGAAATTTACCAAACTTTCAGGAAGAAAAAAAGAAATCACCTTCGGCTCAGAACAAGCTTGATAAATTCCAACCCGAAGGGTGAGCTGAAGATGACCACAGGTTCCTGAGACCCAGATTCTAATAAAAACAACTCTGTGATGATAACTCTAGGAAAGGTGGTGCTGGTGTACAAGCAGGCTGGTCTTGGAGGTCAGGCCGGTTGAAAGAAAAATGAAAAGCTCCCTCCAGCCTTTGGTTTCTATATATACACTATTACCCAGGCTTGTCTGGGTAGAATACTGAGAGAATACTGAGTGTCATAGACATTTAGAGTGAAGAGCAATCTTTCTCTAGTTCGCTAACAGCCTAGGAACCATAGTTTCCAAAGCACCTTATTCAAATTCTTTGAAATTAGAAACCCTTTACACTTTAACAACCTTTACACTAGTGCATGGTCAGTGCAAGGCTAGGCACTGAGAATGCACTTGTAAGTTTGGCTTTTCTGTATGTGATACTACCAGCATTTTTTTTTTTTTTTTTAACAAGAGGAACATCAACAAATGTCTGTTTCAATAGGTGATCAGTCCCATCCTGACGGATTCATTCATGGTTGTGGTATGTCCACACATCCTATAAGAATCCTGAAGATGAGGGGCGCCTGGGTGGCTCAGTTGGTTAAGCGACTGCCTTCGGCACAGGTCATGATCCTGGAGTCCCGGGATCGAGTCCCACATCGGGCTCCCTGCTCAGCGGGGGTTCTGCTTCTCCCTCTGACCCTCTCTCCTCTCGTGCTCTCTGTCTCTCATTCTCTGTCTCAAATAAATAAATAAAATCTTAAAAAAAAAAAAAGAAAAGAATCCTGAAGATGAGTCGGTGGGGACAGCAGGAGCTCAGATGTGATTGCATCTGTGAATGTCCAAGGACAACCAAGGAGAAAGAACTGTGCTTCCCAGCCCCACCCCCTCCTCAGAAGCCACTCAAGGGCTATGAAAAGTCTGTCTCCATGGACCTTCCCCCAGAGATGGTGTTCAGTGGGAGCTGGATGGGACTGTGCAGCGGTTTCCTAGGACAGATATAACAAAGTACCACAAACCAGTTGGCTTAAACAACAGAAATTCATCATCTCACAGTTGTGGAGACTGTAAGTCCAAGGTCAAGGTGTTGGTAGGGTTGGTTGCTTCTAAGACCTGTGAGGAAGAGTGCATTCCAGGACTCTCTCCTGGATTCTAGTGGTTTGCTGGCAATCTTTGGCATTCCCTGGCTGTAGACGCATCACCCCAATCTGTGCCTTCATCTTCATATGACAGTCTCCCTGTGTGTACACCTCTGTTTCCAAATTTCTTTTTTTGAATAAGGACACCCATCTTATTGGAACAGAGACCCACCCTAATCCAGCACGATCCCATCCTAACTTAACCAACTACTTCTGCAATGACTTTATTTCCAAATAATGTTACATCTGAGACACTAGGGATAGAAATTTCAACATAGGAATTGTGGGGGCGGGAGGGGGGACAATTCAACCCATAACTGGATGGAAATGTCCTTCCAACCAATTGCCCAGGTGAGCTTATCAGCCTTGTTAGGAAACCACCAACTTACAGTGGAGGCATCACTCTTCAGCAAACCCATACCCTTCACAGGAAAAACATGAAACACACACACACACCTTCTTTTACCCGCTTTCCCCCCAAATACCTCATCTTTGCTTTCCTGAACCCACTTGTCTCAGACCAAAGGCGAAAGAAGAGATTTAAGAGGTAGCAGGGTGGGTCTATGGAAGGTTATTATAAAACATACTCAACTGGGCATCAAGGACTATCTTTGCTACCTCTCCTCTGGTGACTACACTAGGAGCCAGAGATTATTTTTATCAAGACAGTGTCTCATATTAGATGATGTTCAAGATCAGCAAAAGTTTGCTCTTATCTCTAAAGATGTTTGCTATTCCAAACACCAAATAAAATTGGACATCAGTAAATAACATGTTCTTCTCTGTGACAAATTCAAAGAAATGGTATCGCTCCTTCAGCCACTTGACTTACATTCAATTTTCTTGGAAAAGAACACGGGCAAAACTGAAGCATATATTGTGTTCGTGTAGAATAGCATAGTCGTGTCATGAACTTGATGACCAAGAAGGAGAAAAAGAAAAAAATATTTACACTATTTCTAAGAGTACCATAAACATGTACTCCAAACGAAAAGCAGGTTGTTTTTTTTTTTAATTTAAAGTTAAGTTTCTAGCCAAGAAGAAACATAAAAGAATATCTACAAATTAGAGAGTCTTCAATACATTTTCTATGTTACAGAACCTTGTGTTTTGCCCAAAAGGGTAGTTACCTGTGTGGGCGGCCATGTGGAACTCTGGTCTGCACATAAGCCAGAGTAATCACTGAAACAGCGAATAAATGCACGCCACTCTCCTGGGCAATGCCCTCCAAATTTCCAATCCACTAGGAACAGAGCCCAAAGCCCTTGCTGAGCCTGGCCTCTGCCTGCCTCACCAAGCCCCTCTGGTGCCACTCCTGCCCTTACTCACTGTCCTCTAGCTGCCACACACCATCCTCCTGCTCCTCAGACCATCGAGAGAGCCCCAGTCTCCAGCTGCCGTGCTTGCCCTGCCGCGGCAACGCCCTGGGCAGCCTCATCCAATCCTCAGGTCTTGGCACAAATATCACCACCCCTGAGGGCCCATCCGCAGCTCTTCACTCTCCTACCCTGCTGGTTTTCTTCATGGCACTTATACAACTCACCAGGATCTAGTTCAAGGGTTGTGTCCTGGTTGACTCTGCCTCCTCTCTGTAGAACGTAAGGACTATGAAGACAGGGACAGTGTCAGCCTCGTCTCCTGATGTACCTAGACCGGACCCTTGCACTGCTGAATGAATAAACGAATGGATGAATAAATTCCCCCTTACCTTAAAGACAGAACTCCAACAAATATTCTAACATGTTATCATGATATAAGCATCCTAACCTTTAAAGACTCTAATTTATAATTCTGGCTAAACACTCTGGTTTGCCATCACTGCTTAAATAGGAAGTTTTTGTAAAATCCACAAACGTCCTAGTGATCTTCTCTTTTGCAATCTCTGCAGACTTGGTCTCTCCCTGCCATGCGGTGAGGAAGAAGAAGGGAACAAGGACACAGAAGAAGAAGAGACCCAGAGCAGCTTCTTGATACACTGTGACATGTAGGTAGAATGGATGGAGCTGAGAGTAGGGGGCATCTGAAGGCAGGGAAGCTCTGCAGTAACCCAGGGAAGGGACTGATGAGGGGTCAGGACAGGGCACCGAGGATAAGGAAGTATGGAGACATGCCAGTGAAACCACAGGTATATCAATATAGGACAGGAGCCTTGCTGGATTGGGTAAGGAGGGAACTGCAAAAATAGGGCCCTTAAGAGGACAACAGCAGAGCTTTGGGGGCTCTCTTGTGCTGATTACAAAAATCCTGATCATGGAAGACTAAACTGTCCTCACAGAAGGAATCCAGCAAACGCCTCTTCAAGAGCAACCCTCAACCTTTTCCCAGTACCCTCACCAAGGCCAGGACTTCAGCAAGGCAAGAGAGGTGCCTAGGGCATAAACTTTCAGGAGAGACTCACTGTAGGTGCAGGTCAGGAGCCTCTCTTGCCTCACTGCAGTGCCAGCCCCAGCACACAAGATGGAGATCCTAAAGTCAAGTCCACTTCATTTGGATCTCCTTCCACATTGCATACGCAGCTGGCTTATGCTGTACCTTGGGCCAGACTGTAAAGGGAACAGAGATGAATGAGAACCACAGTCTGAACTGACAAGCTTACAATCTAATAAGGGATATGATGCAATCAGCTTAATAACTGGAGACCATGATAAGTTCTTGAACAAAACGGTCAAGAGAATATGGGAATTGTGTAGAGAAGAAAGTGCTCCATGGGGTTTGGAGGGACTTCTGGTAGGATGTCACTGTTGGGAGAAACCCTGAGAGAGGAGTAAGAATCTGACAGGTGAAGGCGGGAAGTTGAAAGATCCCCAGCCGGAAGAGAAATGTGAGCAAAGACAGGGTGTGAAAAGACAGGGTGTAAGGCAACATTATGTACAGAGTCTGAAGGAAAAGTTTTAATGGCATTTTGTTCTTAGCCTGTGAGAGTCTGGGTGTCATCAAAGCCAACCCAGCTCTTCAAAGCTGACATTTTTCCTGTCATTTTCTTTCTAATTAGTATAGGAGCTAAGCTCTGAAACCTTCATTTTACTCGTATGCCTGCGTTAATGACAGGATAGGCTATTAGCTGATAAAAAAGGCAATTCTCTTGCACATAGACCAGTTAAACTGTGCTCGGGGTTAATTCCTTCATCATACACTAAAGAAGAGTTTCCTCATCCAGACCTAATGAGACTCTGCAAAGAAAGGTAACAGGCATCGCCACGCAGGCCAGGGGATTAAATGCACTAATTAAAATGCAATGTTGCCCAAGCCACCCAGTTTCCAAAGATCAGCAATGCCAAGAAGTCAATGAGGCTAAAAGTTCAAATTGGCAAACAGAGTGAGAAGCGGGGATCCCAGGCGGGAGGCCCAGCAGAACACCACCAACCAGCCAGGCAGTTCCCACTCAGAGACACGACATGCTTTCTTGAGGCTGCATGTAACTCATAATAACATAATTTTATTCTTAGAAGCAATTTCCATTACCGGCCCTCTTTATTATCACATTATTTTCTCAATAGCAGCAATAAACACACTAAACTCTCCCTGTTTGCTCACATGTTTATTACTGCTCACAGTCGTCAAGAAAGGGGAAGCTGTGAAGAACGTGCTCATTATCAAGGCACCCCTGTGCCACTGGTCCTCGGAAGCCCATCTCTGCGGCCTGGGAGGCGGCCAGGAGCCTGAGGCCTGCAAAGGGGCCGGGGCAAGCCAGAAAGGAACTTGGCAGGGGTGCCCAAGCTGATCAGGTCAAGGCTTGACCACCTAAGAACTTTTTCGTATCTCGACATATGCTTCTGACCAAATAGAAAAGTTGTAAATAAATACCACAAGCAAATGTCTGAGCACTCAGAAGAATGTTTTTCAAAGTGTAGGTCATGGCCCTTCAGTGGATTATGAAACATGTTTGATGGGTCATGACCAGCATTTTTGAATAAGATAGAAACTAGAATGTACGGCAGTAGAGTATTAGTGAAAACAAACAAACAAACTTTGGATTTCATGTGCATTAGGGACACAAGCATGCATGTGTGGGTGCACGCACTGAACCATGATGACTTCTCACCACGGATCGATGTCAAAATGTTTGATGTACACAACAGATGATTCAGACCTTCAAAGACAATGGCAGAGTCATGAACGAGAACAGTTAGCTTTAGAGCTGGAGAGAGCTGGGTTTGAATCCCGGCCTTCCCACTTAGTAGCTGTGTGACTTTGGGCCTATCAATTCTAACTTCAGCTCTGCCATCTGCCAATGAGAATAAAACACCTGCTTCATCAGGGCTATTGAGGGAATATGGCGGCTGATGTGCACAGTGGGGAGAGCGTTGGGCCTGAAACTGGAACCCCTGGGTCGTCCGCTCGGCTCTGTGATTTAGCAACCATGACTGAGCAGGGCACTTTCCCTCTCTTGGCTTCAATCTCATCATCTGTAACCTGTGCATAATGACATCCAGCTCACGGGTCTGTTGTGGGGATTAATGAGATTAAAAAATGTGAATGTGCTTTGTGAATGGGAAAGTGCTATAAAATGTGAGGGCTCGTTATTTCTAACTACTGCTGTTTGGCGGAGGGAATGCTGTTCCTCGGGGACACCAGCAGTCCCACCCCAGAAGCCACTGGCTGAGGACACAGCCTGGGTATAGCCCAGGCCCCTAAAGTGGGAGCATGACATGAGTGACAGGGCCTCAGACAGAAAACCAGAGTCTGGAAAACTCCTTCAGCTTTGCTCTCTCCTGTAAAGACTTTAAGGAGTTTGGACATGCTTCACTGTACTTCTGTCGACCGGGGAAAAGGCTTTTCCAGAGGAGGTAAAGTGGAAGGTAGGCAGAGAGACAGCCTATAGGAGACTCCATTTTAAATGCATCCCATTATCCAATTACAAATTATTCTCTCTGCTGATTGCAGCCTTTTAAAAATATGCCAGGTTTGTTTCCACTTAGCCATTCCCAGGCCTTGCTGAGTATCAAAGTCACCTACAAAACTATTTAAAAATAAAGATTCCCAGCCTGTTCATGGAGAATCTGTGTCACTTGGCCTAGTGTACCACTTAGTGAGGTGACCTTTCTTAAAAGCCCCTCATGTGACTGTGAGAACACACCCAATTTCCAAGCCCTTCCAGCGGAAGGGAGACAGTGTGATCATCCTGAGTCTTGGATTCATTCTCTACAGGGACAGAGAACATTTCCTAACAAGGTGATTCTCCTACTTCAATATGCTTAAGACCTGCTTCAGTGGATCATCAAACTGACAGGATCCTGGGCCTCTGCCGCCGAGATTCTGGCCACAGTGGGGCCGAGGACTCCACAGGGCTGATAAGTACCCCAGGTGCTTCTGAAGCAGGTGGAACCGAAACCAGCCCTTTGACAAACACTGCAAATTACTGGCAAATCACTTCACCTCTCTGAGCCTGCTTCATCAGCTCCAAATTGGAGCAACCTTAATCCCTGTATGTTTCCCTCACAGGGTTGCTTAGTATGGTTAATCAGACAGCTGTGTTCAATCAGGGCAGAAAGGTCTGCAGGACAAGAACCACATATTTCCAATTGATCCCAAACCATATCCTTAAGAAACAAAAGATCACAATTCTCCTGAAAACCAAACAAGATAACGGAAAAACCAAGCCAAGTTTTTCCAGGTTCTCTCTCATTCATCTGCCTGATTCTTGCTGAATTCATCCTGATTTCCTTCAGCTTCAGACCCAGGGGGCAGTGCTTATTTTCAAGGACAAGTTAAGATAGTGTATTTAAAGCCCACATGAAGGATTTAATAAATTAAAAACTCTTCACATGTGTGCTTGGCTCCTGGTAAATACATAAGAACTAAGGGACTCAGTCATCAGAGACCATGATCTGGATCCCAATGAAGTCCGACACTCAGATTTCCATCAGATATGAAGGCACCTCATATTCCTTTATATGAGAAAACTGAGGGGGCATCTGTGGCTGAGTTGGTTAAGCATCTACCTTCAGCTCGGGTCATGATCCCAGAGTTTTGAGATTGAGCCCCGCGTTGGGGTCCCTGCTCAGTGAGGAGTCTGCTTCTCCCTCTCCCTCTGCACTGTCAAATAAATAAATAAAATCTTTAAAAAAGAAAACTGAGGTGATGCCTGAGTGAGGCAGTTTGTTAAGCATCTGAGTCTTGGTTTCAGCTCAGGTCATGATCTCATGGGTCATGGGATAGAGCTCCATGTCAGGCTCCAGGATCAGCCAGAGTCTGCTTAGGGTTCTATCTTCTCTCCCTCTGCCCCTTCCCCCACTCAGGCTCTCCCTCTCTCAAATAAATAAATAAATCATAAAAAAACCCTGACATCCAGAAAAGGTCACACCATCAGGGGCAATAAAATCCACCTCATCTGACTCCCATATCACTGGTCTTCTCCCTCCAGCAAGCTCTGATAGTAAACATTTTGGATGTCCACCATATTTTTTTAAGCATGCACTTGGGATTCAAGGATCAGCAGGATATAATCCTTGTCTTAAAGGACCTTTCAAAGTCTAAGCAGGGAGGTAAGGAAAAGAAATCCAATGGTAATTCCATTAGATACCTCCAGCAATTTACCAATCTGAGCAGAAAGAGTAAGTGCTAGTGACATATGGTGGGCCGGGGCAAGCCAATGCTGGCTGGACTTTGACGTGTACGGTTGGGCAAGAACTGGGGAGCCATGTCTGCTAGGCAGAAATGACCAAGGGCTGCTTGCGTGGGTAAGGAGAAGACAGATGCCTAGAGATCGGAACACACAAAGGGAGAAATGGCTGGATAGACAACAGCTGGGTTAGATTAAGATGAGCCATAAAGAGCAGGTGAAGAATTCCGACTGTATGGGAGCAATTGAAGGTTTCTGAACAAGGAAGTGCCCCATATTATAGAATCACGAAATGAGAGAACTGAAAGGAATCTCAGCAGTGCTTCTCAAACTTCACAGTATATTGAGTCACCTGAGATTCTTGCAAATTCTGATTCAGGAGGTCTGGAGTGCAACCTGAAATTCTTCATTTCTCCCAAGATCCCAGGTAGAGGATGCTGCTGGTCAGGAGGCCACACTCTGAGTAGCAAGATTAGTGCTTATTATATAGCCCAGTGGTTACATGTCAGCATCACCTAGAGAGCTTTGCAAAGAATACCCTACACTGAAATCCAATAAAATCAAAAGAGTTGGAGGGGGTGGAGATACAGACATTAATCATTTTAAGTGCCCTTCTGTGATTCCAATGTGCAACCAAAGCTGAGGTCCTAATTCCAGTGCAACCTCTCCCAATTTCAGAAGAAAGAGAGAGCAAGAAAGTGACCTAAGATCATCCATTTCATGGAAGGAACTGTAAGAGCCTCCCTACTCTGTCAGGCAACCTTTTTCCAACCATCTTTAAAGTTGTACAAAAAAAATGGCAGGAAGCTGTCAGTCTTATTTGTGGTATTTTTCTGGCAAAGGTTTTGGGTGGTATTCTGTGAGGTTATTCTTATATATTAGCCTTGAATTTGTTTGATTAGGAAGTGAAGAGAAACCCTTCTGAACTTGCCTTCCCATTCTGGCAGCTGCATGATCCTGTAACAAAGTGTGTAGGAAGCTTAAAAAAAAAAACTAGCAGTGGGTTACAATTGTGCTTGGCTGGCTAGAAACTGAATTTGCCAAGTGCAAATAATTTAAAATTTAAAGAAGGTGGTGACTGGGGTTTTCACTTAGGAAAAATAAAAGGAAAAGGAAAATAAAAGTGAACATCTGTCCATTTGACTTTTTCCTCTCCCCTCCTCACCCAGGCAGCACTGCTCGGAGTGGCTTCTCTAAATCACTGTGCGACCTTGGGCAAGCAATCATAGTCTTGAGCCTCCAGTTTTCTCATCAGTGAAATAAAGGGAGTGGAATCAGATGATCCCACATCTTTCTACTCCAAAATGCCACAGTTCTAAGTAAAATGTAACCCAGTGGGAGACAAAGGGAGCAACAACTAAAAAAAACAAAAACAAAAAACACAAAACAAAACAAAAAAAGCCAGCAGAGTAATGAACTAAAAAATGAGAAGAGTGAGGAAGAGAACCTTCATTTCCAGCAGACAGACACCACTAGTTGCTTTTCCAATATCCAAGTTCCTTTTCATCCCTCCGATCATAACTCCATTTATGTTTGAGGGAGGAATGAGACAAGATAATAAGCTGCGCTTCTCAGACTCTCTTCCAGCTAAGACTGACCATGTGCCACAATTCTGGCTGATGAGACATAAGCAGAAGCAGGCTGACAATTTCTAGGGAAATTTTGCTTTCCTAATTCAAATGCTATCTCTTTTTCCTTTTTATTCCTGAGCTCTTCTTCCTGCATGAGACGTATTTATAAATTTCCAACCCTGGTATCCACAAACGCTTTCAAGTAGGTATCTACTCATGTGTGTAAACACTAGGAAACATATAAATATAAGATCATTGTGACATTGCTGTAGAGTTTACAAAATCTCCAATTCACCAAGAACCACTAGCTCAGTGATTCATCCAATGACCACTTCGTTGAATTGCTTATTTACATAAAAAAAAGTTCCCCTGGGGCGCCTGGGTGGCTCAGTTGGTTAAGCGACTGCCTTCAGCTCAGGTCATGATCCTGGAGTCCCGGGATCAAGTCCCGCATTGGCTCCCTGCTCAGCTGGGGGTCTGCTTCTCCCTCTGATCCTCTTCCCTCTCATGCTCTCTGTCTCTCATTCTCTCTCTCTCTCAAATAAATAAATAAAATCTTTAAAAAAAAAAAAAAAAAACAACAACAAAAAGTTCCCCCTAACCCAATTATAAATTTACAGAAGTTCTGGTTTCTCAGAGAATGGTTAATGTTAAGTACGCTTTTGGTGTGTAATTTTTTATATCGTGAATTTCACCTGTCAAGCAGGTGAATATTTTACAAGCAATAGGAAAGGTTTCCTTCACTCAGTGTATTTACAACCCAGGTGACTGCCTTTTCTACTTAGTTGATTTACTAAATTACTTACATGAGTGAGAGAGAAGGGGTGATACCACTTGAATATGCACCAAGATTGGCAATATTCTACTCATTTATTGGTATATATCACACATCCACCAAATCATTACACATACACACATCTTACACAATCATTCACACTCAAGCCCCCATCCACATGGACCTACTTTGCTTGGTCAGGCTGACAAATACATTATGACTCTATACCCTGTGTATAAGGAATAGCCCACACATTTGCCTATAAAGCACTGAGGACTTCAGAAGACTAGGTACCTGAAATTAGAAATACATCTTTATTTTGGCCTGTGTTCTGAAATACATAGATTCTGTCTGAAAGCTTACATCAGGGTAAGGTAATTCAACGAGTCCTTATCTTTTAATGATATAGAAATTATACAGTACCGATGGGGACAGTGATGGAGACACAACACTTGAGTATCCCTATCTCGATAAGTATGGCTCATTTGAGATGAGAAATGCAGTGCTGTTTTACTCTGTATAACGAATGATTTGCAAAGACTATCCAAGAATAAAGAAGAGTCTCCGTGTCTAGATGGGTACCATGTATATGTGTCTGAGTGATGAATGCAAGGTATGGTGGGTGTGTAAAGGCACTTGTGCAAAACCCTTCCCAAGCTCTAAATCCTGGTGTGCTCTGCACAATTCCCTCATTTATTTTTTTCTACTCAAGAAAGTAAATTCATAGACTAAGGGAGGCAGGGAGGCAGAAGATCAGATTTAAAATGCACTTGGAGAGTGAGTCCATGCATTCGTTAAAATCCTTAACATTCATGCTATGCATTACAGTTCAAAATTCACAAAATATAATGTAAAAATTGCATAGAACATTATTGGGCCAGCCTCCATGAAACACAAATAATTGCTTTATATTTTCTAAGTGGTTAATAAAAAAGTGGGGTTTTGGGGGCGCCTGAGTGGCTCAGTCATTAAGCATCTGCCTTCGGCTCAGGTCATGATCCCGGGGTCCTGGGATCGAGCCCCGCGTCAGGCTCCCTGCTCAGTGGGAAGCCTGCTTCTCCCTCTCCCACTCCCCCTGCTTGTGTTCCCTCTCTCGCTGTCTCTCTCTCTGTCAAATAAATAAATAAAACCTTTAAAAAAAAAGTTGTTTTTTTTTATTATTTTTTGGTTAACTAAGCATTAGGTGAATGGGTCCTTTAGCAAATTATTCTATTGGACGTTTGCTATTCAAGGATATAGAACTGGAGTTGAGCCAATTGGTCATTCCAAGGTAAACTAGTAAACTATTCACTAGTCAGTGGTTGATTGTCAGTGACTTCGCCTGGGGCCTCCCATATCTTGTGATTACCATTAACAGGTTATTTTAAAGCATTATGACATTTTCAGTTAAACAATGACATTTTTTTTAAGGACTGTTTGTAAGTGAAAACAATTCCATTGTTTGATATATCTGGTGTTTAAGCTTCCAGCCAACTGATACTTATTCTGGTCTAAATAAACTTAATAATGCTAAGTTATATTGAAAACCCTTAACTAGGGGGAAAAAAAAAGGTTCTCGCTCTTCATTGTTCAGCTCCTGCAGGTGATCTGTGTGTTACAGGCCACTCTCGTCCCACATTACCCACATAGGAATTATGATTTCTCTTTAAGAGGAACTACTGAATAACAATTTCTATCTGTAACTCTTTCAAGTTCTCACTTTAACGTAGAGATGTGGCCATACATTTACCTAAATATGATCTTTGAAATGCCAGGCACACTTACTCGTCTCAGAAAGACCGTGGAGGTTTCTGTCTCTGCAGAGCTGACACCAAGTTCTGCCTCTGGGTAGGCGGGATACGCACATGCATGCGCACACATGCAAACGTGGGCGAACACACAGGGAGGCACACTCCTTCTGATGGGAAGAGTAACATCATAGTTGATTCCAAATTGACCACCACGTTCCCCATGGTCAAAAACTGAGTCCCTCTCACTTCCTGCAGTACCCGCTAGCCCCCTTCCTGCTCGTAAACTTCATATACCCACTTCCTAATGGCTACGCCATTGCGTAAATGTCACTAAGGAGGAATTACAGTCGTGGGTCATCTCTTCATTTATCCTGCAGTGCTCCAACTCCCCCCGTGGGATTCTGTACTTAAAGTGTTATTCCTTTACAGTCCTCAAGGTTCATCCTTCTACTGAAAATCCTCTGATGAATCTCCACTTCCTATAGGATAAGGGCGGACTCCTTAACATGGCAAACCAAGCCGCCTAGGCCGGCGGGGATGCCCTGTGATGCTTGCCTCTGGGCAGCATGGGGACTTGACTACATTCCCCACCTGCTCGCTGCTCCCTCTGTGCCTTTGCCCCAGGAGGTCCCGGTCCCTGATAAGGCCATTCTCATTCCTACAGGATGCTTCCTCATTCTTCAGAGTTTGTTTAAGCAAGTCACCTCCCCAATGGAACTTCCCAAGGCAGAGTCTGGTGCTCTCGACTTCATCCTCAGATTTAAGTATGTATGTTGTGGTTAAGAACAGTGTTTGTATTAGAACCCCAGCTGCACAAACCATAAGAACATATGCACCTAACTTCTCTAAGCTTCTAGGTTGTGGTCTTTAAAATGATAATAGTACCCAACACACGGTTTGTTGTAAAATTTAAATAACACCAATTCCTGAATACATGTTTTTCCAGAAGAGTAGACTGAATCAGTCACCAATTCAATGGCATTTAACCCAGATCTGAACATATCTGGCTTCTAGATTAAGATACCTAGTTTCTAAAGAATCTTAGATGACTAATCATTTTCAAGAAGCCATCATAATCCCTCACCTGCTGGGCATAAGATTTACCAGTCCCTATCACGGCCATCTTTGCCTCTGGATTTTGCAGGCTGCACAACTTAGCAGACCATCCAGATGCTCCCCTGGAGCTTGTGAGGAAGTGTCTGTTGCAATGAAGTTTGGCTAAGTCCAGACAGACCTAACTACAGCCACTGGGGGGCTCTGGAATGTATTCAAGCAGCCAACAGTACAGGTTTTAAGTGGTGCACCCCATGGATCCTTGCTAGGGTCTCCTTCTTAGTGAATGGAGGAATATGACCTTCACATGTACTAAGTCTTTAGGGGTTTCTGAAGCATCCATCCAGGACCCTGGTAAGTTCAGACACAAACACAGCTTCTATAATTAGCCTAAACAGAGGCTCTGTTGTATATGGTGTCTTTTTATTCCTGTTTATTTTTTTTTAATTATGCTTTTCCCACTGTTGCACACAGTGTTCTGTAAATGCTAACCATTAATATTATAGACCAGAAAACCCTTGAAATTAGAAATGGTATCTTTTTTCATCTTTTTATTTTGACGCACTGCTTACCACAATACCCAGAAAGACCTCAATTAATACTATTTGAGTTAATAAAGTATGGTTACAATTAGTAATTGTATAGTAGTTTATAAAACATAGACAATTTGTATAGTCAATGCCTTAATTATCTTTGAAATGATGCTCTTACATAATTTGCCATATTTCCCACTGAAGACCCTGAGTCTCAGGGAAGGAATAGCACTTGCAAGGCTACAGAACTAACCACAGCCAAGACTCACATACGCATGTTGTTATGTTTCTTTTTCTCTGTTGTTGTTCCTTTGAATTTGAACTTGATATCTTTTCATTACACAGTGATTCATTTAATTAGCTGATTTTGACATGGCAATGTTATCCAAATGCATGTGCCACCCAAAGAATGGCTTCTGATATTTTTTTCCTCTCTCAGGCAATTCAATTGGAGTTTTTGTCAACCTCGGGAAATCCCACATAACCATGATTCAGAGTTATAACTAACCCATAAACTGTGCTGGAACGAAAGTGAAAGGAAACATAGAAGTCATTATCTGCAAAAAGGAATAGTCTGAAATCACTCTATCAAGTGCAATGCCAGTAATCTCAGCTGAATTTCTGAAGGAACATATGTAATTGGATAGATAGTTTCCAAGAACATTCAAAGTTGTAACACTCCCAGCATTTAATATATAGGAGTGTGTTATTCTTTCAGTAATCCTGACTGCATTAAAGTTTCAGATGATGAATGGATACAATGGAAACATCTCTGAATACCCCTTGTCATTTTTACTACTTACCCAAAGAAGTTCCATTCAAGTTATTATTTTGCAGTTAAAATATCCTCCGATAGTAAAGGTTCCAAAACCCATGCCTCATTCTCAAGAACATTCTCATAATTTAGACACAAGATTTTTATTAAATATATAAAGGTGCAAAATTTATAAACCTCATAAAAACCTTCCCATTTCTCCACCGTGTGCCTGGCTTGCTACAGTCCTGTTCATACTACGCAATCATTAATGCTGTTTTACATAACGGAGCCTTCTAGAAAGCAACCTGGATGATTTAAATATCTTTAAAGCCTCTTTTTATAGGGGAAAATGCATCCTTTTATGTATCTAACCAGTGACCTTCTAAGAAGTAAAATAAGGGCAGTCAGTTCCCCTAACTTTTCCATGTGGCTCAGAAGGAAAGCAAGCAAGATCTCAGCACAGAATGAAAAGTGGGGATGGGAGAAGCTTTCTTCAGGTAATGACATTTTTTTCTCCCCATTAGCATCTTAACAGCATATGGATTAGAGATACTTGAGATGCACAGATGTAAGGTCAAGTCAAAACTGCCAATAGAGGGACAGACAGCTTGATGAGAAATTATGTGACTGTCCTCAGAAGCGGATGGGAAACGCGGTAAGCCCCAAATATCTCCCTGCCAAGACACACTCCAAGAGCTTTAAATGAATCTTCTTATGCTCTTTTGGAGGGATAGCCAATGCTCTGTAGGTCCCAGATAACTCATTACATGAGACAATGTATGTGAAACCACTTTGTTATTTTAAGAGGGTTTTTTGGTTTTTGTTTTTTATAGTTTTAATCTCGGTGCAGAGGATGGAAAATGTTCTTTGTAAATTATAAACTGTTATAGGAATTAAGTTGAAATTATGATTACAGTGGAAAGTGTTTCTGCTCCCGGCTGTTCCTCGAGGGCTTGCTATAGATAGGGAAATACATCTTTATGCTTCTCTCTTCCCCTCGCAAAGACAGGTGAGGAAGGGAGGAAGCCCACAAGGGGAATTTCGTCTGACCCGAGAAAAAGCTAAAACTATCCACATTGAAAGCATACTCCTGGTCTTTGCAGAGATAATTGGGAGTGCTTGGAGATAAAAGACAGCTCTTTGGAATCAGACTCTCATGAACCCCATTTCATATGTTTAAGTGGGTCCCTTGCCGTGGACAACGTATGATGGGAAGAGGGCAAAGGTAAGAAGGAGAAGGAAGACTGCTCAGTAATGGAAAACACCATCCCCCTCGGGACCAGGAAAAATCCCTATAGGTTGTGTATTCTTTAGGTAAATGTTTCTCTTGTGTTTATTTAGGCTGTACGGCCTATGAGAATTATTGTCTGTTCTGGGAGCAATGTGTACACTGTGTGGGGAGGGTGGGGGTTCAGCCCAATATTTATCCACTAGGACCAGAAGCCCCCAGGAAGAATGAGGGTGTGTGTACTTTTATTTCATACTGGAGGAGAGATGTGAGAAGTGGCCAGCCATGGGATACAATCACCTACCCTGAATTGTTCTCCAGAAGTCCCATACATAGTTGACCTTGAGAGAGAAAGCAGCTCACGCTTTGGGAACTGTGAACTCCTATGCATAATCATGGCTGCCGAGGTGGCCGGAGAGGGATGGCTCTAGAGTGAGACAGGTCTCTGCAGACAGACATGGGGTTTTCCTAGGAGGAGACTGAAACCCACTCTATGGGGGATTAAGGGAGTGGATCACTCTCTGAGATACCACCTATGATAGGAGTCCTGTAAGTGATACACCTTATTTTCACGTTGGTTGCGAGAAACAACTATTTAACATCTAACATTGAGGGTCTTACTGCCAATGCTGTAATTCCCTTCAGTTTCTCCCAATCCTTACAAAAAAAGTCTTAGATAATGCAACAGAATTATATTAGTAGCATTATACAAAGTTAAGGGCCCAGGAATTAAGAAAGGGTGATCTTCTACACCAAATTCCTCCGATGAGGCCAGCGTGGTAGTAGCAACATCTGATGGAAAGGTTTCAAACAGTGGCCCACAGTTCCAGGCAGTGAGCAGCACAAAGTGAGCCTAGGTCCGACGGGACAAGAGCAAGGAAGGCCTTAGATTTCTACAAAGAGGTAGCTGCCTCCTGGATAATTCCTGAACACACACTGGGACAAGCCGCGTTTTTCGCAAATATTCTAGTGCAAGTTTTCCCTTGTTTACATTATTACTACTTATTATGATCCTAATTATTATCAAACTATTGCATAAATATTTATGGAATTGAATAAATAAAATAATTTATTTGGTCTACAAATATTTACTGAGTGCTCTCAGCATACACAACACTTTCCCCAAAACATGTACATATATCCTCACATCTGTGCAACCCATGCATCCATATTCCCATACCCACCCACGCAGAAGCATGTTTGTACACTCATGCATACACACATGCATCCACAGTCACCCAGTGTACACACATATACATATGCAACATACAAGGACACACATTCCACATACTCGGAAGTTTGGACAACAGCTACCGTGTTGATGATCGAAGACCCCAGACATCTGCCCAGGCGCACTGGCAGAAGCAGAACCTCCAGGCCTCCCCAGTGCTGGCTCCCCCCAGTCCTCTCTGCTCTGGCTGCAGGAATCCTGGCAAAGCAACAGCCCTACTTGCTCCCCTTGACTGATAGCCCTGGGCCCTCAGGGGGGTTGTGAGTCAGAACCCTTGACTTTGAATCGTCAGGAACCATTTTTAAGACATCTGGGTGGTAGGCAGAAGATTGCTAGGTTGGTTCCAGTCCTGGTGAGATCTCCGTTATTTCCTCTGCCTTGTGCTTTAACTACTTTGCTAATTACTTGGCCGGCTGTTGGGGCACATGCAGGGATGCATTGCTCAGAGAGCTGTGAAGGCACAGCAAGAACCAAAGGACATAAAGTGGCAAGGAAGAAGAAAGATAAAGACACAGGCAGGTAAAGACTCCTACAGAAGAGAGAAAGGAAGATGTAAATAGGAGATGAACAATAAGATCAACCCTCAACAGACATGAGGGAAAGGAGACAGAGGATAAAAATACTGAACAAGTCAAATCCAAAGACTCAGCATCTAACTGGTAAATGTTGAGAGAGCAACAGGGGTGCTCCTTGCATTCAAAATCTGATGTGTCTTGCCAAGGTGGGAGCACTCCTTGAAAACTCCAATGAGCAGACCCAGCTTAATGGAGTAAAAAGTGTTCAAGATTGTACGTAAGAACACAAATTCAAAAAAGCATTAAAAAGAAATTAAAATATACATGTGCAGACAACAGGTTCCATGTTCTGCTATGAGCGTTTATTGAACATCTAGGAGGCCAAATTGGGTATTGGTCTGAAATATCCTGTTTTCCTTTGGATTTTCCTTTCCTGATTTCCTCTGGGGTATATACAGACCTGCTATCTATGCATACTTGTACACTGGGAGAACTTGGTAAATGGTGAACCAGCACAATCAACCAGAAATAGATTGGATGGTGTTTCTTAAAGGGAAGAAACAAATAACAAAAGACAAAACTGGGACTTTCTCTTGCAACATGCAAAAATGAATAAATTACATTTCTGCATCCTTTTGTTGTTGTTGTTATTTGTTCCATTTGAGGGAGCAGCAACATTTTACCTAAGACATTTTTATAGGTGCAGGCTCATTGTTTCTGGCTCAGCTGCCCTATATTTGGAGAGTTTTCATAATGACAAAATCATTCTTTATTTCTCTGACTCATCCTTCTTTTGTACAATGAAAATATTGGTGATTCCACAGAGGTTATGAATATGATCAATGATGTTATAAATATGAGAGCAATAAAACAAATGGTTTCATTACTTTAAAAAGTCTATATTCATTATTATATAATTAGCAAATAAAACTTATCCGAATTTAATATTTTAAGGAATAAAAATGAGTCTTTTTGCACTAGTTATCAATGTGACTTTGCTTAAGAATTTTTATTTAACCTCTTTCGAAACTTTTTAAAGGATTTATTGTCCATTACATAAGATAGCTGGATCCTAAAAATTTGACTCAGTCAATATAGCTACTGAGTAACAACTAGCTATTGAGTTCAGAAAATGTTAGAGGCTGTGTAACAATTTATAAATATTTTTCACTTTAAGAGGAAAACACCCCAGAATGTATTCCCTACTCTTTAATACAAAATACTTTAATTCAAATCTTATTAAGTATGGTGTCATAGACACCAAGGGAAAAAGATATTTCACGGTTTAGGGAATCAAATACCACAGAGAGCTCAAGTAGGATGATTTCTGGAAAACTCTCCAGATCTGGAAAATAGATCACTAATATCCTATCTGCGAGACATTTCAAAGGAATGAAGACAGCAAGATCTAGGTTACAGAAGGTTGAGGAATTCTCCATGTAGGGACAAAGAAGATGGAGTCCAAAAAGGTAATTATAAGCTTCACCAAGGACAGACATCTCTCCTGCTCCTGTATCAAATGAATCTGCCCTGCCCTGGGCACGCCGCATCTGCTTTGGCTTACTCACCTCATTCAGCCCTAGGTGTGAGTGTGTGTATTCACATGAGTATCCACACTAGAGTAAGATCTCCTTGAGGAGAAGAGTCTGCTGATATTCAACTTTTTATCACCCCGATGCCTAGGGAGATACCCGTCTAACAGTGTACGTCTAGGTTAACTTCAGTGCAAAGTTCTGTAGCTGTTGTTCCCTCTTTAAGTAATCTCACATAGATTCGGGGCCCAGTTACAGAGCTGACAGATGGCACAGCCTATTATCACCAGACATCACAGAATTTGGAATGCCAGAGAGAATGGCCTTCACATAACCAATGGACCAAGTAATGCCTTCATGGGTAAAATTTTGACAGTTGCTAAACTGACATGTCCCCGTCCCCATCTTCAAATCCACCCCTCACTCCCAGCCCTACTCTGAGCTCCCAGGAGTCCTGCTTTATTGCCTTAGAGGGAAATAATCTTTGAATCAGAGAATGTCAGTTCTGGCAGGGATCTAAAGATACCTCTAACTTTGGCTTCTCAAACTTTGTTTCAGAGGAATTCAGAACTAAACAGATGATCTTCCACTAAAATCAAATGAGATAACCCTAAGGGAACTTCTAGTCTGAGTCAAGCAATGCATGAGAGTATACATACATTATCACATTGTATAATATCAACAAACCCATGAAGTCTTTCCCCAGTCATCATGGAAAAAAGAATATCTACTGAACAGAATTTCTCAATTATAAAATTTCTTTGCACAAATTTTCATGAACATTTAGCTCTTTCTATTACTTGTCTGCTGGCAGGCAATAAAAAAAATTAGTTGATCAATATCACACCTGATATCAAGTGTCTTTACTCAGCCTGGCAGGCTCACTTTTTACATTACAGAGGGTAGGTAGACCTAGATTATTTTTATCCAGCTCATATGTGATTTCCTAAAAATATTTTATATGGTATTCCCATTTCAGATTCAGAAAGGTGAATAAATATAGATTTTCTGCTAGAAAAATCTTTCCTGTTAGTACACAGGAATTACAATAATTTCATTGCATTTGGGAAAAGAACACCAAAACTTCTTGTTGCTTTCTAAACAGATTGGAGAACACTGCTGTGCTCCATGCTCATCATTTCATTTATGAGATGAGGTGAGCGATGCTTACAGAGAAGGGACTTACCCTAAGTCACACAGTAATTTAGTGTCAGAGATAAGATGAGAACACCGTGGATTCATCCTCTTGAATCCAAGGCCAGTCCTCCTCAATCCTACAGCACAGAAATAGTTCATCCATGCTAACAAACTAGGGTTTTCTTAATTATTTTTGAGACTAAAAATCTATCCAAATTTGAACTCTGAAAAAGTCACTAAGAGAGAGAGGTGCTTGAATAGAACAATTTCTTTCAAGTTACACACCTAGGTTCACAAGGGAAAAAGGTATTCGAGTGGCAGGAAATTCCCATTAGTGCCTAGAAGCAATATATACAGGATGGGTCCATGGATGTTGTTGTCATTGCTGTTCCAAGAATATACAGATCAAGATCAAGAACCATTATCACCCACCGGCACGCTAGTGTGCTCAGCCCAGCAAGACACCCACGACCTGTTGCAGGAGCTACAAGTATACACGGCTAGGGTCAGGAATCAGGAAGCAGGGTATTGGCCACTTCAGGATAAAGGCCAAGATTCAAGGCTTTTCCCATTCATCTAAGTCCCTTAAACTGGGGCACCTGGCAATTCAGCACCTATCACTGGGAACAAACACGTACACATAAACTAAAACATCTAGAGGGAAATAGAAATGATTTCAAATAATCCTGTGACCAGATTCCAGCTGCATCTTCCAGGTGTGTAAACCTGGGCAAGTTACTTGAACTCTGTGAATTTCAATTCTTTGTAATTTGGAGATTCTGAGCATTGAATGGGGTGGCATGCGTAAGGCTCCAGCGCCTGGCAGGTGCTCAGTGATTCTTGGTCTCCGATGCACCCCCCCTCCACTCCAAAGCCCTATGTCCCTCCTCTGAGTGCCTGATCCCCTCTCTTGTTCTGATGCTGTTACTCTGGGGAAGTCCCACTCTCTGAGTAACACCATTCCTTCCTCCAAGGATGCCTACCTTGGGCTGTACAGAAGCCTCCCTTTATACGAATTCCCTTTCTAGCTGTCAGGCCACAGGTGTGATGCAGAAAAGTACACAGAAAGTGAAGGCTGACTCAGCACGTCTCAAGCACGCCTTCCTGGGTGGCAAAAGCTAGAACACAAATGTCTGTTACAAAACCCGTTATTTTTCAAAACCCATCAACCTCACCTTCTGGAGCCAGCTGGAGAAGCTGATGAAAATCAATGGCATTTGACTGTCAACCTGTCAAAATGATAGTGACGGTCGTACATTAATGACGGCTCCAAGGTATTGATCCCCCTTCCCTTCTTCATCATTGCACATCACCTCCATAGTAATAGCAGATTCTTTCCTCAAAATTAATCTCTGGACAAGGGAAATCAATAGTATTTACCGTGTGTAAATTCTCCTGTCCTCTAGAGCCAACAGCTCCCATTGCTTTGAACTTGAAGAGCGGTACTATCCATAGGGCACGCTATGAGAGAGGGCTTTGACGGTCAGAATACAGGCTGGTTCTCCTCAGAGCAAGGGTTGTACCAATCCAAGCAAATAACAGGGAGAGAAGAAGAAACTCCATAGGCCCTCGCAAATGTTTAAATGATGCAAATATGATTTTCACGTAAAATGAGATTTTGGAGAGGCAAAAGATGCCAGTCAACCAAAGCCTGGTATCATTTCCTGACAGAAAAAATAGACATAAGTGAGTTTTTATCCCCCTCAAAAGCCACGAAATTAGGCCAAGTATTAGACCTGGAAGGGCCATGAGAGAACAGCCAGTCCTCTGAGTTCCATCTTTGGGGTGTGCTTTGAAAATAGAGAACCACTTTACCCCAATGGTTGCATCCTTTTTAAAACACAATATTGAATCACTTTTTATTCTCAATGACACTAGAGAATAATGTGAGATTTTATAAAAGAAGTGGAAGTGACACAGTATTAAAGCATTTGAAAAACACTGATCTAGTTCAACTCCCTCAACCTAATAGTGGAGAAGCTTTGCCTGGCGAGAAGTCAGTCTTGAAGTCCACACTGATGGCAAGTGACAGTTACTTTATGATAACACCTGTAAAGGTTATATATACTTGTGGTAATACCAGTAAACATTAAAGTACTAGCTGTAATTTATTGAGCATTACTTCTATGGCCAGTCTGGGTGACACTTCACATAAGTATTTCTAATCCTCTGAGCAATTCCACATGGTAACTGCTCTTACAGCTGCCCTCCCCTTATCCGTAGGGGATACATTCCAAGACCGATGAAGCCTGCACTTCAAACAAACACACAAGATGCCTTTTAAACCAAAACTCTTTGTTATGTAACTGAACTCGGCCTGGATTTGGATCCATTCTGGAAGTTGATACTCTGCATTCCTTCATGAAATGAAATTCTGTGAGAGGGGGTCTTGCCCAGACTCTCCTAAATTGGGTCTTCATTTGATTTGAAAAGCTAAACATTTCTAAAAGGATGGCACTGCCACATGTAAACATAAGCACAAAAGGTCCATTAAGTCAGATATGAAAACGTGATAATCACTTGCTCTCATGCTTTTTGGAAGAATGCCTCTTTGGACATCCTTCAGAAAGCTTGTTTTCCTCAAATACCTACCAGAGGATGCAGAGGATGAACTGTTCTGTTGTAGGATCATGCACATCTTCAAAAGATAAAGGACAAATTAAGGTACTTTCTCCCCACCAGATAACTGTGGAAAACTCCTTTGAGCTGATAATGACAAGAAAGGAATCAAATCCCTTCTTGTGCTGTGATTAGGACTCTATGCTTATGTGTTTTACACGTGCATTTCCTCCAACAGACTCTGAGTTTCTTCAGGATAGGACTTGTATTTTCCATCTTTGTGAGTTTTGTCCCTAATTGTGATTGACAATTATAGGTGCTCAATAAATGTTTGAAGAAGAAAGGGAGAGACGGAAGGAAAGGAGGAAGGGAGAACCAGAGGAAGGGATGAAGGGAAGGAAGGCAGGATGGAGAGAGGGAGACAAGGAAGAAGGAAGGAAAGAGAGAAGTAAGAATCTACCTTCAAGTTTTAATTTGGCCATCTTGGAAAGAAAATTTTCATAAAAGCCTTTTTCTGGTTGGTAACAAAATACACGCATTTTGGAAAATCTGCAACAGACAAAATGAAAAATATTCTCTGCCACATCCTCCTCTGCTGAGATTGAAATGATGCTGCTAACAGTTAGGAGGCATATTTTAAATGAGGAGGCTTCCTTGGTATTCCATGAGATTCCTTTCCCTTATTTGAACAGACATCAATAACACTGAAGCGTCTGTCCCTGTAGTGTCTTCACAATTTAGCACTTGTAAAAATGAGACTTTCCAGCTCATTAATTTGCTTACACAAATACAGCCCAGAACCAGTTAATCCCTAGACGCGACTACTCTATTTTCATCTTGTGATGACTGTTTCATGCCTGGACTTCGGCACAAACAAGATAGAGAGTCCTCATTTCCCACAGAGGGTGCTCAAGAGAATCTGCACCCCCCCAAAAATCTAAAACAATGTGGCAGGTCCTGGTGGTGTCTCTTCCTGAAAATGGCAGAGGAGGTCATTATTCAATCCGAAGGCAAGGCCACAGCAGGCAGGTCAACGTGGTTCTCAATCAGCACAGGGGTGTGACAAAATGCTTTAGATGACATTCCTGACAGCCATAATCAGACTGGGGTCCCTACTGTACGTCCGTAAGACCTTTCTAAGGACATTTTATAAAGTTCTCTCTTTTAAAGTACATATGTCTAATGGCTACTGTGGCAAGAGAAGTCTGCCATTGTTTATATATATTTAATATCCCTGGCCTTTAAAACACAGAGAGGCAAAGAGCAGAGAATTGATTGACAATCTAATAATTGCAAGCTTGCTCTTGTAATTCTCACTCTTAATACCCATCGCCTCTCTATTGCCTGTGCCATGCAAGTCCAGAGTCCATCCTTGCTAGTATGATAGCCACAACCCCCAAGCCAGGATTTCACCCCCAAGCCAGTCTGCCCCCTCCTCCTCCATCGCCTCAAGCTCATGGGAGAACCACATCAGCCTGCGTGCTGCCCCCAACACTCATCTTCTGCAGCCTTATCTTGGGTGTCCTTGTCCATCATAATGGCCATCCCCCATTTTTGCCTTTCAAACCTAGGTCAAAAGTCTTCCATGGTCTTGGGATAATCGATAAAATTATCTTCTACATCTCTTGTTCTCCCATTGCCCTCCACAGTTCTCTTCAGCACATGCTTCTGCTGCCTAAGATCATCATTCATTAATTAGAACTTGTTCTTAAAACTGGGTTTTCCACATTCAGTCTGACAAACAGCAAACTAACTCTGAATAAACTCCTAGTCACCTGGTTGTGACTAAAGGGCCCATAAAAGGTGACTCTACCTGACCTCAGCTTCCTCAGTGACTGATGACTCAGAACTAGTTCCTCCAGCTTCACAAACCCTGATGCCCTAAGGGTATTCAGTGCATATATTGACAGAAATGTTTTTAACATTAGAAATCTTTATTTCTGAAAATTGCTTGGTCAAATACCTTAGAGCCATTTTTTATGTTCAGCCAATACATGGAGGCTCAGCTATCTTCCAATGAACAGATGGAAATAAAGAAATCCTAAAAGTAGTTTCCCAAGGTAGGAGAGACACCCTCCTTTCGTCCAGCCTTGTGCCCTGTGCATGCGTCCATTCTGATCCCTTTATTTATGGGGCCATCTCCCTTGAGAGAGCAAGCTCCAGCGGGGCAAAGGGGACTTTTTATTCATCTTTGTATCTCCAGTGCTGGTGTAAACAGCAGGTGCTCCGCCAATGCTTATGAATGAATGGGTGAAACTAGAAACTGTACGTAATAGGGGAAGTAGAACTGGTCTGCCCTGATGGAGCAGGAAACACTCTAGGCTAAAACTGGGTGGTCCCTGGAATAGCTGTAGTTATAATTATTGAGCTCCTACGATTTTTCTAGGCCCTGAATATGGATTAGCTTACTGAGCCCTCATAATACAAATAAATATTAATTAATATAAATAAATAAAATTAGACAAAGGACTTTATATTAATTAATTAATATAAATAAATAAAATTAGACAAGGTAAAGGACTTGTCCAATGTCATATAGCCAGGAAGTGACTGAGACAGGATTCAAACCCAGAGACTCCATGAACAAACGCTTCAACGCAGCATCTTACTGCCCACTTGCTGCCAACTTCTTTGTGGTCTTAGACAAACCATTACTTTAAATAAGCCTCATTTTCCACACTGGTAACATAAAAGGCTTTGGACCAGCTGTTCTCTAATGTCTCATTCAGTTCTGATATTCTAGAATCCTATCAATCAAAATTAAGGAACATTTGCTTTTGCACCAGCCTCTGTGACAGGGAATAAAAGAGTTACCTATTTAGGGATTCTTCTCATACCAACCAAATAGCCTGTTTTGCAATGTAAAGCTTGAAACTTCTTTCTGAAATTCTTTAGATTTCGTTTACAAAAGCCAAGAGGAGGAGGCGATGAATTTTCTTGCTTGCCTCTAAAAAGGACCCCGTGTGATAGAAAAGCATCTCAACAGAATAGCATGCCATCTCTAAGCCACTCCCTTACTCCCATAAAGGTAGACACTTTCCACAGAAAGAATCCATGCCTTGTATCTAACAATCTTAGAGAGGCTTGTCCTTGATTTACAGTTGTCTAGACAAATCCACAAGAGTAGATAAAAATAAAACCACCTCCACCAACATCCTTGACAAGTGAATAAATAACTGATAAGTAAACCAAGTGAAGTAACAACTGAGCACCTACTATACGCCAAACACTGCACTGAGTGGTAAATGTGGACAAGGAGAAGTGAAAATAAAATGACTATGAGTGGAATAGGTGGAAAGAACTGGAAAATAGGATCCAGTCCCAAGGAGCAGCCTGGTCCAGGAAACTTCTTTGTCCTCTTGGGCCCGAGACCCTCCTCCCCTACCCAGAGACACAGGGGAAGCCTGGGGGAAGGGTGTCAGAAGAGAGATACTACCAAGTCCCTCCCCAGTGACTGGATATCTGTTGGCCTGGTTTGGGGAGATCACTTTCACTCCCTTAGGCAGAACCAGCAAGAACAAAGGGATCCTGAGCATTACTTATTGATCTAAGCAGATCAAAATAACACTGCACAGATTCTGAAAATTAGGACCACAGGATAAAAGTAAACCACAACCCACAGGCTATTTTCATAGGGTGACCACCTATGAAAATACAAAATTTAAATAGGACCCAGGGTCTCCAAACATAATGTCCAGAATATAATAAAATCATACCAAGAATCAAGAAAATCACAACTTTATTGAGAAAAAGCAATCAAGGAACACGAACATGGAGATGTATCAAATGTCAGAATTATCTCACAAAGATTTTAAAGCAATACTGTGAACTGAATTGTGTCTAGCCCAAACTCATATGTTGAAGCCCTGAATATAAATGAATGAATTAATGAATGAATATAATTAATGAATAAAATTAATGAATATAATTCAAAATGAATATAATTAATGAAAATGAATATAATTAATGAAAACAAAAATGCAACTTATCAAAATACAGGGGAAGCAGCTAAATCAGTGCTGAGAAGGAAATCTGTAGCACTCAATATGTCTATTAGAAATTAGAAAAGATCTCAAGTTGATAACCAAATTTCTTCCTCAAGAAACTGAAGAGTAAACTGACCTCAAATCAAGAAGGAAAAATAATAAACATAAAAGTAGATATCCATAAAATTGAAAAACAAAGCACATAAATTTGATAAAACAAAAAGCTCAAACTTTGAAAAAAAATAACAAAATGTGTATGCCTCTAGCAAGGGAGTATGCATATGTCCAAACTTATCAAATGGTATATATTGAGTATGTGCAGTCTTTTGTATATTACTTGTATCTCAATAAAACTGTTAAATAATAAGTTACATATGTGGCTCACATTATTAAAAAGAGAAAACACAAATCAACAATATTGGGAATGAAATAGCGATTATAACTACACTTTTTGCAGCCATTAAAAAGGGAATATGATGAACAATTTTACACTCAAAAATTTGCTAACTTAGAAGAAATGAACCAATTCCTCCAAAAACCACAAACTACCAAAATTCAACTAAGGTGAAATACACAATCAGTATAGCACCATAACAATCAGAAAAATTGAATATGCAATTTTAAATATCAACAAACAAACCTCCATACCCAGATAGCTTCACTGGAGAATTCTATTGAACATCTGAAGAACAATAACCAGCAATTTTATACAGTCTCTTTCTGAAAATAAAAGAGAAGCAGTTTCCAACTCATTTCCTGAGGTCAGAATTATCCTGATACCAAAACCATACAAAGATAGTACTACAAACAAACTGCAGACCACTAACTCTCATAAAAAATACTCAGCAAAATATTAGCAAATCAAATCTAACAATACATAAAAAGAGTTATACACCATGGTAAGTAGTCTTTATTCCACCACATTGATGTTACAAAAGAAAAATTCTATGAATTGACCCACATAAATATGCTGATTTGTTACAAAGTTGCAAAACCAATTAAATGAAGGAATTCTCTCATTTTATACAAAAAAAGTAACTCAAAATAAATTGTAAACTTAAATGTAAAATGAAAACCTATATAACTTAAGAAAAAAGAAAATCTTTGGGAACCTAAGACTAGCCAAAGAGTTCTTAGTCTTCTTTTTTTTTTTTTTTTTTGAGTTCTTAGTCTTGACATCAAAAGAATGATACATAAAAAGAAAAATTGATAAATTGAAATTCATCAAACTTTTAAACTTTTACTCTGTGAACAGTCATTGAAGACAATGAAAAGACAAACTACAGAATGAGAGAAAATATTCGTAAATCAGATATCTAACAAAAGAAAAATCCAGATACATAAAGAACTCTGGAAACTCAACAAAATGAAAGAAATGAGCAATTCAATTAGAAAATGGGCAACAGATATGAACAGACATTTCACCAGAGGGTATACAGATGGCAAATAAGCACATGAAAATATATTTAACATCATCAGCCATCAGGAAAATGCATGTTAACACCACAATGAAATATTACCACACACCTGTCAGAATGGCTAAAATAAAAGAACGGTGGCAGCACCAATGTTGGTTAAAATATGGATAAGGTAGGGGCATCTGAGCGACACAGTCAGTTACATCCAATTCTTGGTTTTGGCTAGGTCATGATCTCAGGGTTGTGAGACTGAGACCTGCAGTACAGGTCACGTTAAAAAAAATTGATAAACCTCTAGCCAGATTAGTCAGGAAAAAATATATATATAAATTATCAATATCAGGAACAAAAGAGATGGTATCACTACAGATTCTATAGATCTGAAAATGATAATGAAGAAATATTATGAATAATTTTATGCCAATAAATCTGCCTACCTAGATAAATGGGCAGTAGCTGAAATACAGGAATTATCAAATCTCACTCAAGAATAAAGTAGATAAATCAAGTAGTCGTAGGTCTATTATTTTTTTTAACTTACAGCTACAAGGCTTCCCACAAAGAAAACTCCAGGCCCTGGGTAGATTCACTGAAATGACACCAAATGTTTAGAGAAGAAATAGTATCAATTCTGCACAGACTGTTCTAGAAAACTGAAAAGGAAAAAACACTCCACAACTCCTTCCCTGAGGTTAGCATTATTCTGATAGCAAAAATAGACAGTTATTACATAAAAAAATAAAAAATTATAGGCCAATAGCATTCATATACACAGATGTAAGCATTTTATTTATTTTTTTTAAACAAAATTTTAACAAATTGAATACGACAACATATTTATTTGTATGTATCTTTTAAAAAATGCATCATGAACAAGTGGGATTTATCCTAGGAATGCAAGGTTGATTTAACAGTCAAATATCAGTCAGTATAATTCACTGTATTAACCAACTTGAATATAAAACTCTATTATCATCTCAACAGAATCAGAAGAAATAGTTGAAAATAATCCAACATTTATTCCTAATAAAACCTCTAAAAAAACTATGAATTAAAGGGAATTTTCCCAACCTAATAGAAATGGCACCTACACCAAACCTATAGCTAACATCACGTTTAATAGCGAAAGATTGAGTGCTTTCCACCTAATATAAGAAACAAGGCAAGAATACCCATTTTCATCACTTCTATTCAACATTGTACTGGAGATTCTATCCAGCAAAGCTAAGGCAAGGAAAAAAAAAGTGACATTTAAACTGGAAAGGAATAAGGAAATCTTCATTCACAGATGACAAAAATATGGACTTGACAAAAAGGTTACCAGAAATAGTAAGTGAGTTTAGCAAGGTTGCAGGACGTAAGTTCAGTATACAAAAATCAACTGTATGTCTACATATTAACTAACAACAAAAAGTGGAAATGAAAATTATGAAAACAAGACCACTTATAAATAATAAACAATGTGAAACACTATAGGATAAAACTGGCGAAAGACATGCAAGACCTGTACACTGAAATTGCAAACATTGCTAAGAAAAATGAAAGAGACTTAAATAAGTGGATAGATAAACATTGTTCATGAATGGGAAAACTCAGTATTGTTAAGATGTCAATTTTTCACAAATTTATCTATAAATTCAAGGAAAACTCAATCATAATCCCAGTAGGCACTGATTTTAAAATTCATATGTAAGTGCTAAGGATTAAAATAGCCAAAGTAACTTTGAAAAGGGAAAAAAAATTGTAACACTAATGCTATCTGAATGCTTCAGGGAGCCTGGGGCTCAGTCAGTTAAGCATCTGACTCTTGATTTTGGCTCAGATCACGATCTCAGGGTCCTGGGATTGAGCGCCACATGGGGCTCCATGCTCAGCAGGGAGTCTGCTTAAGGATTCTCTCCCTCTCTCCCTCTCCCCCCACTCATGCTCTCTCTCTCTAAAAAATAAATAAATCTTTTAAAATAAAAGAATTATTATAATGCTTCAATAATCAAGGCAGTGTATCAAGATAAATAAATAGACCAATGGAACAGAGAAGAGAGTACTTCCCTTAACATTTCTTGTAGTGCAGTTTTGCAGGGATAAATTATTTTAGTTTTTGTTTGGTTATAAAAAGTATTTTCCTTTCTTTTTTGAAAGATGTTTTCACTGGGTATAGCATTCTATGCCGATAATTCTTTCTCTTTCAATTTTTCTTCTAGCATGCATTCTGATGAAAGTCTACTATCATCCTTATTTTTATTCCTTTGTGAGTAATGAGCCCCCTGTCCCCAACCTACTGTCTTTAAAACTTTCTCTTTACTGCTGGTTTTAACTGGTTTTGATTATAATTTCCCTTCCTGTTTTTTGAGGGGGCAGGAAGAGGCTTGGATTTTTTTTCCTGATTATTTTTCTGTCGCCCTCTTTCCTATCCTTCAGGAACTCCAATTATACAGATATTAAGTTGCTTGAAGTTGCTCCACAGTTCTGCTCATTTTTTAAATTATGTCTATTTCATTCTTAATTGTTCATGACATTAAGTTCACCAATCTTTTCTTCCGTAATGTTTAATCGCACTTTTCCAGTTGAGATCAAACAAGGGGATGCCCTGCCTCTTTGTTTCAGTTCTCATACTGTAAACAAATATCCTTTTCCTGGTTTAATTACTGCCACATTTTTTCACATTTTTGTGCTTTTTATCAGTGATGCTGCTGCTTAAAATGCCCTCAAGCACAGTGCTGAAATGCAGCCTAGTGTCCCTAAGTTCAAGAAGGCTATACAGTGCCTTATGGAGAAAACATATGTGCTACAAGTTTTTTTTCCAGGTATGAGTTACATAATGCTGTTGGCCATGAGTTCAACATTAATAAATCAAATATAGACACAGATATGATAGCCTTACATAGCAACACATATAAAAAACAAGGTTATATATCAATTGGTTGACAAAAATACTGTGACCAAGGATTCACAGGAACCTAACCCACTATTTTCCCTAGAAGCAATGGTTCAGTATTTGCTAATTCAACATTCATGGTGACTTTATAGAATACAGCTACCATGAACAATGAGAATCAACTATATAATAGCTCTGATGTAAAGCAGATCAATATCCATGCTCTAATAGAGGTTTCCCATGCTGTGTTCAATCTAGTGAAAGAAAGGAATCATTCAAGTTAGATGGATGTAATTGTATTAATGGTAAGGAGTTGCACCAAGGTTAAGTAGCTAGAAAGAAGACCAGGATTGAAGGGTATTCAAAATTATGAATTTACTGCATCATCACTGTTTCCCCAAACAGAATGATCTTGTCAATTAAGAGAATAGTTATTATCTTAAACTTTCTTCAGGGGTTCCTTGGCCTGAAACATAAATCCTTTCACAGTTCACCCACTCAATAAATATTCACTCACACTATGATGTGCCAGGCCTTGTGCTCAGATTTGAGGTTAGAAACTTAAGAAGACTGAGCTTTTGTCCTGCACTGGATCAGAATAAGAAGGGAGAAAACAGGCGAGCAGTATCAGTACTGTGTGCTACAAAGTAGGAGAGATGCGTCTGAGGACAGCATAGAAGTGCAGGGAAGATTCCCCAGTCAGCTTTGGACGTGAGGTCTTTGGGGAACTTTGAAGGAAATGAAATTTAAGCTGATTCTTGGTGGTTAAATAGGAGTTTCTCAGAAGAAAGGCAGCTGGAGAAGCAGCAGAGGAAAGATTCTTAGGAGACCTAAGGAAAGACCAAAGAGTTTGAGTAGACAGAAAAGCAATTGAAAGCATGCAAGACCTTACACATATATGTCAGGTTAAGGAATTTGGGCTTTATTCTGCAGGCAAACCAGAGCCATGAAAGAGTTCTAAGCAGGAAAGTGACATGGCCAGATTTGCACTTTTGAATGGTCCTTCTAGTTGCTAAAGATGCATTTGATGGGGAGCTATACTGGAGGCCAAAAGAAGAGTAAGGAGCACTCAGCAATAATCAAAAGGTGAGATAAGAGTAGCCCTGAATATGGCAGTGCTGCTTCCAAAATGTCCCATCCATTCACTAATGCTTTAGCCACATCAACCACCTGTTAACACCCCGTACAGATCATTTCTTTCATGGTTCTGCGCTTTGATGTGCCATTTTTCCCCTGCCTGCAATTGTATTCCCTGCATTTGTCTAGTTGGAAAGCTCCCATTAATTCTTAAGTACATTTCTACTTTCAAGTCTTTGTCCATACCCTCAAGCAGAGCCTGTTTCTCCTTAATCTCTATTTTCAAGCTCGCCTCCACTACACCACCCTAGAACACCCGTAAATCCTCGTTAATCAAGTAGAGGTCTTAAAATCTCAACCAAACTGAGATCTGCTTGAGGACAAGGATTATGTCCTGTACATCCCCCACCAGGACAAAGGTGTTGCTACATGCTGTAGATCAGGGGCCCTCAAACTAGAATGCATCAGAGTCTTTTGGAGAGCTGGTTAAAACACAGGCAGACGCTCTCCAGAGTTTCTCATTTAATAATGTCTGAGATGGGGCCTGAGAATTTCATTTGTAACAAATACCTAGATGATCCTGATGCTGGTCTAGTGACCACACTTCAAGAAACACTGCTCTAGAATTCCAAACTGTAGACTCCCAAGGTCATGAAATTACCTCCAACATCCTCTGGGTCTTGGCTGTCTACCATAGGCATGCATCTGTGTGTGTGCGTGTGTGCGTGTGTGTGTGTGTGTACATGCATAGAAATGTTGAGCAGAAATGCATATGCTTTTCCTTCTTGCCTAAAAATGTGTCAACATATCTATCCTTGGGAACAAAGATTCTTAGTCATAAATCGTCATTTTGATCACTTTAGGTTATTATCCTTTAAAAGAGCTATCCCATTTACCACATACCTATGTTCTAGCCATACAGATCACTGAGTTTCCCATCCATTACTATGTACCCTAGAATGATTTTTCTCTATATTCTCAACTGCAGATGAAACTAATCACCTACAAGAAAACTATTTTTTTCACCAAAAATCATGAAACGTATTGCTCACGTTTAAAACCTGAACTATTGTCCTTATGACTAAAACGTACAAAGGCTGACAATCGAAGCAGAATAAGAGGAGATCAAAAAGAAGGAATGGACTTCTCTAGCCAATGCCTCTGAAATGAATAAGAGTCATCTCAATTTTTTTTTTTTTTTTGTCAACCTGAGCCAGTGTTGATCATTCCACTGCATTGCCGAAGTAGTTTTTCTTTATAAAATTTATCCCATTTCATTTTCAGTTAGTTGTCAGACCTTCCTGGGGGTACATGTTCTCAGTTCATTTATTTTGTGAAATTCTGCATCACATTTTCTTCTGTCTTCATTGTAGTCTCCTGATATCTTCACAGTTTCTCTAGAAAAAAAACAGTAACAAAATCCCACACTAACACAGAAATGATTTACATGATCCTTTTCTTGGATCCAATAAGTGTCCCTGAGGCCTATCTACACAAATAGTTGTGGGTTTTCTGACATGCTTACTACCTTCATGAGCTCATGTATAATTTTTAAAAATACTTCAATCACAGCATGTTCTCTTTTATTTCTAAATTTTTCATTGAACTTTAAAATGATTACAAAGTTAGCAATTATCTCAAGGTAATTTCTATTTATTATAGAGTCTAATTTCCCTGGGGTTTTTCTTGTGGAGTTGCTTCCATAAATGTCCAAATTCTTTTCTCTAGTTACTTCTAACACAAAGTAATTTTCCACAGCCTTCTACATTATCTTGATGACTTTTCAGATCGCACACAAGTGAGTGAGTGTGGTGTGTGTGTGTGTGTGTGTGTGTGTGTGTGTGTGTGTGACAGATGGAGAGAGAGGATGAAACTATAGGCTCCTGTATCTGCTTCCCTTCTCTTTTTGATATGTTAGCCCTCAGGGGCAGCTCTGCCATGGGGTATTAAGCTATTATAATTATCATCCCTGTGGGACTTCATCTCAGAAAGAACATGAGTACCTATAGATGTTTTTTACATGATTAGGGTTTGACACTTAACGATTTTGACAAGCTAAGAAACTTAAAAATGTCACATGAAAGCAAAGTAATGCAACTGAGCCTAGATTTCAGAGCCAAATGGACCCAGGTTTGAATGACAGCCCTGTCATTTACTAGCTATATGACACTGGGTAAGCTACAACTTCTCTTTGACCCTTGGTTTTCTTAGAAATTAAATTAACTGCTCTGAAGATAATTAAATGAGATAATAAAGAAAAGCACTGGGAACAAATTAGATGTTCCAAAAGGCTAGTGCACACCTGCCTCTCTCTCACACACAAAAAACCTACATTTCTCAAACTTTAAGTATTTATATATTGTTTTACATTTTTAATACCTGTTACTACGCATATCTCCTATCCTTAACTCATTAGTGACATAGTTAGATCAAGTATTAGAGCTCTTATACAAATAAAAAAAGAGTAAGTTAATTCTTAGTGTGTATCTACTTTGCACTAGACCTTAGACTATTTAATCCTATAAAAATTACATAGGGATAGGATAGGGTAGGGATTATTTCCCCCCTTTCTATTGAAAAAGAATCTAAATTCAGAGAAGTAAATTAATTCAGCCAAGAACACAGAGCTAATAAGTGGCAAAGCTAGCCCAAGAACGCATACAGTGCCTTCACTGTATATCCACAACAGAATGTAGCGTGGTGAAGATAGGGTTCCAGAGAAAGCTGGCCTGCATTCAAATCTGTGTTCTGGCCTAGGTTAGTTGCACTATTAGGGAAAATAATGTAATTTAAATTTCCTCACTGGTAAGACAGGATTTAAAATAGTGTCACGTACCCAGGGCTTTTGTGAGGATTAAATGTGTTAATTTCTCTAAAACTCTGAGCACAATGGTGTCTGGCACATAGGAAGGGCTTGATAAGTAGTATCTATTAGCAATTTTGCAAAGTGAAAAAACAGGTCATGTCTTCTGCAGGACAGAGTGAATGTGATTCAGATTTTTAAAAAATAAACAAAAAAAACTTTTCTATTTCTACATGAAGCACTTTTCTTTACATTTCTAATATCCTCTGCCCAGAAGGGAAGAGATTAACCAAATGCAGCTCCTGATTTCAGACCAGAACTAAGGCAAGGACATCCAAAACATCATTCTACCTCCTTTCCTTTCATTTCCCTATCATGAGGTGAGAATTATCTGAGAAACATAGCAAAGATAGCAGGCAATCACCAAAGGTTTTTGAACAAGGAGATAAAGGAATTGGGTTCTAGACAGAGTTTTAGACATTGGTTCTCAACTGGAGGTGATTTTGACCACAGGGGATACTTGGCAATTTCTGGAGATGGTCTGTGGTGGTGTTACTGGCATCTAGTGGGTAGAGACCAGGTACATTGCCACACATCCAAAAATGCACAGCACAGCTCCCCCAACTCAATAAAGAATTATGTCATCCAAAAGATCAAAGTGACAAGACTGAGAAATCCTGACCTAAAAGATGGAGGAAGAGTGACTTTGTGGAGGATGAAAGAAAAGAAGGGGGGAAACCAGGAATGTGGCCATTGCAATAACCCAGGAAGAAAATGATGACCCTAGAAATACAGGTGACAAAATGTAGGAAAGAGGTGAATATGAAGGAGGTGAACAAAACAGAATTGGCGTTACTTGGTGAATAGTTAGCTGTAGCAGGTGTGTTCGTTGGCTAGGCCTGATGAAGACTGGGGACTTAAAAAACAGAAATCTATTTTCTCCCAGTTCTGGAGGCTAGAAGCTCAAGATCAAGGTGCGGGCAGGTTTAGTTTCCTCAAAGGTCTTTCTCCTTGGCTTGCAGATGGCCACCTCCACACGGTCTTCTCACTGTTCGCATGTATCCCTGGTGTCTCTCTATGTGTCTGAATTTCCTCTTCTTATAAGGACGTCATTCAGGTTGGATTAGGGCCCACCCTAACAGCCTTACTTTAACTTAACCATCACTTTTAAGGTCCTATCTCCATACACACTTTCAGAGGCACTGGGGGTTAGGACTTCAATCCTATGAACTGGGAGGAGCTGGCGGGGGGGTTCACAATTCAGCCCACAACAGCAGGTAAAGAAGGAAGAACAGTCAAACAGGCTTTGGTGACTGGAGGAACCATCATTAAGGAATTCAATTATCTAATAGGAACAAACCAATTCAAAACTCAGTGCCTAGAAACAACATCAATTTATTATTTCTCATGATTCTGTTTTTTGGTCAAGTGATTCTTCTCTCACACCACACTGGCTGGGGCTATGGGTTAGCTGGATGATCCAGATGGCCTCATTCGCATGCTGGCACTTAATATTAGCCACTAGCGGCGAGCTCAACTATACCTAAGAGCAGGAGCCTCAACTTTCCCCAATAGGGCCTCTCCATGTGGCTCTTTCTCACAGAATAGTGACCAGCTTGCAAAAAGGAGCATTTCAAGGAGACAAGACCCAGTGTGCAAGTGCTTAACAAGATGCTGCTTGCATCATATTAGTCAATGTCCTACTGGTCAAAGCTAATCACATGAACAAGCCCAGAGTCCATGTGAGAAGCAGACCATATGAGGAGTGCTGGAAGAGACAGCTTACTGGGGACACCAAAGTAACAGTTTACCACAGCACCCAGACCATATTGTCTCGTCTCTACCATATTACCCTGCACATTTCCCAACACATATTCCCTTACATTACCATCTTCCCCAGTAGACCACCCTTCTCAATAGCCAGGACTATGTTGTATTTATCAAATCCTTTATCACAGTACCTGGAATAAAACTGGTATTCTAATAAAATTCAGTGAATCCTGGAAAGGGATGGAGAAAAAAAAGAAGAAATGGGAACAGAGAGACAGGCAAGGAATCTCAAGTATTCTCATACCTCTGACTTTTGAGTGTGATAGTTAATTTTACATGTCAACGTAACAGGATCATGAAGTACACAGATACTTGACTAAACATTATTTCTGGGCATGTCTGTAAGGATGTTTCCAGATGAAATTAGCATTTGAATCAGTGGACTCAGAAAGCAGCTCTCTCCAGTGTGGACAGGCAACATCCAACCCTTTGAGGGGCTGAATAGAACAAAAAGGTGGAGGGAGGAAGAATCCAGTCCTGTCTGCCTAATTAAGCTGGGACCTCAATCTTATTCTGCCCTCAGGGCTCTAGTTCTCAGGCCTTCTAACTTAGACTGAATTACACCACCAACTTTCCTGGGTCTCCAGCTTGCAGACAGCACATAGTGGGACTTCTTAGCCTCCATAACTGGGTGAGCTAATTCCTTACAAATAAATCTCTTCCTCTCTCCATATATTCTCTATTGGTCCATTTATCCAGAGAACTCTAACACATGAAAGTAGAAAAAAAGGACAAATTATCTGGTCTCTAGTTCCTTCTTTTTCAAAAGGTAAAATGCCAATTTGTGTCATAAAAAAACCTGCAGATCAAACTGCCAAACTTGTTCGGATCAAAACAGGTGACTAGCCGTGAGGCTTAGAGAATACACATCCACTTCTATGATCCAAGACTATTTTACTCAAAATACTAGCATGAAAATATTGGTCCAAATGTGATCCAAACTACCAACCACCAAGAGTTGTTAGAAGTGAAGCACACACAGTCCCAGTGTGAGAGCCAAAAATTTCTTGCTTTGGGAAGAATTTCTTTACAGGATAAATTTAGCTCCTGGCATTTAACACTTTGTTGTCAGCCAAAGTCTGCCCATGGGGAAAACACCTGAAGGCTGTGTCAACAATGAATAAGATCTGAAGTTTCTGATTTATAATTTCAAACACTGAAGTCCCTTGATACGATCCTCAGCCTCCTCTCTCGCTGATCATTTGTTCTCAGAAAGCGCCATGCCCCTCCCTCTCCACGTCCAACTACTTCTTAAGGCTGGTGACCCTCAAGTCTGTATCTCAAACCCAGATATCTCTTCTCAGCCCCAGACTTACCCTATCCTCTGTAACTCTACTTTCTGCAGGACATATTAATCTGGAGGACCCACAGGTACCTCAAATCCAGAAAATCTAGAATTTAGAACTCAGTTCAACACATACACCAGCACCCCAAACTACCTCTTCCTTCTGTATTACTCAACTTGTCCAGTAGCATGACTATCTCCACAGACAACTAAACTAGAAATCTGTGAGCCCTACCAAACTCCTCCCATCCCCTCCTATCCTGACATGGCTGGTAATTCCCACAAATTTTACTTAATTCAGTCCACCTTCATCTCTTGCCAAGGATGTTGTGACAGCCAGACAACTGGTCTCCCTGCCTATAATCTTGCCCCGTCCACCTCTTCCCCTATACTACAGCCAGAATGATACTTCTAAAACTAAAACTTATTCTGATGACTCTCTGCTTAAAATTTTTCAATGGCTCTCCCAACCTCACAAAATGGAGTCTACACTCCTCTAGGCCTAGAAGTTTCTGGGGATTGGCCTTTTCTTGCTTCAACTGCCTCTTATGCTTTGCTGTCACATCCATATTCTCCAAAAACCTCATACTGGTCCGGAGGAGGAGGAGGAGGGGGAGGGTGTGGGGGAGGAGGAGGAGGAGGAGAAGAGGAGGAAGAGGAAGCAGAAGAGGAAGAGGAAGACGAAGACGAAGATGAAGAAGATGATGGTGATGATGGTGATTTCTTCTATGAGGAAAAGTTTCCTCCCCTTATTTGACTCCTACTCATTCTTCAATGTAAGAACACAGGCCACACTGGACCCCATGCTGTCCCCTAAGCCCTCCAGCACACATCCCACCATGTTGTGTGTGTTTCCCCACAAGTCTGTCTACCCCACCTGGCTGCACGTTCCCTGGGGGCAGAGATCATGTCATGTTCATCTCTGTGTCCTCAAAGCTCAATAAACATCACTTCAGTTTCACAGAAACAATGTCACTATTACGACACCAAACTCTGCATGTGTGGAGCCAGTCATAGCTGCCAAAGCTTAACAAGTGGGAAAAAAACTCATCCCGTGCAACTCCTTCCCCACTGCCTGGAGCAAAAAAAGTCACAAGCAGAATCCCATCTGGCAGGGTTTCATAAAGTGACTCCACACAATAATTAGCCTCTTCCTGAAGCTAGAAGAGAGGATTTTTTTCTGGATTTAAAAGAGTTTGTCATTTATCTTTTTCATTAAGTCACCTTTTACTTGGTTGAGACTTAAAAATGTTTCCCCAAAACTCACACCAGTGTTGTTCCCTCACAATGTCATCATGTGTTATCAAATGTTGTCAGGGAGAGAGTTTCTCTGCCTTTCAACCATGAAGACTCCTGCACATCACTCACCAGGAGTGTTCATTACTCTTCACCTACCTCCACCTCCTGCCTCTAAGTGGCAAACTCCTAGTTTTCCTCTAAGACCCAGTTCAAGGATCAACTAACTCTGAGGTACCCTCCCTCAACTTTCCAAAATGATTGCTCCTTTCACTGTGCACACTTCCATTGTGCACACTTACTGGGCAGTACTGCACGTGTCTGTCTGTCTTCCCTATAAGATGATGAATGCCCTGAGACTAAGGAGAGGGGCCTGTTCAGCTTGGATCCCCATTCCTTTTTGTGGTGCCTAGAGTATAGGAAACCCTAGTAAAAGGGTATTTGAATTAATGAATAAATGAATTTGTGAATAAGTAATTTGATGAAGATGATAGAAAGATTCCTGATATATGTAAATGTTGGAGACTTGAAAGAAAGAGGAATTAATATAAGAAATAATATATTTATAAATATACTTGTGTTAAATTTATTCTCTGAGGTTGTTATGATTAGGATTGAAGAGACTCATTTGCTTTTCTTTCCTTCAGGAGGAGGTTAAGAACATTAAAACTAAAAGTTGGGGTTCTCAAGTTGGAATTTCAGTTCTCCAACTGGCCCTGGCTGTGACTAGGAGCCAATCACTTAACCTCTCAGGAGCCTAATCTCCTTACCAGCTGGATGAGTATGTGATGTTCAGTATTTGCCAGATTATTTCCTGCTCTATACAACTATAAGCTCCTGATCCTACTGTTCCTTCCACCCACTGCACTGCCCACCCATGCAGCCCACAGTCTCAGTCTTCAGTGCTCTGTCACCCCTTCCCGCGCACACCTCCTCTCATGCTCCCCGTTGGGTCTCTGCTCCATCTGTTTGACAGGGCATATGGCAAAACCCACTCTCCCAGTCCACCAGCACCAGGGGTCCTGATACTCTCTTGAAATCACTTCCTACTTCATGTCCATCGAGCTGTCTTCTCACTTCCTTCAAAAAGTTCCTCAAGATATTTTCCTCTCAGAAACTCAGATTTACCCTGAACTATTCTCTATACATGTGAAGGTGTGTGAGTGTGTGATGGAATGATGACACTCATCATTAATACATCCTAGTCTTTCAAAATCCTATCTGTATTCATCGTCCCACTTATTTTTCTCAATAATCCTACAATGTAGTTACTATTATTCATCATAGGGCGCCTGGGTGGCTCAGATGGTTAAGCGTCTGCCTTCGGCTCAGGTCATGGTCCCAGGGTCCTGGGATCGAGTCCCACACCGGGCTCCCTGCTCCTTGGGAGCCTGCTTCTCCCTCTGCCTCTCTCTCTCTCTCTGTCTCTCATGAATAAATAAATAAAATCTTAAAAAATATATATTATTCATCATAATTTTGCAGGAAACAGACTCAAAGCATTTTAAGTGGTTTGTCCAGAATCACACACACCTAGGTTATGAAAGAGTGGGGATTTGTTCTCAGGTTGTCTGGCTCCAGTTTCGTGTACTTTCCACTCTTCCCAGCATGTTTGTCACAACAGAAATTACATATACAGAACTAAAACCAAAATCTTCATATACAGTGGGTAGTAAATGCTGTTTAATCATCTGATTCACTTGTGACAGTCTCTACAACGTCAAGGCAAGCCCTACAAGAGAGGCATAAGATGGGTTGAGTGCCAAAAGTCTACAAAGCAGCCAATGGAGAGAAATAAGCCCTAAAGCAGCAAGACCAGCCAGTGAGGATGCTTGAAGGTGACCCTCAGGAAGGAGCCACAAAGTAAAGAACTCCCTGTCCCCATGGTACAGAAGCACATTCTTATGTGTCTATGAACTTGAAATGTCCCTCTAGCTTTAGGTCTTTGAACATATACATTTTCTGCTGGAATCTTTCCTACCCTATTCTCTTTTTACCTGGACAATTCCTATTCACTCTTTAAGACTAAGATCAAGTTCAACCCCTCTATACAGAGTTTTTCCTGAACAGCCTGGGCTGGGGCCTGTGCCATTCCTCTGGGTTCCTCGTGTGTGTGTGTGTCTATTTTCCATACCACCAAGCAATTAACTCAATGCCAACACCATCTACTATCTAACTGGAGAGAGGATCAGATCACACAGGTTAAGGGCTCAGTCCCATAAGAATGCATCCCCCTGCCTCCCTGTCACTTCAGATGCTAACCACCAAGCCAAGTTGTTACCTCTGTTTCTGACCAATTGCCTATACATCCAAGATTCCCACTCCCCACCCCCAGGGTTTGATTAATTTGCTAGAGTGGCTCCCAGAACTTATAAAAACATCTACTTAGGCTTACCAGTCCATTAGAAAAGGATATAGCTCAAGAACCCCCAGGTGGAAGACATGCAGAGGCACAGTATGCGGGAAGGAGCACAGAGTTTCTATGCTCTATGGGCATACCATTCTCCCTGAATTCCCATGTGTCCACCAACCTGGAAGCTCTCTGAACCCTGTCCTTTTGGGATTTTATGAAGGCTTCATTACACAGGCATGATTGATTAAATCTTTGGCCTTTGGTGATTTAAACTCAAACGCCAGCTCCTCTCCCCTCCCCAAAGGTCAGGGGTAAAACTAAAAGTTCCAACTCTTCAATCACATGGTTGGTTTCACTGGCAACAAAACCCCATCCTTAGGTTACCTAAGGGCTTTCCAAAAGTCACCTTATTAACATGAGCTCAAAAGACAGTTTTATTACTCCCATCCCTTAAGAAATTCCAATGATTTTTAGGGGCCCTGTGTCAGAAATGGAGATGAAGACCTATATATATATATATTATAAATTATAATATCAGAGCTCCCATAGCCTCTTGTGCCTCCATCATAACGCTTCTCACCTGCACTCTAATTGTCAACTGTTACATCTTTTTTCCCACTGGACCTTATGCTCATGAGAGTAGGGAAGATTTCATATTCAATTCTGTTTCCACAGGTTCTGTCTGAACGACTGGGACATATTAGGTGCTCAGTGCATGCCTATGAATGAATGAATGAATGAAAGATTTTTCTAGGTTGATCCCGCATAAGAGTTATTTTCTCTCTTTGCAAATTCTACTCGGCTTATAGAACCCTTTCAACTCCAGTAGACCAGAAGAATGAGTTTTATAGCCAGCATATTCGCACAGAGACCAATGTGTCCTCCAAGATTTCTACAATTTTTAGTTTGCTCTTTTGTGCAACAGAAAATAGCAATGCCAACAGCAAAAGGTTAAGAAACACGTTAGCCAATAAAATATATATATTTTAGAGAGAGACTTAGAAATTGAGACAGGTAGAAAGATGGACAAAAATATGGAACTACTTGCTAGAACAAAATGGTTTGGTATGGATCGTGAAAAGGCATAAGACACAAGTAATTGAGAGGATTTCAAAGATTTAAAACCAGGTAAAGAGTAGATCCCAGTAGAACCAGGTCTTTCCAGCTAGTTCAGCACTAAAGAGCATTGAATAGTTAAAAGCATCACCATACTCTAGTGGAAACTACATATTATTTGTAATATTCTTTAAATATGTACACACAAGATAATTTAATACAATAATGAAATTATAATAACTAAAGTATAAAATAATTTAATTATAGATAATATGTACCATTATGTCAAGTAAGTTCTCTATTTATTTCTTGTTTTTAAAATATCAACTTTTAAAATACCAATTCAAAGAACTCTTTAGAAATTTTTAAGAAGAAAGGCATAGAGGACTGGATATAACAGTGCACTTGTTCTCTTGTTATCCAGAGGCAGTGGCAAACAGGAGCAACAACTCTTAAAGGATGGGGCCTCAACAGAGTTGCCTCCCCCCATTGGGATGGGCACCCTACCTCTACATCAGTGTCCTATGGACACCAGTGGCCAGCTCAGGTCAGTTGCGTGAGCAGCTTCCCCAAGCTCTGGAATTTGGACATGATTTCAAGCCGCTGGAGCTGCCATATAGAGGTGGCAGTTTGGTTGCTAGGAAAAAAAGCATGTAACATTAGAGGGGCCTGATAATTTTCACAGCATGAAAGGTAACTCTCATTCTCTGTTTTGCAGAGTATGTCATTTGATCCTGATTGATATTATGATCTGACTTCTATCTCTTGACTTCTTGATCCTGGTATCAACCCTCCCTCCTCTGGATTTGATGTCATCACTCTTCTGAGCTTCTTATTCTCCCACTTCCCTTAAAGGCAGTCTTTTCCTCTTTTCCAGCTTCAAATTTGTGAGTTTCAAATTCCCTGCTCTTTTCCCTGGCCCAGAATCCAGACTTGATTTTAGCAGATCCATCTTTCCAGATCCTTCCAGAGAAAGTGTTCAGTCATAACACAGCCAGTCAAGAGAACTTTACCAGATTAATATAGAGTGATTAGTGGTGGGACTCTAGCAAAAAATATGCACCCTTTTGTCATATTAGCTTAGAAAAATAAAAAATGACACCCAGAAGTATTAATATACTCATTATATATAGAATAAGCAGATCTAAATCTTGAATAAGAGACCTCGTGGTAATTCAAATGTTCCTAAAGAACTGAGTAGGTAGCATTTGTCTCATTGAAACAGAGGGACAAGCTGGGTCATGTGTCAGTTGAAAATCTGTACTCTGTTTTTCCTTGTTCTTACTACTGCCAGAAGGAACTATCAAACAAAATACAGTCTCCTATTCACTAGGAAATGGCTTCAGTTATCAATTTCCCCTGAAATTCTGTTCCCCTGAGTGATTTTAACAAAATTCCAATGTCCTGTAATCATGTAACTATGGAGCCAACAGGGAATCTGAAGATGCTTGAGACAGGAAGCTCTTAACTCCTCATGAACCCATCTGAGAGCGTACTGAATGGTACAGAGCTTTGCCCCAGAAAAGTGGCCCTAGACACAATATTTTGCATACAACTTTTGCCTACATATCAGCCCTCCAAAGGCCACGTACCCCAAATTGAACAGGTCTAATCTGATCATCTAACCCAACCACCATCTTATTTATGGATAAAGATAGCAAGATCTATAACAAAGTTGACTTGAAAAGTGACTGTCTACTTTCTTCCCATTATATGGCATGACCTCCCAATGAAAACTGCAAAAATGTGAGCAATTTGAATAGGAAATGGATATTTTAAGACCTCAGTTATCAATGTAGGACTGTAGTTTAAGGTAAGATTGTAGACCATATTTAAAGTAAATCACTAAAATGAAGCTATCATAATAATATAATAATTATTGAACATCTACTATATACTAGGCAACACTCAAAATATACTTCATTAATCCTCATCACTAACCTACTACAATTATAAAGTTTGTTCTATGGAGGGGCTGACTGACTCACCCAAGGTCACACAGGCTGTAAGTGACAGAGCCAGGGTGTGACCCCAGAATGTGGCAGCAGTGTCTGTGCCTGGAACCACATGTGATATTGTTCTTTCCCAAGCTGAACTGCAAAACAAATATAAATGTAAATAGTTTTTTAAAAATGAAGTATCTCTTTCTTCCTGTCAAGAATCTACAGGGACTCAATTTAAGCAAAGTGTGCTCTCTAGCATGCAGTAATGAATAGTTAAGAATGGTTTGCAATTAACCAATTTTTTGTATCTTAATCCATGTTCTTCAAGGGCTTCAAATTACTTGAGAGTGTTCTCTCAAGCATTTTAAACATTTCTCCCTATAATCTCGCTTACACTATTCATTTCTAAAACTTATAAAGAAATTGTTTTACTTGACTGAGGTTTTCATTTCCCCAATACTTCTAACTAAACTAATAAGAATCATAGTTGGCTTTTTTTTTTTTTTTTAAGAGTAAAAAGGGGTCTTACAGATCATTTAGTTTGACCCACTCATTTTGTACGGAGAAAACAGAGACTAGATACATTAAAGGTGATTTTTAGGAAGCTCTCGCATCGAGTTGTTAGACACACAGGACTAAGACACAGTTGTGCTTCCCTGTAGCAGACCTGGGTCCTATCCCACACCTCACTACAGCTATCCAAGGCTTTAATTTTTTTCCAATGATTACTTCATTCTTTTCAAATGGAAAGAAACTCAAGTAATATTAGAATTTTTCTAGACACTAACAATGAATTATGAGAAAAGGAAATTAAGAAAGCAATCCGATTTACAATAGCATCCAAAAAAATAAATAAAATATTTAGGAATATTTATACCAAAAATAAAAAAAGACTTGTACACTAAAAAAAAAAAAAAAGGAGTTGACGTTGCAGCAGACTTGAGTGGTAAATTCACTGGTAATAAAAAATACACTAGCTTTTTTTTTTTTTTTTTTACAATACATGAAATGCATAATTTTTTAAGGCTTAGTTATTATATCAACTATCATACTTTAGGATGGGAATTTCAAAGCATTGTCTTAAATAAAATTTAAAACAACAGAAATATAAGCATTTGCCAGCATCTGATGAAATCTTTCAACTAAAACTTCAAAATGAGAACCCGGGCAAAAGGAAATTAAACCTCCCCTCTGCACGGTTTCCCGGACACTCTCCCCAACTTCCCCAGGATTTGAACCCCCTGGATGTCTGGAGCCAATCAGTTTCAGGCAGGAGGACAGGGAAGGAATATTTCTCAAGATCAGAGGAGACAAGCCCTGGGCCAGATACTTTGCAAGAAAGCCTCTGATTTTCTGCAACAATGTAACACCCATTTCTGAGGTGGTCACACTGAGGCTCAGAGATGAAGGAATTTACCCAAATCTTAGCCACAGTACATCAGCTTAGATCTGCTGTTCTCAGCATGTGTGCTCTTTTCACCAAAAAAAAGCACAAAAAAATGCCACCTAGAATGGGTAAAAAGGAAATGGTACATACATACATATATAATGGAATATTACTCAGCCATAAAAAGAATAAGATCTTGCCATTTGCAACAACATGGATGGATCTAGAGGATACAGTGCCAAGTAAGGTAAGTCAGAGAAAGACAAATACCATATGATTTCACTCTTATGTGGAATTTAAGAAATGAAACAAGTGAATAAAAGGAAAAAAAAAAGAGACAAACCAAAAAACAGACTCTTAACTATAGAGAACATATTGGTGTTTATTAGAGGGGAGATGAGTGTGGGGGGGGATGGGTGAAACAGGTGAAGCGGATTAAGAGCACACTTATCGTGATGAGCACTGAGTAAAGTACAGAATTGCTGAATCACTATATTGTACACCTGAAACTAATATAACACTGTATGTTAACTATACTGGAACTAAAATCTAAAAAAATACCACCTAGGTATTGCAGACCACTATCTGCCTTTAAGAATGTTACAACTGGGTGAGGAGGAAAGAAAATACAAGTAAGTACAAATATAGGTAAATAAATAAAATGAAAAACTGCAAATACAAATATAAAGAAAGTTATTTAGAGGTGATTTTTACCTCTAAAATGACAACACGAAATGCTAAGTACAAAATATAGAAGAAACCCAGGAAATATTTACAGAAAGTGGAAAAAAAGGAGAGAGGGAGGGAAGAAGGGAGCTAGGGAGGAAAATACTCAAAACCAAACCGTCTCTACCCTCGTCATTCAAAACATGGTCCACGGATCAACAGCGAGGGCCTAATCTGAAGGTTGTTAGAAGTGCAGACAGACTCTCAGGCCCCGGCGCAGACCTACTGAGTCAGAATCTGCATTCTAACAAATCTGCCAGGTGATGTGTACGCACAGGAAAATCTGAGAAGCATGGTCTATATTAAGCATCAAACAGCAAACACCACTGGAATTCTAGAAAGGACGAAGACCGGTGTGATCGAAGAAGGCAACATGTAGGCAGCAGAACTTGAGTTAATCTACTAGGAGATTATGGGTGGAATTCCTATGAGGGGTTTAGAATTCGCTGGGGAAGTAAGAGAACTGTATAAGAGCACGTATGTAAGAAGCGAAGTGGGTACAGGAGAAGAAAGCAAATCATGCTGCCCCCGGTGAAGTGTACCTGGTGAAGAATGTTTGGAATTTCCCTTTTGTATTTCTATTATGCCCTAGGTTCACATATTCCCACATAGAGTATTTCAATTTGCAGAGAGAAAGAAAACTGTTAAAATAAAGTGTGTACCTTTGGCATGTGGAAAGCTGGGTGCTCTTGGGGAGTAATAGATAGTTGGCATCCTCTAACATGTGTGTGCTGATCCTGCCACCCGAGACCCATCTGCAGAATGGGAAACTTCGGGGTGCCCCAAGAAGTGGTGGGCAGCCACATGCTGGGGCTCTGGCTGCCTACTGGTGCAATGCACTTGATAGAGCTTTCCTATTTTGCAGGTTTTAGTGGCATAAAGAGGTTCTGAATGCAGTATCAGTCGGCTGAGTGGGGCTGCTAGCATTTAAAGTAAGCAGCATATGGTCACTGGTTTGCTGAGGGTTAACCTGTCCCAATGCCTTTCCCTAGACAAAGCAAATTTCACCAAAAAAAAAGAAAAAAAAGGCGGGGGGGGGCTGAGTTCCTGTGGCCCCAGTGATTTGCTATGATCATTTAATGCTAACCATCCAGAAAGCCGATGAAATATGGCTTTAGAAATGAGCCCGACTCTCTGAATCCAGGACAATCTATTTGTTCATGCAACAGACGTTCACTGGCATTGACCTCAAGTCAGGGTTTTGCCAGCTACTGTGGATTTGGGGATGGGGGAAAAAGTGGCCCCTGAATTCAAGTAACTTATAGTCTACCTTGCAGACAACTAAGCAATTAAAATCCTGTGAGAAGTTTGCTAAATGGGGGAAAGACAGGGTTTAGGAGTTTGGAGGAAAGAAAACCCCAGTCGTGCCAGAGAAGGGAGTAGGGCTCTGCAAAGGAGGCAGGAATCAGGCTGAGTGTGGGCAGGAACTCGCTGAGCAGGGAGGCATGAGTGAGCTAGAAGAGTTGAGGCTGTAGAGGTTATGGATAAGAACACAGATTTTGGAATCTAGCGGTCCAAGGTTCAAAACAGTCTTTGCAACTTAGTAAGAGAAGCCCCTCAGAAACTATGGGAGATAAGAGATCTATTTTTAAAGGAGCTAGATTTCCTTGGGGGTGGGGATAATTTGTTACACAGCTATACATAATTAATATACTGTGAAACTAATGAGGCTTGAATTTCAGTGCTCCTCACTTGCCCTGAGCTCTTCCAAAATCCTAAAATGAGGGGGACGGCATTCTTAAACCCTAAGGTCAAGAGGAGGGGGTCCCCCAGCAGTATGTTAGCATGGTGACAAGTTTTTGTAAATATGCAAATTTAAAATATTGAATTTTTGTGATGTTTGAGATATTTGTTAGAAATTTTAAATTTTTAATTAGTTGTGCTTTTTAAATTAGTTGTCTAAACAAGCACCAACTTTTATAGCAAAATGAATATATAAATATGCAAATAGACACACGTATATGAGGTGTGTGATGTTGTGCTTAGTGAGATGTGTGTTTGATACTATATATAAATAGGATATTACTTGGAGAATTAAATAAATTTCATTTCCTGGTGCGGATGAATCCAGACACACACACCCCCCCCCCCCCCCCGCCAAGCAATCTTCCCTTGCATCTCTTTCCATCCCTTTCTCATTCCACCTCCGTGCAGAGGTCTGCCCCTCACCAACTTCAAGGAATCCAGTCTCACCAAACAGTGTGTGATTTTTCTCGTGTTTGAGGAGAGGCTGCCTGCATCATGAGGACGGGATCACACTGCACCCCTCTAAGGCACCCCATCACCACACGGCTGACCTTCTCTTAGGGCCCATCTGCTCACCATTTCACCCGACCCCAAAGCCCCCCCATCCCAAAGTGCCACTTTTCTGTCACTGGCAGACCCCTAGAAAGTTCCGTCTCATCCTTCCCTGCCTCTACTTTTCTCCTGAAGATGCTTCCCTGCAACTCTAGGGAACAACGTGTCCCCACTATTGTAAATCCATGCTGGGACATCTGGATGAGCATCGCCTTAAAAACAAGTCTGAGATATGATTCGCTGCCCTCCTTTACTTTAGGCTAAAGATCACATTGCATCCAGTAGGATGACTTAAAGGAGAAATATTAATAGGAAAAGACCAGAGGCAAGTGTGTCTCCAGCGTATCACACCATTCTAGATGAATCTAACTCACAGCATGGTATAGAAATTAAGGTTTTGCAGTAGTTCAAAGAGAGAAAAATCATGAAAAAGCAAAGGACAGTTTGGTCCTGGGAACTCAAAGGAACATGCGTCATAGCAATGAGACCTTACTCACCCTGAGTTGTGACTGAGTTTCACCTGTATCACCTTGTCAATACTGTTCATTTGAATCGTATTTGTTTTGTGGTTTTGTCTGTATGTAATTTGTAAATTTGTTTTGATTGTGGACCCATATAAGGCCATAAGCATGAGGAACTTAAACACACTTCATGCTGGTTCATGTCTAAGTCAACATTCGGGGGCGGGAGGAGGGTCTGTGGGCATTTTCTCAGGTTTAAGAAATACAGGCTTAACATTATAGAAAATGATAAAAGAAAAATATAAAATGAATTCTCACTATGATCTCGGTTATTCATTCATTTCTTCACTCACTCATTCAATACATGTTTATTGGATACTGATTACCCATGGGCAAGAACCATTTGAAACACTGGGTAGAGCAATAAATAAGTTAGACATGTCATGCATCTTACTTTCTAGAAAAAAAGGGAAGAAAAAATGTTTTTAAAAGACTATTTTAAAATGTGAAGTGTGCCCAGAATGAAATAAAACAGGGTGATTTGATAACAAGCAGCTGGGAGGCTATTTTGATTTGATGAATAGGAAAGGTCTTTCTGTGGAAGTGACATTAGAGTTGAGACATGGAAAGGAGCAGTCATGTGCAAAAACCAGAGGATTAATGTTCCAGGAGGACAAAGTAGGAAGTGCAAAGGCCCTGGGCTGAGATGGCTGGAAAAGAATGAGTAAGGGGCAGAGGAGGAGAGATAGGCAGGTTTAGACCATACTGAGGCATTTAAGCTGTTTGGATGAAATCTGTATTTTATTCTAGGCGCAGTGGGAAGCTTTTGGAAAGTTTCTTAGAGGGGAATGACAGGATTAAATTTACACATAGATCACTCTAATGAATGTGTGAAAAATAAAATTAATTCTTCAAAGCAAGAGTGAAAACAAAGAGATAAGTTGGAAGGCTACTGAAGTAGACCAAGTAAGAAATGACAGGGGCTGGGTGACACGATGGCAGTAGGAATGGAAAGAAGTGGGTAGATCTGGGATATAGTCAGAGGTATAATCCAGAGGACTTACTGATGGACCGAATATAAAGATTTGACATGTGAAGGTGAAGGAGAGAAAGAGAAGATTCAATCATGTTTGCAGGTTTTGGGATTGAGGGGTTTTTTAAAAAATAAAACAGCAAATTCTGAATGAAAATATAAGAAAACATTAAGAGTAAATATCTTTGAACAGTGAAAATAAGGTTGCTTTTTTATGTGATATTATTTTTATTTTTTATTTATTTTTTTTTTTTAAAGATTTTATTTATTTGACAGAGAGACACAGCGAGAGAGGGAACACGAGCAGGGGGAGTGGGAGAGAGAGAAGCAGGCTTCCCGCTGAGCAGGGAGCCCGATGCGGGGCTCAAACCCAGGACCCTCTGATCGTGACCTGAGCTGAAGGCAGACGCTTAATGACTGAGCCACCCAGGCGCCCCTGTGATATTATTTTTAAATGAAAATATATAATCAATACTTTTTGCATTGATACATTTTATATTCCTGATAGTGAATTCTTTTCTTTTCTTTTTTGCAAACAGTCAAGGCCCCAAGTCAACTGAGGAAGGCAGAGGTCTTTGTGAGGAGTCTGCAAAGATGCCCAGAATAGAGGAAGCCAAAATGGGGACCCAGGTCAATGAGATTTGACTTAACTCAGCTGCTACGATCCCCCTGTGCTTCACAACCGCTTCCAAAGAGTCAGCAACACCTATCTGTTCCTGCCGAACAAGAACAACTCCTGCCAGTATCATCACCTCCGGGCCCCATCAAATGACAGGGATGTTCCTCCACTGAGATGCACAGCTAGTACCAATCCATTCCCATCCCCACCATGCAGGGCTAAGGAAGAAACATCAGATGAGCTGGCTGGGAGGCCATCCACATTGCTACATTTTATCCTCACTATTATCATTCATCATTATTGAAGTAGCTAACTTTATATGATTTTATAGGTGGCAGAACTAAGAAACAAACACAGTGCATTTCTAAGATTACACAGCTATTTGGTGATTCAGTCCTATTTTCTTCCCAGCACACTATTAAACACAGCAGTTCAGTGCTGCCCAACCTTTTCCACACCATGCCACACACAGAAACTGGTATTTTTATAGGATGCTGGGGCAAACGGACATGGATACTCAAGGCCTGGTACAATCCCCTCGGGTTCCATCTGCCTCAGGGCTTATGTGGTCACACAAAAACAAGTGGGTGAACATCTCCACATACTTTGTTTATGGGGTACTTAATCTGGTGGTTCTCAAATTTTCCAAAAATTTGGAAAGTTTGGTTTTTTTTTATTTTCGTTTTTGTTTTGAGAGAGAGAGTAGGGGAGGGGAGGGACAGAGGGAGAGGGAGAGAATCTTCAGCAGGCTCCACACCCAGGACAGAGCCTGATGCGGGGCCCGAACCCACAACCCTGAGATCATGACCTGAGCTAAAATCAAGAGTCGATGCCCAACCAACTGAGCCACCCAGGCACCCCCAAAATTTGCAAAGTTTTAAAAATACAGATTCCCAGGCCTCATCCAAAACATTTTGGTTAAATCACTTTCCATCGCAAACAACTGAAAATACTGACTCAAAGTGTCTTAAACAATTAATAGGAAGTTTAGATGTTGGTCAGTTAGGACACAGTCCCATTCTGAGTGCATCGGCTTTGCCTTCAGGCTGGCTCCCCTACTTGTTCAAACATGGTTGCAACACATAATTAGCCTCCAGTAAAGAACCACAATGGGCTCACATGCCTACACTTTAAAAGGGGGAGGATGGGATCATCCTGATTGATTTAAAGCACTCATGATTCACCCCTGGGGGCAGGGATACAAATACTCTCCCCTGATTCAGGGAACACCCTATCAACACTGGGGTTAGCCAGTTAGTAAGGAAAGTGGGTAAACAACCATTCTTGGATGCTACATAAACCAAATCAAAATCCCCGAAAAGTCCTAAAATATATTTTTAAAAGAACCGCAAATGGGTACGATGATCAGCCAGGTTTGGGAACCACTGTCCTAAACTCACTGTTGCTACCAGCCCATTTGCTGCCTTCGCATAAACTAGAAGATACCCCTTCGGGAGATCCAGCCTTGTGAGTGTCCAGCTGTGAGCATATGGCAGCTTTGTCTGAATGAGAAAAAGGAGCCCATTCCCATTCATCTGCACCTCAGGGAGCAGGGCAAAGGCTACTTTTCAGCCCCCCAAATCCTCTCCCCACTGTGCCCGGGGCAGACCGGTAAATGTTTAACCACCAGCTTGGTGGCTGGTGATTGGTACAGCTTGCCAATTTCTGCGGTGTAACTATGCCCCGTGCAGCCAGGTCAAAACTCCCGATGTCACAGGACCGAACACGGAGCTGGGAAGTGATATTCATTATCAGCTCTCACAAGAGGTTCGAGTCAGCATCAGCACACCTTGGTCGTGGAAGCACCCAGGTGAACAACACAACCTGCACAGCAGAATGCAGCAGACACGCCCGGAACTACACCTTGTTCCACGTGGGGGGAAACTACCAAAATCATACTATAGCACTGGCAGGGTTTTATAAAACTAATGAGTTCTTAGTTCTAAGTACAAACTCTTCTACCTGCATTTTACAAATAATTGTTTCAGAGACCCCCCCCCCACCTGAAATGATACCCCATTTGGAAACTAATAATGAACAGAAACTATATATTTTAAGTAACACAATGATCATGACTATAAGTCATTACTCATTAGTGGGAAAGAAAATCCTATATAAAAAAAGTAGAATTCAAAAGACTCTAAGTAAGGAATTAATCACTTTTATAAATAGCGTTAAAGAAACGATTATACCTTTGGATTCTGTTGAAAGCACAAAATTTATTTTAGAAAATTCCTATCCCTGATACTACTTAATAATATAGAGGAATCTTTTTTATTTTTTAATATTTTATTTATTTATTTATTTGACACAGACACAGCCAGAGAGGGAACATAAGCAGGAGAAGTGTGAGAGGGAGAAGCAGGCTTCCTGCAGAGCAGGGAGAGCCCAATGCGGGGCTCGATCCCAGGACCCTGGGATCATGACCTGAGCCGAAGGCAGACGCTTAACAACTGAGCCACCCAGGCACCCCAATATAGAGGAATCTTAAGCAATCTATTACATAGTTATGCAATTTTTCCTTTGCCTCAAATACTGACTTAAATCGTGTTTTATATAAATGCTGGCATGCCCCTTCCTTTTTTTTTTTTTTTTTAATTTTTTTACTAACATGGGGCCCCAAATTAAGGAGTTTGGAATAAACCAGCAGTGAAAAGTATCATCTTTCCGTCAGACTGCCCCAGATGAAGCCCCCGCTCTACTCCCTGCCAGTGGTATATCGTGGTCCAGCCACTTAACCTCTCTTCCAACTCCATGGCCTCATGGGTAACATGAAGGTAGTACAGTAACTCTATCTCAGCACTTCTAAGGAGAGATGAAGCCCAGCACACAGCAGATACACCATAGACATTTGCCACAGGGCACTCAAGTCACATGGGCAGATCCAATGACCAAAAAACTGTGGCCTCGGTCCAACCAACCAACCAACCAACCATCATGATAGCTGACCTAAATGACAAAAGAAGAGTCCTATGTATGTTCACAAAATGTTGTGCTTTTATTTTGAGGGTAGGAATGTTTATTTCATTTTGTTCCATTTTTACTTTTTTGTGTGTTTTCTCGCAAAGACCAGGTAGACTGTCCAGGTATGGATCAGGAAGAGGTAGAAGGTGAACTTGGATAGGAGGAGATGAGAACCTTGGATTCAATGGTGGAAGAAGAGGTTATGAGGATCAGGTGGCTGAAGGTAAGGAGACTCAGGGCTGTGCATCACCAACTAAAGACCAACTAAGGACCAAACCTCTTGGCTCCCCTACCACCTCTCCATCATCTGTGGACAGCACATTTTCAGTGACCCTGGCCCCTAGGGTAAATTTTCACAGAGAAAATGGATGGACAACTTCTGGCAGGATAACCCCCCTTTCCATAAAGTCACTGGCCAGGATTAGCTGGGAAGATCCCTATGGGTCATGCTGGGGCCAACACATCACCTCTATTATACATATACTAGTGCAGGTGTTCCACAGCAGGGTTTCTCGACCTCCACATTATTGACATTTTGGCTAGACAATCAACTGTTATTTGGAGCTATCCCATGTATTATGGTAGCACCTGCCCCCTACTTTAAACAACCAAAAATGCCTCCAGACATGGCCAAATGTCCCCAAGGGAGCAAAAATCACTCGTGGATGATAAACACTATTTTACACAATAACCAAATGACATAGCTATGATCCCCATGGCACAGAAAAAAACAGAAATACAGATCATCTGTAGGTTGCCCACAGTCCCAGAACCAATGAACGGCACACCTTATTTGAAGTATGTATTTCTTTACTACTCTGTCTCTCATTACGTGACTTCCAAGTCTAGCTCAGAATCTTTGACTGTAGGCATTTCATAAATGTTTGTTAAATTCATCAATGAATGAATGAACTTTATAACTGTCACATTTTAATTCTCTAGGTTCTAGTCCTCCATCAAAGTAAATAAGCAGAAAGCTCATACTCGGTAACAAGATCCACTTGTTGGATCTTGAGAGCGAAATGGTGATATTCAGCCAAATTCACACCAGTATACAGTGGACTTTCATTTCAAGGGCCCTGAGTTACATGAGGTTATGCTGAAATGATGGGTAACAGATCGGAGAGATCACAGGAGCTGTGTGACAGACCCAGGACAAGATGTTAATTTCTCTGACACTCGGGGTTCTCATTCCTAAAATATTCTCACCTCACTCTCTTGTGAGGCCCAGAGATGTGGCAGGTAAAGTATCTGTGACAAAGCCTGGCACATAGGTGATAATCAGTAAAAACTCCTGCCATCATTATTAGTCCTCACTGAGATAAACTGTCTGCATAAAGATAAATCAAAGAATAGCAGGATGCTGCCCCCTTCCTCCCTATACCAGCTAAGATCCTGAATTTGAATATTAAAATTCTTATAAAGAATAGGAACGAGCCTTGGCCTGGGTGTCAGGAGACCTGGATTTTTGTTCTCACCCTAATTAGCCATGAGAAGGTGACTATGTCACTTGACCCTCTGAGACTGTTTCCTTGTCTGATATTTAGAAGATACGTGATAGCTCTTTCCTAAACGTTTTGTTCTTAGAACCTGTATATGTGAGATGACCATCTGCGGCAGCAGTAAAACAACCATCTCCCCGAAGCCATTCCAGTTCACAGCTATGGAATTTAGATTAGAGCTGTAAAAATCAATAATCAAGCCACCAAACATCTAAGTTAGCTATCATGACTTGATTATTTCTAGGCATGGTAAATAACTTGGATTTAAATATTTATGATTTTGCAGCCAGTTCAGGAATGTCGTCTTCTGTCATGTATTGAATAAAAATAATCAATGGAAAATAATGCCTCCCATCAAGCTCCAGTCCAACTGAATGTTGAGTAGCCTAAGTGCAGACACTGCAGATTTTTCTTTTAAAAAATCAATCGTCCAACACAAGGCCTAAACTTATAAGTACTGAGCTACCCACTCTTTCCTATGTCTGTGATATTCTCTCCATCCTGAATGCTCTAGCAGCTTTCAAGGCCCACTGCAGCTGGACAATGAAGTCTCTTGAATCTTCTTAGAAGAGGTGATACCTGCTGTCCCTGAATTCATTCAGTCAAAAATATTCGTGACACATTTATTGAACACTTATTCTATCATATTCCCTGGAGCTCAGGGCAGCAGAGATGATCACAAAACCACACAGAAGTATTTATACACTGTGGTCTAAGAGCACCTTACACACCGAAAGTCTAAGGGAAGGTTACAAGGGCAAAGGTGGGGAGATGGTATGAGAGAAGGGTGGGAGGTAGGAGAGAGGGACAAGGTGATGCCACTGCTCTGTTCTTCAATCACTGCAACTTAAGTAAAGAAGACACTGTTTCAGAAGCATAATCAGTGAGAGAGCATAATGAAAAAGCTTATAGAGAAAGGTTAAGGATGATTTGTGTCAGCTGGCATGAGCCAGGGCAAGCTTAACGAGAGGGGTGGACATGATCAAATTAGAATTTCATAAGAGAATTCTGACAATGCTGATAACAGCATGGAAGGTGGAACAGAGAAGGCCAAGACCAGAGAAGAAAACAGAGGGACAGTTAGTAGGCTGCTGAAGTGATACCATGATCAGATACCATGGTGACACGGACAAAACGCAGTTGTAACAAGTAAACATGAGGACAAAGTTCAAAAGATATTAAGAGGTAAAATCAACAGAACTTCATTGAATAAGGTGGTTAAGAGACAGGGAGGAGTCAATGACGATATCCAGACTCCTGACTTGGAAGATAGGGTGCATGAATTCACCCACTGGGGGGATTCCACAAGCAGAGCAGACTTTGGGATAGAATAAAGTCAATTTGAGGTATGTTGAGTGTGAAGAGCCAGTGGAATGTCAGTGGAGATGTCCACGAGGCATTCAGAAGTTCAGAAAAGTGGTAAGAGCTGAAGATGTAGACTATTTAACCGTGTATGTGAGAGTGTGTGTGTGTGTGTGTGTGTGTGTGAGAAATACAACACATGTCCAGAAAAGTATATACAAATATAAAACTTAATAAATTATTATAAACATCCACATAACTCCCACTAAGGTCAAGAAATAGAACATTTCCAATTCCAAAAACCACCTGACCACCTTTTCCTGATCACAACCATGTCCCTCTCTCTTAGCTGAACCACTATCTTGATTTCATAGTAGTCATTTCCTCCTTTTCCTATTTTCAACACCTAATTATACATTCTTAATTACTCCAGTTTAATTCTGCCTATTTTGACCTTTATATAAATGGAATGATACACAGCACATTCTTTTATGTCTAATGTCTTTTCTTCCATGTTTTTGCAAAATATATCCAAGCCACTTGCTCTGTGTTACTGTAGTTCATTTCTTTTCACTGGAAGATAGTACTTTTATTTTTTGCTGCTAGATCTCTGAGTTGACTTGGCTATTATTAATAAAGTGAACACACTTCTACTTATCACCTGATAGACATTTCTGTTGGGTAATTAATTTGGAATGGAATGGCTAGGCAAGAGATCACATGGTATTGTCGACTTTAGAAGATTTCAACTACATTTTTGGTAACTATCCCAATTTACACAACCATCCATAGTAAATACAGGTTCCAGTCGCAACACAAGTGCGCCAACACTTGACAGCAGATGCCTTTTGAGTTTCAGCCATTCTGGTGGGTGTACAGGGGTACCAGGTGCAGTATTTCCCCAGTAATTAATAAAGTTGAACAAATTCCCATATGTGTATGAATCATTTAGATACCCTCTTTTGTGTAATGTCTCTTCTAATATCTTGCCTTTTCTCCCACTGGGTTGTCTTTCTTTGGGGAGGGGGGGCCTTTCTGTTATTGATATATAGAAGATCTTTATATTTTCTAGGTAAAAGCACTTTGTTAGTTATGTGTATTCCCAACAGGTTTTCTCACTTTTTTTTTTTTTTACTCTTTAAAGGAAGATTATTGATGAACAGAAGTTTTAAATTTTAATGTATTCTAGTTATCAAGTTTTTTCTTATGCTTAATGTTTTTTTTTTGTTTAGTTTAAAAAAAAAAAAAAGTTGTCCCAAAGACATGAAGATAATCTTCTAAATTTTCAAGAAGTTTCATTGTTTTGACTTTTACATTCAGTGGGTACCCAATTCCCCTGGAACTGATTTTGGATATGGCTTGGCATCAAGTTTCTTTTTTTTTTCCATACAGATACCCAATTGTTGCCATACCATAAATCGAGTGCTTGTGTATGTGTGTGTCTGTCTGTTTATGGGATCTCTAGTCTGTCCCGCTTGACTATCTGTCTATCTGTAGCTTCTTTTTTGAGGTTTATTAGCTATTTGGGGCCCTTTAATATTCCATAGAATAATTCCATGCATGGTCCTACAAACTACTGGATTTTTTTGCTAGGAATCAAATTGAATCTATAGATGCATTAAGGAATAAGTGACAGCTTTATTTGATTTGAGTCTTCCAATCCATGAACATGGAATACTTCTCCATTTACTTCAGTTTTCATGAATTTCTCCCAAATTTTTTGCCTAGAGGTCTTGCACGGCTTTTGATTAGATTCATTCCTCTAAATTTCTTTTCTAATGGCTAAGTGGGAACCTTTGAAACTTTATTTTCCATGTGATACTGTATATAAAAAATGAACTTTTATTTTATTGACCTTATATCTAACTAAACTCCCTTTCTAATTTTGCTAATTTGCTAATCTGTGTATCCTCACAGATTTGCTATACTCAAAATTGTATCACTAGCAAATGATGACAGTTTGATCTCCTTATTTCCATTCTTGTAACTTGATTTGTTCTTCTTGCCCTACTGCACTGGCTATACCTCTCAGGGTTAAATAGAAGTGGTGAGCATGGGTATTCTTATTCCCAGGCTCAAGTGGAAAATCTTTTCATGGATATATATACAAAATCCTTAATGAAGTATGAACATAATGAACTCTGTCATATATCCAAAAGGGCAATATATCATGCCTGAATGAGATATTTCAGAAACACAAGTTCTTGAGTCAGATTGGCCTTTAATGCTTCTCTTTGGTAATAACCTGGTCAGATTTTGCTATTCAAGTAATGAAACGAATAGGAAATATTGTTCCTCCTTCTTTTCTCAGGAGGGTATCTTCCTTAAATATTTGGTAGAAATTGCTGGGAAAGCCATATGATTCTGGATTTTCTCTTGGTGGGAACTCTTTTGTTTATGGAGCTGTATCATTAATAGCTACAGGCCACATAAAATTTTGTACCTCTTCGTTACATCTAAATTTTGCTTCTGTGAAGGCCTACTTCTCCTACTAGTATATAATCCTCTTGAAGGCCAGAACTTTGTCTTCTGCTCATTTGCAACTCCAGTGCCCATCTTGGAACCTGGTGCATGCAAATGCAAAATGAATCTAATTTAAATATCTACACTATTCATTTGGGAATCATTCTGAATATTTAATACCAACATAATAGGTATATATTTTGTCTTATGGTCTTTATTTATCTCATTGGTGTCTATGGGAAAGGTTAGTACATTCTCCAAGGACTAATAAGGGCCACAAGAATTTACGAGCACTTTAGTACATCAGCAATCTGAGGGAAAGAAAGAGGCAAAGGAAGAGGAAGCCTTGGTGATCTGTCTGGAGGAGTTTCCAGGCTGGTAGAGGAAATAAAATGCACATGCCAGTTTAGAAAAATTAAACATTTTCCTTTCTAGTTCTTGAAAAACACAGATTTTAGATTGCATTACTGCTTTCAAGGATTGCACTGAGCAGACATAGCTCTTCTGCAAGTACTCCTTCGAGAAATCTCAGGATGATGCTATCCCCTCCATAATTTAAGTGTTCTATTATGTGGTAACTTATACTTTACTACTGGGCTTAAAATTTATATTGCATTCTTTAAGAGCTTGGCAATGCACTGCAAACAGGCAACGTGAAACACCTTATAAATACTCTTATAATATCGGCATCGTTCTGACTCCCTCGTGGGAAGGGAGGTGAGGCAGGGTTGTCTTGGCAAGTGTAGAAAGCCAGAGTGGAATATGGGGCTTCTCACATTCATCGCTCCCTGTGCCAGTAACCAGAAGGCTCAGACCACAGAGCAGACCTGGAAGAGCGTATCTAACCCATCAGGAGAGCAATAATGTCCCCAGCAGGGATAAGGGCTGTAGTCTGGAGCCAGGGGTCAATGAGCAAAGAATGGTTAAATTCATAAAACAAAGAGCAACAGATCAAGACACAATTCAGGAAGGGAATCAAGCAAACACTGGAGAAGACTGGCTTTTGTTCTCAGCTATTCCTGGCATTCTGAGTGTGAGCCACATAGAATCTATGATGAAATAATTAGCTTTTAAAGGGAAGGACAAAATAAGTTTTGATCAGAGAGAGCAGGCTTCAATCTTACCTTGGCCTCTTACTAGCTGTGTGATCTTATAAGGAAAACAAACAAAAAACAGTTAATCTTTCTAAGTTTCAGGTTCTGCATCTGTAAAATTAAAAATAATTTTAAGGTTGTATCCACAGTTAAATGAGATAGTGCATGTGAAACTTCCTAGCACAGGGGCTCCTGGGAGGCTCAGTTGGTTAAGCTTCTGCCTTTGGCTTGGGTCATGATCCCAGGGTCCTGGGATCAAGCCCTGCATCAGGCTCCCTGCTCAGCGGGGAGTCTGCTTCTGCTTCTCCCTCTGCCATTCCCTCTGCTTGCGCTCTCTGGCTCTCTCTATCTCTCCGTCAAATAAATAAATAAAATCTTTTTTTTTTTTAAAGATTTTATTTATTTATTTGAGACAGAGAGAATGAGAGAGCGAGAGCACATGAGAGGGGGGAGGGTCAGAGAGAGAAGCAGGCTCCCTGCAGAGCAGGGAGCCCGATGCGGGACTCGATCCAGGGACTCCAGGATCATGACCTGAGCCGAAAGCAGTCGCTTAACCAACTGAGCCACCCAGGCGCCCAATAAATAAAATCTTAAAAAAAAAAAAAAAAAGAAAAGAAATTTCCTAGTGCAATGTTGGGCATATAAAAAGCAATTTATAGGGGCGCCTGGGTGGCTCAGTCGTTAAGCGTCTGCCTTCGGCTCAGGTCATGATCCCAGGGTCCTGGGATCGAGCCCCACATCGGGCTCCCTGCTCGGCGGGAAGCCTGCTTCTCCCTCTCCCACTCCCCCTGCTTGTGTTCCCTCTCTAGCTGTCTCTCTCTCTGTCAAATAAATAAATAAAATCTTTAAAAAAAAAAAAGGCAATTTATAAATGCTATTTCCACATATAGTTTGTATTAAGGTCATATTAGATGCTATAGTAAGTAAACCTTGAATTCTAAATGACTTAAACAATGAGAATTCTTTGCTCACTCACATCGCAGTCTGATGTGGGTGTCTGTGGCTAGGCAGCCTTCCACAGTCTAATGCAGGGATTCAGGCTTCTTCGTCCTGTGCAACCCCTGCTCCTATAATACCACTCTCTCCACCATTCAGTCAAGGAAGGCAAAGGAAGACTATGAAGAAGGCACACCCACTTCTTACACATTTTGACCCAGAAGTGGCACATAAGTGTCATGTTTCAGGAACCCTGAGATTAGGAGACTCTGTTCTTATGTAAAAGTTCTGGCAAAGCTTCTCATCTTCCCCTCTGGAGACTCATTATCTTCATTACCCTGAAATGTGAGCAAATCTGCTCTGGGGTAGAAAGGGAGACATTTCTATCTTTATCATCCCAAGGGTGATTAAATATGCTATAGAAGGAGTCACCATATTTTTCCAAGGCCATTTGCTTCTATAAACATTCTTGCAAAGATAGTATGAAACAATTTGGCTGTTAATACCTGAAAGTCTAGGAACCGGAGAGATTCAAGGAGAATTATCTCCCAAAGACTTTTATAATGCCTATTTCTGTAGACAAAGAAACTAAGATTTTTAGAAGGTTACTACCTTCCTGGAGGTCACATGATGGCAAGCAATGAATGAAAAAACTGAAGACTTGAGCCAGGTCTCCCTTATTCTCAGACTGTTGACACCATCCCAGTGTTCACGAGGTAAACTCAGGTAACAGCAGAAGTGGACAAAGAGCCTACCTGCAAATTCCACTCTGCAGTTTCTAATAGATGCCTGAGTCTTAGTTCCTTGACCTTTCTGAGACTCAGCTCCCTCTTCTACTGACTGTGGAAAGAGACCTCAATGGCAAGGTTGTGGTGAGAATTAACATGAAATTATACTGGGAAGCAGCACCACATGGACCCATTGTGGGGAAGAACAAGAGCTGCAGAATCACAATACTCTGGCTCCTTGAGCTGTTTTTTACTATGTGGGTGACTTTGAGCCGTTCATTTAACATCTCCTTGACTCAGTGAAGGCAGCTGTACAATGGGTATAGTAATAGTATCTATATGCTAGGGTTGTTGGGAGGATTGAGTAAGATGATACATATAAAGCAGCTAGAACAGTGCACCGGTGTTAGCAACTGTAACTGCTGTAGGCTTGTCATTGACGCCGCTGCTCTAGAGAGCCCTCTGTGCAGGGGATTTCCTCGAGGACCTCCTCTGGGAAGGAGGCACATGATGAATGGATAGCTTGGTCTCATTCCACTGCAATCAGAGCAGCTCAGGTTTTACCTTTATTATTCCTTGTTGGATTTCCTCCAACGAGCGTTTCTGTATTAAAAGCAAATAAGGGGAGCAAGATGGCGGAGGAATAGGAGACCTGGATTTCGTCTCCTCTCAGGAATTCAGCTGGATAGGGATCAAACCATTCTGAACACCTACAAACTCAACAGGAGATCGAAGAAAAGAAAAGCAATAACTCTCTCATCAGAAAAGCGACCACTTTCTGGAAGGTAGGACGTGCGGAGAAGTGAATCCGAGGCGATATTCGAGAGGATAGACGGCGGGGGAGGGGCCTCCGTCGGCCGCTTCTGGCAAGTGATAGAGCCGCGGGGCACAAAATCGGAACTTTTAAAAGTCTGCTCCGCCGAGGGACGTCACTCTGGTGGCTAAGCGGGGGGTGGAACCCTCCGGGACAGTGTGGTCTCAGGACCCTCGGGGTCACAGAAAGACCGGGGGTGCCTGAGGGCGGCAGAGCTCCCAGGTAACGGAGCAGGGAAGCCGGCTGCAGAGGCGGAGCCCAGGCGCGGGCTCTCAGCTCGGGGTGGCCATAAACCGGGATCCATGGCACAGTCGGGCCCCTGCTCCTCCAGCAGGGACCCAACAAGCGGCAGATCCGGGGAGACTCACCTTCCTCCCCTGGGAGGAGCCGCGCGGGAACGCACTGCGGGGATCTGCTGGGTTTGGAGACTCCACCCGGGGTCGGGTGCCAGAGACAGAGGCGCGCGGTCACAGGCCGGGTGAGCACGGGGTGCGGCGGCCAGAGACCGGGGAGACGGGAGTGACTGACGGCTTTTCTCTGGGGGCTCACTGAGAAGCGGGGCCCAAGTTCTCGGCTCCTCCGGGGCGGAGATTGGGAGGCCGCCATTTTCACTCTCCGCCTCCAAAGCTGTACGGAAAGCTCGCAGGGAACAAAAGCTCCGGAGAGCAAACCCGAGCAGATTACTTAGCCGGGAGGGGGCAAGGGCGGGGCACTTCCGCCTCCGGCAGAGACATTTGGAAACCACGGCAACAGGCCCCTCCCTAGAAGATCAGCGAGAAAGCCAGCCAAGACCAAGTTTACCCGATCAATGAGAACGGCAGAACTCCAGCGCTAGGGGAATACTGCACATAGAATTCATGGCTTTTTTACCATGATTATTTAGTCTTTCAAAGTTATTTTTTTTAACTTTTTTTCTTTTTTTTCTTTTTTTTGAATTTTTCTTTTTCCCTTTTTCAACCGACATCTTATCAATCCCTTTTTTTAAAAAAAAACATTTTTATTTTTTATTTTTAGAGTCATATTCTATCCCTTCATAGTAGTTACCTGTATTCTTGGCATATATATATAAGTTGTTCTCTCTTTAAAATTTTGAGATAGTTTCTTCTAACAGATTAAAATATACCCTAAATCTCTAGTATATGGTGTTTTCTACTCCCCTGCCTGATCACATTTTCTCCCTTTTTTTTTCTTTTTCCTTTTTTTAAATCCTCTTCTTTCTTTTTTCAAACAACTTCTTATCAATTCCTTTAATAAAATTTTTTATAATTTCCATCTTTACAGTCATATTCCATCCCTTCATCATATCAACCCTTATTTTTGTACATATATAAGTTTTTCTTTCTTTAAAATTTTGGGAGGCACTTTCTTCTAAAAGACCAAAATACACCCCAAATCTAGTGTGTGGCACTGATCTATATACCAGCCTGATCATATTTGATCACATACTGGTTTTTTTTGTTGTTGTTATTTTGTTTTGTTTTGTTTGTTTTTGTTTGTTTTTATCTTTATCTTTTTCTTTTTTCTCTCTTTCCGTGTCTTTTTCCACTGCTTCAGGTCTTTTCTGATTGGTTTAGAGTATATTTTCTGGGGACGTTGTAATTCTGCTAGCATTCTGTTCTCTCATTAATCTATTCTCCTCTGCACAAAATGACAAGATGGAAAAAATCATCTCAACAAAAAGAACAAGAGGTAGTACCGACTGCCAGGGACCTACTCAATACGGACATTAGTACGATGTCAGAGCTAGAGTTCAGAATCATCACTTTAAAGATACTAGCTGGGCTTGAAAAAAATATGGAAGTTATTAGAGAAACCCTTTCTGGAGAAGTAAAAGAACTAAAATCTAACCAAGTAGAAATCAAAAAGGCTATTAATGAGGTGCAATAAAAAATGGGGGCACTAACTGCTAGGATAAATGAGGCAGGAGAGAGAATCAGTAATATAGAAGATCAAATGATGGAAAATAAAGAAGCTGAGAAAAAGAGAGATAAACAACTACTGGATCACAAGGGCAGAATTCGAGAGATAAGCGATACCATAAGACGAAACAACATCAGAATAATTGAGATCCCAGAAGAAGAAGAAAGAGAGAGAGGGGCAGAAGGTATAATGGAGCAAATTATAGCAGAGAACTTCCCTAATTTGGAGAAGGAAACAGGCATGAAAATCCAGGCAGCACAGAGAACCCCTCTCAAAATCAATAAAATTAGGTCAACACCCCGACATCTAATAGTAAAACTTACGAGTCTCATAGACAAAGAGAAAATCCTGAAAGCAGCTCGGGAGAAGACATATGTAACCTACAAGGGTAGAAACATTAGATTGGCAACAGACCTATCCACAGAGACCTGGCAGGCCAGAAAGGACTGGCAGGATATATTCAGAGCACTAAATGAGAAAAATATGCAGCCAAGAATACTCTATCCAGCTAGGCTGTCATTGAAAATTGAAGGAGAGATAAAAAGCTTCCAGGACAAACAAAAACTAAAGGAATTTGCAAACACAAAACCAGTCCTACAAGAAATCTTGAAAGGGGTCCTCTAAGCAAAGAGAGAGCCTAAAAGCAACATAGACCAGAAAGGAACACAGACAATATACGGTAACAGTCACCTTACAGGCAATACAATGGCACTAAATTCCTATCTTTCAATAGTTACCCTGAATGTAAATGGGCTAAATGCCCCAATCAAAAGACACAGGCTATCAGACTGGATTAAAAAACAAGACCCATCAATATGCTGTCTGCAAGAGACTCATTTTAGACCCAAAGACACCCCCAGATTGAAAGTGAGGGGGTGGAAAACCATTTACCATGCTAATGGACACCAAAAGAAAGCTGGGGTGGCAATCCTTATATCAGACAAATTAGATTTTCAACCAAAGACTGTAATAAGAGATGAGGAAGGACACTATATCCTACTTAAAGTGTCTATCCAACAAGAAGATCTAATAATTGTAAATATCTATGCCCCTAACATGGGAGCAGCCAATTATATAAGGCAATTAATAACAAAAGCAAAGAAACACATCGACAACAATACAATAATAGTGGGGGACTTTAACACTCCCCTCACTGAAATGGACAGATCATCTAAGCAAAAGATCAACAAGGAAATAAAGACTTTAAATGACACACTGGATCAAATGGACTTCACAGACATATTCAGAACATTCCATCCCAAAGCAACGGAATACACATTCTTCTCTAGTCCCCATGGAACATTCTCCAGAATAGATCACATCCTAGGTCACAAATCAGGTCTCAACCGGTACCAAAAGATTGGGATCATTCCCTGCCTATTTTCAGACCACAGTGCTTTGAAACTAGAACTCAATCACAAGAGGAAAGTCGGAAAGAACTCAAATACATGGAGGCTAAAGAGCATCCTACTGAAGAATGAATGGGTCAACCAGGAAATTAAAGAAGAATTTAAAAAATACATGGAAACCAATGAAAATGAAAACACAACTATTCAAAATCTTTGGGATGCAGCAAAGGCAGTCCTAAGAGGAAAATATATAGCAATACAAGCCTTTCTCAAGAAACAAGAAAGGTCTCAAGTACACAACCTAACCCTACCCCTAAAGGAGCTGGAGAAAGAACAGCAAATAAAGCCTAAACCCAGCAGGAGAAGAGAAATAATAAAGATCAGAGCAGAAATCAAAGAAATAGAAACTAAAAGAACAGTAGAACAGATCAACGAAACTAGGAGCTGGTTCTTTGAAAGAATTAACAAGATTGATAAACCCCTGGCCAGACTTATCAAAAAGAGAAGAGAAATGACCCAAATCAACAAAATCATGAATGAAAGAGGAGAGATCACAACCAACACCAAAGAAATACAAACAATTATAAGAACATATTATGAGCAACTCTATGCCAGCAAATTAGATAATCTGGAAGAAATGGATGCATTCCTAGAGATGTATCAACTACCAAAACTGAACCAGGAAGAAATAGAAAACCTATAACCACTAGGGAAATTGAAGCAGTCATCAAAAATCTCCCAAAAAACAAAAGCCCAGGGCCAGATGGCGTCCCAGGGGAATTCTACCAAACATTTCAAGAATTAATACCTATTCTTCTGAAACTGTTCCAAAAAATAGAAACGGAAGGAAAACTTCCAAACTCATTTTATGAGGCCAGCATTACCTTGATCCAAAACCAGACAAAGACCCCATCAAAAAGGAGAATTACAGACTAATATCCCTGATGAACATGGATGCAAACATTCTCACCAAAATACTAGCCAATAGGATCCAACAGTACATTAAAAGGATTATTCACCACGACCAAGTGGGATTTATCCCTGGGCTGCAAGGTTGGTTCAACATCCACAAATCAATCAATGTGATACAATACATTAACAAAAGAAACAACAAGAATCATATGATCCTCTCAATAGATGCAGAAAAAGCTTTTGACAAAGTATAGCATCCTTTCTGATCAAAACTCTTCAGAGTATAGGCATAGAGGGTACATACCTCAATATCATAAAAGCCATCTATGAAAAACCTACAGCGAATATCATTCTCAATGGGGAAAAACTGAGAGCTTTCCTCCTAAGGTCAGGAACGCTGCAGGGATGTCGACTATCACCACTGCTATTCAACATAGTATTGGAAGTCCTAGCCACAGCAATCAGACAACAAAAAGAAATCAAAGGCATCCAAATCGGCAAAGAAGAAGTCAAACTCTCACTCTTTACAGATGATATGATACTTTATGGGGAAAACCCCAAAGACTCCACCCCAAAACTGCTCGAACTCATACAGGAATTCAGTAAAGTGGCAGGATATAAAATCAATGCACAGAAGTCAGTGGCATTCCTGTACACCAACAACAAGACAGAAGAAAGAGAAATTAAGGAGTCGATCCCATTTACAATTGTACCCAAAACCATAAGATACCTAGGAATAAATCTAACCAAAGAGACAAAGGATCTGTACTCAGAAAACTATAAAATACTCATGTAAGAAATTGAGGAAGACACAAAGAAATGGAAAAACGTTCCATGCTCATGGATTGGAAGAACAAATATTGTGAAGATGTCAATGCTACCTATAGCAATCTACACATTCAATGCAATCCCCATCAAAATACCATCCACTTTTTTCAAAGAAATGGAACAAATAATCCTAAAATTTGTATGGAACCAGAAAAGACCCCACATAGCCAGAGGAATGTTGAAAAAGAAAAGCAAAGCCGGCGGCATCACAATTCCGGACTTCCAGCTCTATTACAAAGCTGTCATCATCAAGACAGCACGGTACTGGCACAAAAACAGACACATAGATCAATGGAACAGAACAGAGAGCCCAGAAATGGACCCTCAACTCTATGGTCAACTCATCTTTGACAAAGCAGGAAAGAATGTCCAGTGGAACAAAGACAGTCTCTTCAACAAATGGTGTTGGGAAAATTGGATAACCACATGCAGAAGAATGAAACTGGACCATTTCCTTACACCACACACAAAAATAGACTCCAAATGGTTGTAAGACCTCAATGTGAGACAGGAGTCCATCAAAATCCTAAAGGAGAACACAGGCAGCAACCTCTTTGACCTCAGCCGAAGCAACTTCTTCCTAGAAACATCGCCAAAGGCAAAGGAAGCAAGGGCAAAAATAAACTATTGGGACTTCATCCAGATAAAAAGCATTTGCAAAGCAAAGGAAACAGTCAACAAAACCAAAAGACAACTGACAGAATGGGAGAAGATATTTGCAAATGACATATCAGATAAAGGGCTAGTATCCAAAATCTATAAAGAACTCATCAAACTCAACACCCAAAGAACAAAGAATCCAATCAAGAAATGGGCAGAAGACATGAACAGACATTTTTCCAAAGAAGACATCCAAATGGCCAACAGACACATGAAAAAGTGCTCAATATCACTCGGCATCAGGGAAATCCAAATCAAAACCTCAATGAGATACCACCTCACACCAGTCAGAATGGCTAAAATTAACAAGTCAGGAAACGACAGATGTTGGCGGGGATGCGGAGAAAGGGGAACCCTCCTACACTGTTGATGGGAATGCAAGCTGGTGCAGCCACTCTGGAAAACAGTATGGAGGTTCCTCAAAATGTTGAAAATAGAGCTACCATATGATCCAGCAATTACACTACTGGGTATTTACCCCAAAGATACAAAAGTAGGGATCTGAAAGGGTACGTGCACCCCGATATTTATAGCAGCAATGTCCACAATAGCCAAACTGTGGAAAGAGCCAAGATGTCCATCGACAGATGAATGGATAAAGAAGATGTGGTATATATATATATACAATGGAATATTATGCAGCCATCAAAAGGAATGAGATCTTGCCATTTGCAATGACGTGGATGGAACTGGAGGGTTTTATGTTGAGAGAAATAAGTCAAACAGAGAAAGCCATGTATCATATGACCTCACTGATATGAGGAATTCTTAATCGCAGGAAACAAACTGAGGGTTGCTGGAGTGGGGGGGGTGGGAGGGATGGGGTGACTGGGTGATAGACACTGGGGAGGGTATGTGCTCCGGTGAGCGCTGTGAATTGTGCAAGACTGTTGAATCTCAGATCTGCACCTCTGAAACAAATAATGCAATATATGTTAAGAAAAAAAAAAGAAGAAGAAGAAGGTAGTGGGAGGGGAAGAATGAAGAGGGGGAAATCGGAGGGGTAGACGAACCATGAGAGACGATGGACTCTGAAAAACAAACTGAGGGTTCTAGAGGGGAGGGGGGTGGGAGGATGGGTTAGCCTGGTGGTGGGTATTGAGGAGGGCACATTCTGCATGGAGCACTGGGTGTTATGCACAAACAATGAATCACGGAACACTACATCTAAAACTAATGGTGTAATGTATGGGGATTAACATAAGAATAAAAAAATATGTTCTGAAAAATATAATAAATAAATAAATAAATAAAAGCAAATAAGAGGGCGCCTAGGTGGCTCAGCCGATAAGTGTCTGCCTTCAGTTCAGGTCATGATCTCCAGGTCGTGGGATCGACAGCTTCAAGCCTGTCTCCCTGCTCAGCAGGGAGCCTGCTTTTCCCTCTCCCCCACACTTGCTTGTGCTCTCTCTCTCCCCCAAATAAAAAAATAAAATCTTAAAAAAAAAAAAAACCACCTCTCTCTGTGTTGCTGCTTCTTACCTCTACGAAAGCCTTGATAAGTCACTCTCACCTCTGGGCTTGCTTCTACATCTGTAAAATGTGGGAGGGCAGGGGGTGAACAATAATAATTCTCACTGCCTACCCCTCTTGCTATCTAGGCACTAACCTTGTTCATCCTTGGTAGCAGTACTCCTTGCACCCCTTCTTAGTGATGGACATTTCAGCGTGAATGACTTGGGGAGCAAGTTTAGAGAGAAAGAGATAGGAGGGCATGAGGCACCTGGAGGAACCATGCAGGCTCTGCCCTTGCACTGAGTGACTAGCAGTTCTGGGGGCTTTAGCCAAGTGGATTGTAAGACGAACACTGACTCTGGATATAGATCAATCTCTGTTCTCCAACATAGTGACACTAGTAATATTTTTATCTCCAGATCTCTCCTCTGTTTCTTAATTGATTCCAATTGCAGTGGGGCAGAAAACTTTTGGTTACTGGTTTGTCATAAATCACTAATGCAAAGAGCCCTAGAATATATTACAATAGCAACACCAATATTATACATATGTATATTAATCTAGGATTTTCCCTATTTAGTTTTTAAATTCCAGAGCTGTTAAATGACTTGCCAAAGAGCTCTCATCTCTGAAGTGGCAAGGATAGAAATGGACTCCTTGTTGCTGAGTCCCAAGTCAGATATTCTTCTCATTCTTCCTACTCATGTACTGATTCAAATATAACAGTCAAATGAGGTCATGTGGCAGAAAACGGACCACTGAGGACATAGGACTTCCTCTTGAGACATCAGGATCTTTCTGAAAAATAGTACTAGGCAGATTTAATGACAATCAGCAATTAGAGTCACTATTCATTTGGACCACAAGATAGATGACGTGAGAGGGGCCTTGGCTTAGTATTTCCATGATATCCTCACCATTCAAAAATGGCTTTGGAGAACTCTGGTGCTAAGACACTGCTAACAAGTGCCAGATCTAACCGTGACGCGCTGAGCAATAATAATGATATATACTGACTGGTTTAGTCATAGAAACACCACGGAACTGATGCCACAAAGATCCTGAATGGTTTATAAGCTATGCAGAGAAATAAAAAGCAAACAGAATAAACTGGAAGAGCGTAAGAGTGGCAAATAAAACCTCCTATCGAGTAAATGAAACAAGTTAATATTTCATTACATGGAGTTTACAGACTGGTCTGTGGCTAGGTCAGGACCCCAGCCTTGCTGGCCACATTCCAGGACTCAATAAAATATGAATGGAGCCATAGCAGTTTTCTGAAGAGAAAGCAATCCAAAACATTTCTTGACAGCTTCGCCTCAACATCACAGCTCCGGAGAGTGAGGAGTTACAGATTGATAGATTAATTATGTTATGTTTGCAAAGGATATAAAAGGTCCAAGAAGGCATGGAGGCGGGCGTCTCTTGGGGAAGACCTGACCAACTGGCCTAGAAAAGTAAATATCTGAATGTTCTACCTCAAGACCCAGCCGCAGGTAAACACCTTCATTTGGCAGGGCCTGTATTTTGAATGTGAGGTCTCGAGCTGCCTGCTGAGGCTCCTCCATTTACCAGGTCAGCAAGGATCTGTGAGCACTGGTATGCGTGCAGGAGTGCTTGGTAAGCTGAAAGGGGGTCGCAAGTAAAGAGCGGTTCTTATCGTGAATTAGAACACTCCGGAGATCGTGCGCATGACTGTTTAAAAATAAGTAAGATATTGTTGTCCTGCTCTGTCTTCTGCGTGTTTTGTTGTTTGGTTTGGACCATGTTTCTATCTTCCGTGTTTACACATTTTTCTTAAACCTGCTTGCATGTTTTTAAAAAATAAAAAGGAAATTTCATATTTGACTGCTGACTCTGTTCCTGGAATTAGTAAATGTTTTCTAATCAACGTGACAGGCATGCAGAGACAGAGAAACAGGAAAAAGCACATGATCAACCAAGCGAGCTGGGATCCAACCCCACTTGTCATGCCACACTGTTTGTTCCTAGACCTTGAGGATAGGTGCACCTCCGATGGGGTGCCTGCCTTCCAGGCGCCAGGCACTGCTGTGTGCAGTACAGAGACTATCTCAGCTTTTAGCTTTATTTTACGATTAAGGAAACTGGAGGTCAGAGAGGTTAAGCACCTTGCCCGATGTTATAGCTTACCATCAGCAAAGCTGGAAGCTAAATCCACATGGGTCTGGTTCCCAAGCTTTTGATCTTCCCACCATACCCATGCGTCCCATCTGGTCAATATAGTCAGGGATCCAGATTAATGATGGCATCTATTGCTTCAGTGCACCCTGAGTAGGCATTTATTTTATCTTTTTTAATATTTGAAGTGGTTGCTTTAATTTTGGCTTTTAACAGGACAATAATGGGATTTGTTGAAAATGACTAAAATTTTATTATGGAAAGACTCACAGGTAAATTACTAATAATGACTTGAAAATAAGGCTCTATAGAAAAGTACAAAAATAGATTCATATAACTGATGTGTGGTATTGCCTGAAAATCCTTTCTCACCAAAGTTGCTGTCCCGAGACTTTTCTCATTATTCTACAGCTAAGGCTGTAGACATGGATAGTATACTGTCTTGGTGGGCCATAACCCAGGGATCAGAAGCCCTCTGATTTCTTCAGGGATGTCACTAGCTGTGTGCTCTCCCTCTCTTTATGCTTCATCCAACCAATCAAACAGGGGCTTTCCTGCTAATATGCCTTGTATAATTCATCTCTATGGCTCTGTCTTCCCAACACCCCTTTCCCTCTATCTTCCTTAGAAAAGTATTCCTTACCACACCTCCATGTGATTCTGATAAGGCTGCAAACTATAAAAATACACTTTGCCTGAGAGCAGAGTAAGGGGTGGAGAGATTGCTGAGAGTTGGTGTCATGAACCAGTCTCTGCCTTCATGGTCCCTACTACTAGTAGGAGACAGGAAACAAGCCAAGTACGTTAGATGCTGTTGCTGTTGACCCCAAGCCTGAGGACAACCTCCTACCTCAATTGCCTGCACTTTTATGCCTCTCCACTGAGGATATTCCCCTGCAACCAGAATGGTGCCCAGACCTTCTGCAGGATTTTCTAGAAATGCCAGAGATTTCACATGCTGAGACTCAGTGGAAAATACTTCACTTTCCCTATCCTTCAGGTGGATAACTCTAAGTACATTCTAAGTGGTCATTCAGGAAGTCTCTAGCAGGACTGAGCCCCAGTCCCTCACAGTGGTACTTAGCTCATAAATGCACCCACTGCCGGCTCACCCCTACTGTGACTCACTTTCCTCACTCCCTCACTTAGGTGTCAGTGCCCCAGGATGCAGGTTGGTTAATGGGGCAAACTAAAGCCCCCACTTTTGCGCCCATTCCACTGGGCTGCACCTGTCACACCCCATGCTCCTCCTCTGCTCACTCTAGGGTCCTCTTGCTGTCACCCTGCGCTGCTGCTGGAGGGGTGGTTTAATGGGTGAGGCAACTGAACTTATCCCTGAGGTGTCTGAGCTCTGTGAGGTATCTGAATATCCTCCTCAGGCTGTGGCAGCTGCCCTTATCTCTTTTCCACCAAAACTGGGCCCAAAAGTAGCAAGAGATATCCCAGGTGATTACCTGCATGTCAAACATATTCTCCTCTGTGCTCTTGTGTATTTGTAATGATCAGAGTCAATCACCACAGCCAGAGTGGTGAGACACAGAGAGTCCAAACTGCTGAGTGGTAGCCATAACATGAAGTTGAATGGAGCTTCTGCTTCTAGCCAGGAGAGAATAATAGACCCTGAATTAATTTTCCTATGTCATTTAAAAACAACAAAATAGGGGCACCAGTGTGGCTCAGTCGGTTGAGCATCGACTCTTAGTTTCAGCTCAGGTCATGATCTGATCTCAGGGTCATGACATCAAGCCCTGCATCAGGCTCTGCGCTTAGCAGGGAGTCTGCTTGAGATTCTCTCTCTCCCTCTGCCCTTCACCCTGCTCGCACTCTCTCTCTCTCTCTCTCAAATAAATAAATCTTTAAAAAATAATAATAAATAAAAATTAAAACTGGGCGAAATATGTAAAAAAAAAAAAAAAACAACAATGATTTTCAACCCTTGGCCAAAGGCAGGGCTTAAGAGTAGTCCCTTCAAGAAGGGAAACAAATCAAGTAATCCCTATAAACACCCCCATTTACTGCCTGGAAAGAGGCCACAACACAGAGAAGGGAAATCCAAACTGAGCCCAAGGTGTTCCCTGGGTGACAGAGACAGAGTTTAGATTTCAGGGAGGCCAGCATGGCTAAGATCCATAGAGCACAGTACCAGAGAGGAGAGAGAACCCCAGGGAGTGGCAGACGTCCCCCTTGAGTCTTTGCCTGAGTACTGATCAGAGCATGGGTATGAGGAAATCAATGAGTCCAGGGAAAAAAACACCAGAAAAGGGCATTCTAAACAATCCTCAGGACTCACACAGGCCAGAGACAGTCTGTGTTCCTGCCAACTAAATGGGAGAGGCTTCCTAACAGATGGGCATTGAGCAGAATTCTGAGAAGGTTAGGCATTGCCCCTGCAGTGGGTCATATTAGCACTACACTAAAGGGTATTCAGGTCCTAACTAGCAAAGCTGAAAATCAAGCCTCAAGTAAATCAAACTATTTCCATGAAATTTAACTGTGTCCCGGGGGGAAAAAAGGCAAAAAAAATTTTTTAAGACACTAAAAATCCAGCAAACAATACATAAATTTACAATGGCTGGTATCCAATAAAAATTACAGCTATTCAAGGAATCTAAAAACAGAAAGTGTCCACTTATGGTAAGAAGAAAAAAAAAATCAATCAATAGAGAAAAAACAAAATTAAACAGACAGAAGTTAGCAGACAAAGATATTAAAGTATCTAACTATACTTCTTATATTCCAGAAGGCCAAAAAAAAACAAAACAAAACAAACACACCACAGAAAATATTTTAAAAACCCAAATCAAACTTCTAGACATGAAAAATACCCTGAGATAAGAAATAATACACTAAATGGGACTGACAGCAAACTATATCCTATAGAAAAAGAAAGATTAGTGAAGGCACGGTGATAGAAACTATCCAAAGTTGTTTGAGAGTGCATCACACTCCAAGGGATGGAGAAACACAGGTAACACCATGCTCAGAAGAGGGACCACTCTAAACAAGGGAACACCAATAAAGTGTCCAAGAACAGGTGGACCGAGTACTAGACAACCTAGAGGAGGCCACTTGAAAGTACACAGGTGCAAAGGTATCAATCTTGGGCAAGCACTAGTTCTGGGGAGGAGGGAACCAGCCTGGAAGAAGAGCCATCCCTTGGAGACTTGGTAGTGAAGGAAAAGAAAAGAATATTACAGAATTAGAAGACACTACTAAATAGCACACATGCCCAAATGGAAAGAGTAAAAGGGCCATTAAGTTTTTAAAAAATACACACAAGAGGGCAGGATACCTGGGTGGCTCAGTCGTTAAGCATCTGCCTTAGGCTCAGGTCATAATCCCAGGGTCCCGGGATAGAGCTCCCTGCTTGGCGGGGAGCCTGCTTCTCCATCTCCCACTCCTCCTGCTTGTGTTCCCTCTCTCACTGTCTATCTCTCTGTCAAAAAATAAATAAAAATCTTAAAAAAAAAATACATACAAGAGGGAATCCTTGAACAAAGAAATCTAGTAGGTATCTCAAATTGCCCAAATCTCTTCATAGATACATTGATTATTGCTACTTCGAAAAATCCAAGGCCCCTTCGAATAAACAAGAAAGGACAGCAAAAGGCATATGGAATCCCTGAATCCCCTGAGAACCAAAAATTCTCAATTAAATATTCTCTAAATTGCACCCAAAGTAGAGAAAAACAGTAACAGACAGGCATGAAATTAAATAAGCAATGACAAATATAAAATAACACCATGAATTAGAAATTCAAAAGTCAGGATAAAAAATGGATATATAAAATATGTTGAACAAACTTAAGAAAGAAGTTGAGGAAAAAGACAAAATCACCTCAGAAATAGTGAATTATAAAGTAAAAAGGAGCTTGTATTTTGCTAAAAATACAAGAGGCACTGAAGAGAATAATGCAAACAACCAAGAGAAGACTCAAAAGGTACCAAAAGAAAAATAATCAAAGATAATCAAAGAGGATCCAGCATATGTATAATGTAGTTTCTGAAGAAAAAGAAATTAATGGAACCGAACTAATATTTAAGGTTATAATCCAAGAAAATTTTCAAAATAAGACTTGAACATTCATATTAAAAAGACCCACAATGTAACTGGGAAAATTTACCCTGAATATTCAATGTTAAGGCATAATCTAGGAAAACTATTGGACTCTAAAGCCAAAAAATATAAAATAAAATAAAAATAAAAGAATTTTCTGGCCTTCAGGGCAAGGGAAAAAGTTATTTACAAAACAAACAAACAAAAAACTCAGGTTGTCATCAGACTTCTCAAAAGCAGCAAAGAAAATAAAGAGTGAAAAAAAAAAATTTAAGAATCAAGGAGAAAAAGGGTGAACCAAGGATTCTATACCCAGTCCAGAGTCCAGATGTTCTGCTAAAACCCAGTGTAATGCAGAACAACTGTAAACATTTAAAATCTCAGGAAATACTGTATTTAAGAATCTTTTCTGAGGCAACTACTAGATTGTTTGCCAACTAGGGCCTGTGGACCAAATCCAGCCTACTACCTGTTTTGGTTTTCCCAGAGCGCAGCCATGCCTGTTCACCTAGGTATTATTCATGTCTGTGTCTGCACTGCAATGGCAGGGTTGACTAGTTACACCAGAGACATTATGCTCCATTCAGCCCAACATGTTTACTAGCTGGCCTTTTACTAGAAAAAGGCTGCCAATTTCCGTACTGGAGAATGGGCTTGATCTAGATAAGAGGTAACTGGGAACCTGCCAGAAGGAATTAAATACATGTAACTATAAATCTCAGAGAGGTGAGGATGAGGGTGGAAGAAGAACATATAAATGCTACATGTTCCAACAAAGTGACACGGGAGAAGGGGGAAGAATAGTCCATGGACTGGCTTCATTGTGCTAGCACTTCCCCCGTCTATATCCTGTCCTCCTCCTCACCACACCCACCTGGCCACAATGCTCAGCTCAATGTGCGCTCAGTGTAGTAGCTGTGATTAATGAAAACAACAGCTCTGATCCGAAATCCAAAGTTTTATTCAAATCTCACTAATTAATCCTGTCATAAACGCTGAACCACACTTGAGCTCCCAGGATTCATTGTGCCCTTCTAGACCAAGAGCATGACGAAGCAACCTCCTAGAACCATCTCCCCAGACCCACACCCCAAAAAATTCACCCTCATGGTTTCATCATTGTTAAGAGGAGGCACGGAAAGACAAACCTGGGAAAAGGTAGGGTCTCTCCCCAAAGTGGAGAGGAAACTTGCCTCAACTATTGATGCATAGCATTCCAAACTGGAGTCACTGGAAAGGTCTTCTCAAGTAGGACATTTCCACGGGGTAAAAGGGAGAGTAAGGTGATCCTCAAAAAGAAATTATCAGGGGAACAAAATAATCCAAAATATGTTCTGTGTAAGAGAGAAGTTTAATCACTCTTCCCACTAAATTATTCATCATCTAGCATCCCAGCCTAAATGTGTTCCTAAGGACTACATTTTGTTTTTAATTCCCCCTCAGAGAGTTGTGGGACAGAGCTGTGCCTTTTCCAGAGAAAGAATAAGCCATTAAAAAATGACATGCTTATAGTAGGCGCTTGATAAATTTAGTTAATGATAGTGCTCAAAAATACAACAATATGCTCTAATACTCTGTCCAGAGACAACCAAATCAGTATCGTCTGCTTCTCTTCAGCTGCCCATCCACACTTTTGTTATTTTATTGTTTATGTGAGCCACTCTGCATCTCCTGGTGATAATATGTGCCTACATAAAATCTAAAATTAGATTTCCTACAAGGGGAGATAGTAGGCATAAGCACAGCAGTGAAAATGTATGTAACTGGGAAAATGTGTGTAAAATATGTCAACTTAAGCATTTGCCTAATTTCATTTACATATTAAAGATTCTATTGAAAGACATGGTACTTTTTGTGCTTAGGATAAAGAAGATGAAAAGAAGCTATAAGGTGTATACACATCTCTTCTTGATAAGCATTTTATTTTCCTTTGCAAATGTGTCCATATTTTCTCCAGAAAGCATCTTCATTATGTTTGTAATACTGCAAAAGTAGGATGATATTAAATATATGCATCACAGAGTTAGTCCTAGTGTTGCCATTTACATTTTGTTCACTTAACCTGAGCAGTACATTTCAAATGTTTAAATACTTTATTTTTGTGCTCACTCTTGCCTCCTTTTAACATGTAGGATACACAAGAAAAACCATCAGCAAAGATACGTATGTCCAAGGTGCTATGACGTTGGAAAATTAAAATGGTGCTAATCCATACACAAAAAAAAAAATCTGGAAAATGACATATAGGCAACATTCATGGGCAGAATGTTGGGGCAAAAAAGTCACTAAGATCAGAGTCAAGAAACAGAAATTCTTACACCAGCTCCACCACTACACTCACTAGAAATCCCGGAATCTGACCACATTGGAATTGTGGTCACTCACCTTAAAAACAGTGAGGGAGAGGACAGGATGAGGCACAGGAGAAAGGACAGAAACTCTATTCTGGTCAACATCACAGAGTTGAATGAAATGACATAATTTTGTAGTTATATAATAAGTGATAAATAAAAATTTACTGAGCATCTATTATGTGCATGCCCTGCCCCAGCACTAAAAATATTGTGGTGATCAAGACAGCCCACACAATAAAGATAGTTCTAGACAGATGTAACTGTAAGTGCAAAGGCCCTGAGATAAGAGAGAAAAAAAATTATTTTGGTGGATGGGGAGTATGAAGAGAGAGGGGGAGGATATAAGGTCAGAAAGGAGGCTGAGTCCAAATTAGTTAAGGCATCGAAGGCCATGTCTTGGATTTGAGATTTTATTTAAAGTTCAATGAGAATTCATGAACTACTTTAAAAAGAGCTAAATTACACAATATAATTTATGTATGAAAATATTACTCTTACTACTATGTGGAGAATGGAATTGGGGTGCTAACAAGCCTAGAAAACCAAAAAAAAAAAAAAATCATTCTTGAGGCAAGAGATAAATGTAGCTTAGACTTTAGCACTTTAGCTGGTAGAAGAGATGGAAAGAAATGGAAGGATTTGAGATGTATTTTTATTTTTTTAAATTTTATTTTATTATGTTAGTCACCATACCATACATCATTAGTTTTTGACGTAGTGATCCACGCTTCATTGTTTTCGTGTAACACCCAGTGCTCCATGCAGTACGTGCCCTCCTTAATACTCATCACCAGGCTAACCCATCCCCCCAAGCCCCTCCCAACAACCTCAATTTGTTTCTCAGAGTCCATAGTCTCTCATGGTTCATCTCTCCCTCCGATTTCCCCCCCTTCATTTTTCCCTTCCTTCTCCTAATGTCCTCCATGCTATTCCTTATGTTCCACAAATAAGTGAAAACATATGATAATTGACTTGCTCTGCTTGACTTATTTCACTTAACATAATCTCCTCCAGTCCCATCCATGTTGATGTAAAAGTTGGGTATTCATCCTTTCTGACGGCTAATATTCCATTGTATATATGGACCACATCTTCTTTACCCATTCATCTATGGAAGGGCATCTCTGCTCTTTCCACAGTTCGGCTATTATGGACATTGCTGCTATGAACACTGGGGTGCATATGGCCCTTCTTTTCACTACATCTGTGTCTTTGGAGTAAATACTCAGTAGTACAATTGCTGGGTCATAGAGTAGCTCTACTTTTAATTTTTTGAGGAACCTCCACACTGTTTTCCAAAGTGGCTGTACCAACTTGCATTCCCACCAACAGTGTAAGAGGGTTCCCCTTTCTCCACAACCTCTCCAACATTTGTTGTTTCTTGCCTTGTCAATTTTTGCCATTCTAACTGGCGTAATAAGGTGGTCTTCAATGTGGTTTTGATTTGAATTTCCCTGATGGCTAATGATGATGAACATTTTTTCATGTGTCTGTAAGCCATTTGTATGTCTTCTTTGGAGAAGTGTCTGCTCATGTCTTCTGCCCCTTTTTTGACTTGATTATTTGATTTTGGGGTGTTGAGTTTGAGAAATTCTTTATAGATATTGGATACTAGCCCTTTATCGTAGTGTCATTTGCAAATATCTTTTCCCATTCTGTGGGTTGCCTCTTTGTTTTGTTGACTGTTTCCTTTGCTGTGCAGAAGCTTTTTATCTTGATGAAGTCCCAAAAGTTCATTTTTGCTTTTGTTTCACTAGCCTTTGGAGATGTATCTTGAAAGAAGTTGCTGTGGCCGATGTCGGAGAGGTTACTGCCTATGTTGTCCTCTAGGATTTTGATGGATTCCTGTCTCACATTGAGGTCTTTCATCCATTTTGAGTTTATCTTTGTGTATGGTGTATTTTTAAAGGCAGAATATTACTCAGCCATCAGAAAGGATTAATACCTACCATTTGTATTGAAAAATGGAACTGGAGGGTATTATGCTAAGTGAAATAAGCCCAGCAGAGAAAGAAAATAAGCCAAGCAGAGAAAGACAATTATCATATGGCTTCACTCGTATGTGGAATATAAGGAATAGCAAAGAGGACCACAGCGGAAGGGAGAGAAAACTGAATGGGAAGAAATCAGAGAGGGAGACAAACTATGAGAGACTCTGGAATCCAGGAAACAAACTGAGGGTTACAGAATGGAGGGAGTGGGGGGATGGGGTAACCAGGTGATGGGTATTAAGGAGGGCATGTGATGTGATGAGCACTGGGTGTTACACGAAACTAATGAATCGTTGAACACTACATCTGAAACTAATGATGTACTATATGTTGGCTAACTGAACATAATAAAAAATAAATAAAGACAGAATGATGAGAAACTCGAACCTTTCCCACTAAGATCTGGAACAAGGCAAAGATGTCCCCTCTCATTATTCATTTGCAACAATGTACTGGGAATACTAGCTAATACAATAGCATAAGAATAGGAAATAAAAGGTATACAGATTGGGAAGGAAGAAATGAAACTGGCTTTGTTTGCAGATGACATGATCATCTATGTAGAAAATCTGAAAGAATCAACAACAGCAGCAGTAACAATAAAACCTCCTGGAACTAATAAGTGAATATAGAAAGGAGGCAGGATACAAGGTTAACATAAAACAGTGAATCATTTTCCCACATACCAGCAACGAAATGAGTAGAAATTGAAATTAAAAATACAATACTACATGCATTAGCACCCAAGAAAATGAAATGTTTAGGTACAAAACTAATGAAGTATGTATAAGATCTGTATGAGGAAAACTAAAAAAATATGATGAACAAAAACAAAAAACTAATAATTGAAGAGCTATTCCATGCTCATGGATAGAAGACTCAATATCATTAACGTATCAGTTCTTCCAACCTGACTTATAGACTCAATGCAATTCCAATTAAAATCCCACCAATTATTTTGAGGATATCAACAAACTGATTCTGAAGTTTATATGAAGGGTAAAATAGCCAAGAAAATATTGAAGGAGAACAGAGTTGGAAGACTAACATTACTCAACTTCAAGACTTATTATAAAAACAGATTAATCAAGACAATTGATACTGCAAAGAGTAGACAAATAGAACAGTGGGATGGAACAGAGAGCACAGAAACAGACTCACATAAATACAGTCTTTGACAAAAGAGTAAAAGCAATACAATGCAGCAAAGACAGTCTTTTCAACAAATGATTCTAGAACAACTAGACATCCACATGCAAAGAAATTAATCTAGACACAGACCTTACACTCTTTGCAAAAATTAACTCAAAAGGGATCACAGACTGAGACGTAAAACACAAAACCACAAAGCTCCTGGAGGATAACGCAAGAGAAAACCTAGATGACCTTGAATATGGTGATGTCTTTTTAAATACATCAAAGACATGATTCATGAAAGAAATAATTGATAAGCTGTACTTCATTAAAATTAAAAACTCCTGCTCTGTGAAAGATAATGTCAATGCCAAGAGAAGGAGAAGACCAGCCACAGATTGGGAGAATTTACAAAACACACAGTTGATGAAGAACTGTTATCCAAAATATACAAAGGACTCTTAAACCTCAACAATAAGGAAACAATCAATCTGATTTTAAAATACCTAAACAAATAACCACACCAAAGGAGATATACAGATGGCAAAAAAGATGCTCCACATTATTTGTCAACAGGGAAATGCAAATCAAAACAACAATGAAATTACACACCTATGAGACTGGCCAAAATTCAGAACACTGACAACATCAAATGCTGGTGAGGATGTGGAGCAACAGAAACTCTCATTCATTGCTGGTGGGAATGCAGTATGGTGCAGCTACTTTGGAAGGCAGCTAGTAGTTTCTTATAAAACTAAACATATTCTTACCATGCAACCCAGAAATCATGCTCCTTGGCATTTACCCAAAGGATTTGAAAACTTATGTTCAAACAAAACCCTGCACAGATATGTTTATAACAGCTTTATTCATAATTGCCAAAACTTGGAAGCAACCAAGAAGTCCCTTCTGTAGGTGAACAGATTAACTGTGAAACATCCAGATAATGGAATAGTACTAAAACAGTGCTAAAAAGAAATAAGCTATCAAGCCACAGAAAGACATGGAGAAATCTTAAATGCATATTACTAACTGAGAGAAGCCAATCTGAAAAGGCTACATACTCTATGATTACAACTATATGACATCTGAAAAAGGCAAGACAGTAAAAAGATCAGTGGTTGCCAAGGGTTGGGAAGGGAGGGAAGAGGGGTGACTGGTAAGGATGAACAGGCAGAACAGAGAGGATTTTTCAGTGCAGTGGAAATACTCTGCATGATACTATAATGATGGATACATGTCATTATACATTTGTCCAAACCCACAGAATGTACAACAATAGGAGTGAACTCTAATGTAAACTATGAGCTTTGGATGAATATGATGTATCAGTGTAGGTTCATCAACTGTAACAAATGTACCACTCTAGTGGGGTTTGTTGATGGGAAGGCTATGCACATATGGGGGCAGGGAGTATATGGGAAATCTCTGTACCTTCCTCTTAATTTTGCTGTGAATCTAAAGCTTATTTTAAAAAATTAAGTTTTAAAAGTAGACTGATAAGATTTGCTAATGGAAAGGATACAAGGAGTGAGAAAAGGGGGGGGGGGAATCAAGGATTATACCTACACATGGGTTTTAGGATTAAGTAATTAGAAAGATGATAATGTCCTTTTCTGAGATACAGAGGTATAAACATTAAAGAGGAGGGAGACCAAGAACTCTGTTTTGATGTCTATTAGGCACTGACAGGAAGATGCCCAAAGGGCAGTAGGATTGATGAGTTTGGATTTCAATGAATACACAGGACTAGAGATATAAATTTCAGATTCATTAACATACACAATGAATTTAAAATCCAGGTTGTAGATAAAGTCTCCTATAAAGAGATTTTCAATATGAAAGCAGAGGGTCCAGGACTGAACCCTGGAAGGTTCTTACATTTAGACATCAGAGAGAAGAGAAGCATGCAAAGAAATTGGAAAAGCAAAAGTTTGTGAGGTAGGAGGGGAAGAACAGGTAGTCAGAGTGGACAAGAAAGTATATCAAGAAGGGGGGTGACAACTATGTCGAGTACTGCTACAAAGAGAATAAAAACAAACAAAGGAGTGTCCATTAGAATGACATTTGGTAATCTTAACAAACACAGCTTCACTGGAGTGGTGAAAACAGAAACCAGAATGGGATGGAATGGGCAGTGAAGAAATAAAGAGAGCCAGCAAGTTCCTTCGAGAAGCTTGTTATGCAGAAAAGCAATAGGGGCAATAGGATTGAAGTATGAGATCAAGTAACCCAGCCCAGAGTAGATTTGTAAAATACAAAGCATGTCAGCCCTGGTTCTATCACGCTCCATGGCACTCATTACCCTCAAGAGAAGCTCCAGACTCCACGGGCTGGTAGTCAATGACCACACATAGCCTGGTCTCAAGCAATGATTCCGCCTCTCTTCCTGTCCTTCCTCCTGTCTTCCTGTCCCTCCCAAACCATCTACAATATACTCATACTAGAGTAGTCACCACTCTATCATTCCATTCTCTCAAGCCTTCATGCTGTCATACACATTGTTACTTTTGCCAGAAATGTCTTGCCCTTTCCTGATGTTTCAATAATCGAGGTTCAGTTCAAATGATCTCCTGCATGAAACCTTCCAGCAAACCTGCAGCTTCCCCTCCTCATTTGCCTTATATACTACTCCACTGGAGCCTTTATTATGATCTGTGGATGTGTCTGTTTGTTGACTATGTCTTTTCCCTTCCCTCTAACTTTGACCTAGCAGAGGCCTATAGCCTATTGGCTACGAAATGTGAAATGAATAGATGTACCTACAGATACTATCAATATAACTTCCCTCAGTGGTTCCATGTCACCCTATCTTACCTTGAGCCAGTATCCACATTGGCTGATCCAAAGCTGAACACCATTCCTTTTCCTCCCCACCTTCTTCAAAACACAATGCCCAAGATGAATAAAATGAGAAAAGTCTGTGAAACAAAGGAGGAAAGAAATGATAAAAACTCAGTAGCATCCCAAGATTGGGTAAATGCATATGAGCTATTTTTAACTTCAGGAGCCTAAGGGCCATTCTCCTGTTTCAGACAAGTCCAAAACAGGAGGGCAATATTTCCTGCAAAACTGCAGAGTTCTGTAAAATAAAAAGGAGCTGGGGACATGGTCTTTGTTTTATTTGAAGCAAGATCTGGGTAGATGAACATGATCCCAAAGGAAACTTAAGCTTAAGTTGATTGACAGGAAAACAAATTTGTCATAGCCCAGCCTTACTTAGAAACCCCATGAAATTTCATAATCTTTTTGAATAAAGTATTCTGGATTGACAGCTTTTTTTTAAATGATGCTCTAGAATGCCCTGTTTGTGTAGATGGCGTGTAAGAGAGGCCTATGAGAAGCACAGGGCAGGGAGGGATGGAATGGAAAGCAGCCTACCATGAGACAGCATCTCTTGCCTGTTCATGGCAGTGACGTCGCCCACAGGGAGACTGAGCACCTTGCTGTCTTCCCTCTGCCTCACTCCCAATATCTAACTGGTCCCCAACGCCTACCTGTTCTGTGTTCACATCTACAGAATCTATCACTTCCTCTCCACCTTCTCTCTTTAGATTAAGGTTCCTACTAGTCCCTGCCCAGCCTACACAGCCCCCAATCCATCACACCCTTTCCATATTGATGGCATTTTCCTCTGCTCACAAATCTTCATGCCTTCTCTGGGCTACAAAATCAAAAACAAACTTTTCATCTGCTGTTAAAGGCTTCCACAATCTGGCCTGCCTCCTTGCTGGCTATTCCATTTCTCAAAGAATTGTACAATTGCAAGGTATTAAATTAGCTGTTTCTGCTTCAGAATGCCATCTCTTTACATACCTAACGAGTTCTCTCTCCAGCAGGACTGAGTGAGCCCAGGGACAGCAACATCAGGAAGACCTGTATTGAAGTGCAAGATTCTGGGGGCTTGGGGCGCCTGGGTGGCTTAGTCGTTAAGCATCTGCCTTCAGCTCAGGTCATGATCCCAGGGTCCTGGGATTGAGCCCCGCATCGGGCTCCCTGCTCCGCGGGAGGCCTGCTTCTCCCTCTCCCACTCCCCCTGCTTGTGTTCCCTCTCTCGCTATGTCTCTCTCTGTCAAATAAATAAATAAAATCTTTAAAAAAAAAAAAAAAGATTCTGGGGGCTTAGCTAGACTACCTTGTCTGGTTCCTACACTTTCCTCTCTATGTGCCTGTGTTGGGCAGTGTCCTCTGACCAGACTCCCTTTTTTTGGTTATTGTTTAGATTTTATTTATTTATTTATTTAAGAAAGAGAGAAAGAGCATGAGCCAGGGGGAGGAGCAGAGGGAGACAGAAAGCAGACTCCCTGTTGAGCAGAAAGCCCGACATGAGGCTCCATCCCAGGACCCTGGGATCATGACCTGAGCCAAAGGCAGACGTTTAACCAACTGAGCCACCCAGGCACCCCCAGACTCCCTTTCTGACCTCCATCACCACCTGCTTGAATCTTACCCACCCCAGAAGGGCCCATCACGTATGTCTACTCAAGGAGGTATTTTCTTATCCTCCTAAACACAGGTGCATCCATAACCCTTCCCATTCCTAGGACATTCTGTGTACTTTTCTCATGGCTCAGTCTGACAATCTGTTTAACAGTGATCTATTTAAGCCTGATTATCTGGTAAGAACAGAAGCATCCAGTTTTATCTATGCAGCCTCTACCTACTACTTCGCACACTATGGCTGCTCAACAAATGTTTCCTTCATCCACCACTTAAACTGAGCGCCGCTGAGAAAACAGCAAGTTTTGCTAATATTTCCTGTAAATACTCTGAAGGGAAACATTTTCTAAACCAACTGACTCAACACATCCCTGAGCAAAAAAAATCAAACCTGAGTATCTCCAAATTCAAGGTGGACATCCTACGGAAGCACAGGAATTAAAAGAATTCCTTGACACCAAAATAAGTCCTCATAACTCACACTCAGAACACATTCCTATGATTTCTTGAATGACAAGAAAGAGGCATAGACTTCCCACTCTTACCACATATGGAGCTTTGAGGAACAGATACATTGGCCTAGGAGAAAAAGCCTTCCCAGATTCAATTTCCAAGCTTGTCAGAGGAGAGGAAGTGGAATATGTGTGAGATTAGAAACGTAATTCCTCCAACTGCTAGATGTGCAAATTTGACTATGTTATGTGGCCCTGATGAGGTTCCAAATCTGTAAATGGGAGATTATGGAAACTGCCTTATAGGCTAGGCTGTAAGAAAAACACAAACATGAAATCCCCTGGACAAATTAGGTGGTCAATAAATTTACGAGTCATTTCACTAAGGAAACCACATACCACAATTAATTGCACTAATATTTTAAAATCATAAGATGTTAACATAACATGTACATGTACTTGCATGGGAGTATATGAGCTCTAAATAAACTAAGATCATTCCAGAATATGTGCTTTGAAGTGATGAACTACTTGAAGGCATTTACTTGAAACAAAGTAGTGTACAAATTCCGGATATCATCTTCCAAAAAAATTAAGACTTTGTTCCTTAGAAAACCTACTGTTTGCAAATGCCAATACCAATCTTTTCTGAATCGTTTCCCCTCAGTTGGGGGAGGAGGGTATAACTATGAAAAGGAAAATTTATCCTTTCTTCACAGTTCCTAACGTTTTTGTTCTCTAGAGCCCAAAGATTCAATTTACAAAAGAGATAATGAAAGATTTTTAACCAAGGAAGTGGAATGTATCATGATGTAAGATATAAATTTCCATATCTTCCACACAGCAAAAAACCCTATCTCAATACCGGCAAATGCCCATAGGGGGGGGAAAAAAAATCCTTAGCATATGGCGTATTTCACAATTTTTAACTTTTTTTTTAGCAATCCTAAGCACTTTTTACTGATAAGGGTATTACCTACGTATTAGCTATAAGAACTTGAAAATTATTTTGCTGAAAGTTGTGAAGTTAAAACTTATTGATGGTAGTTGGTAATCACGTTCTTAGAATAGCAGGCACTAAAACCAGAGTAAATGCCTTAAACTTCAGCTCCAAAAATACCATTGGTAAATGAAAGATTATTAGCAGCAAATCTTCCTTAGAATGAAAGGATGAGAGCTACCAAATTCTACAAAACTTACGACCTTTCTTGTCAAGTTATTCCCTGAGAGGTTTAAACCTGAAGGGAAAGAATGATTCCAAAATAGCTGCATTAGCATAAATGCGCCACATCTAAATGTTTGTTAATTCTTCCTGGCCACTTTCGGAGAGACACGAAAAGGCAGAGCATAGGGCTAAGGTGGGGGACAGGAGCCCCTAGTCTAAACCCAGAGAAACCCGACAGGGAAGACAGGTCCCATCGACTCAATATCACAGACATAATAATAAGACCATTGAGATAGGGGCGCCTGGGTGGCTCAGTCGGTTAAGCGGCTGCCTTCGGCTCAGGTCATGATCCCAGGGTCCTGGGATCGAGTCCCGCATCGGGCTCCATGTTCAGCACAGAATCTGCTTGAGATTCTTCTCTCCCTCGCCCTCTGCTCCTGCCCCCTGTTCACGTTCTCGCTCATAAATAAATCTTAAAAAAAAAAAAAAAAGAGGGCGCCTGGGTGGCTCAGTCGGTTAAGCGGCTGCCTTCGGCTCAGGTCATGATCCTGGAGTCCCGGGATCGAGTCCCGCATCGGGCTCCCTGCTCAGCGGAGAGTCTGCTTCTCCCTCTGACCCTCCCCCCTCTCATGCTCTCTATCTCATTCTCTCTCTCAAATAAATAAATAAAATCTTTAAAAAAAAAAGTCACCTTAAAACATCAAATGGATTTTTCAAAGGAGAAACAGCTTTATAATGGTAAGTGACAAAGAATCTGTGTATAGGGCGCCTGGGTGGCTCAGTTGGTTAAGCGACTGCCTTCGGCTCAGGTCATGATCCTGGAGTCCCGGGATCGAGTCCCGCATCGGGCTCCCTGCTCGGCGGGGGGTCTGCTTGCTCCCTCTCTCTCCCTCTGCTTGTGTTCTCTCTGTCAAATAAATAAAATCTTAAAAAAAAAAAAAAGACCACTGAGATAAAAGCGCTTTGAACTGTTTGATTCTTTTTTAATTAAAAGGGATTGGGTTAACATGAAGCATACTTTAATTTCCAACATTTCCCTCCACGTGCAGGTGCTTGGCTCCGACACAGAAAAGCCCTCGATCGCGGTCGTAGGAAGTGTGGGGCGCGCCAGGTTGACGGCAGGGAATACACATGTCTGGAAAGCCTTCGCCGAATAAGGGCGTCTTTCCAGACGCTTTCCCTGCGTACAGGGTCTTACTCAATCCCGAGAATGACCTCTGAGACGTGTTCTGCCATCACCGTTATACGGAAACTGGACGTGAGAGGGCAGAGGAGGTAGCCTGCGCGCCGTTGCCTCGCGGGGAGCAGCGCTACCTCGGAGCCGGGCGCTGCGCCCCAGGCGCCCCCCGCGGCGGCTGAGCGCCGCCATGACGCTTTCCCAGAATCCTGTGGTGCAGAAAGCCCGGCGGTGCGGCTTTCCGCCCGGGCGCCGCTTGCGTTGCCCTCCGCACCTTGCGGCGTTTTCTGGAAGGGCCTGGGAAGCGAGGCCGCCGTTGGTGTAGCGTGAGGCGTTGTGGGTTTGGAATCCCGCAATGGAGATTGCAAATCCCAGCTCCGAGGGTTATGTGATGGCCCACATCACTTACCTGTCGTTTCACGAAACCTCGGGTTCCTCTTGTGCGACGTGGCGCCGGGACTCCCGCCCGCGTCCGTGTGAGAGGAACTGGCGAACAGTGTGCGCTGTAACCGCCGGGGGTGCCGCACAGAACCCAGCAGACGCCCAGTCGGAACGGCTCTGGAGAAAATGAACTCGGAACCTGTAGTCGTCCGTCCTGCAGGAGTCAGGGGCTTTGTTGAGAGTAATCCTTTTGCACAATCAAGCCCTCATTGCGAGGCCGCACAGAGAGACAGAGAGGAAACAAACGGAGAAGCGGGGACCGAAGGCGCCGCTCATCACGATGCTCACCCAGAGGCCACACGCACTTTCCCGTCTCCTCTGAGGGTGGGAAGGAAGAAACACCTCAAGGTCACACCGAGAAAACGCTCCAACTTGAGGCTGAAGCA